>NW_027185764.1:40035444-40076780 GCF_028583685.1 Petaurus breviceps papuanus | reverse complement strand
ACGTGCATTCAGCTTGTGGCTGGCACTTTTAAGCATATTGCTGAACTGTTTAATTCAGATAGCCACAAGACTAACAGAAATATCATTAGTATCATTATCACCTTTGTATGTATGGGTGGGTGTGTGGGTGTGAGGGTGTGTAATGGAAATGCAAATTTAAAGATCTTCCCTGCCCCTAGGCCCTTGGATAGGTTTAAGAGACTTGGAGAGCCTTCCTAGATTTGAAAATATACTCTGCCTCCTAATAGGCTGAACGTGGTCACATGGAGCCTGTGGCAGGAGGCTTGGTTTTCAGGAATGCCCACACCTTGATGCTATGTGATTGGGTAGTGGGTCAAGAGGGTGGTTACATTCTCTGACCCAGGAGAAGGCTATATAATCCCTGATGTGAGGCTTTACTTTGGGGCTCACTTTGAGAAGTGTTCTGTGTTGATCAGATGAGACTCTGGGAAGCCGTTGTTGAGAGCCTCCTGACTTTGAAAAACCCAGATGTTGATTTGGTATGGATGTAATGGTTGGACAGTTTGGAAACCTGTCTGCTTGATCTGTTTCTCTGTCTTGATAATTCTGTCTGTATACTCTGAAGTTTGGGGTGCTGACCTTTTTCCCCTGAACTAGGTAAAGGATATATGTTTGACTGATTAAAGTAAGCTTGTTAATCCATTTTGAGTTGCTTTCCTTTATCAAAGCAGATCCAAGAACCTGTGTTGGCAGCCACCCTGGGGACGCTGGGGTGCTTGCTGCTACATGGTATATGTGTATGAGAGCACGCACATGTGCACACACTTGCATGCTTTCAAATACGATTGATGTCATTCTATTTTGCTTGTCAGCTACAAGAGGGTTCTTGGAAATAAAGTAGATGCCTAATGATTAGAGAATGAGTATCCAAATTATTGCACATAATATTACAGTGCCACAAGAAATTACAAATATGAGCAATACAGAATTGCAAGAGAAGACAAGTAAACTGATGTGAAACGATACAAATAGAACCTGAAAAACAATATATACAATAACTACAATATAAATAGAAAAAGCAACAAAGAAAAAACTCTTGAGTACTGTGTAATAATTATGATGACCAAGCTTACTCCTGAAAAAATGAACGTCCTTTCCTTTTTTGGCAAAAGTTAGGGAACATGGGTGTAGAATGGTACATATATTGTCAGACTTGGTTTAGTTTGCTAACTCCTTTTTTTCTTCCCTTTGCTTCAAGGGATGGCTTTCTGGGTGGGGGAAAGAGAATCTATTTGAAAATAAAAGTTGTTTTAAAAAAAAATCAATAAAATTATTTTTAAAGGGGATTTTCTACTGGCTAGCTATTACTAGAAAATGACAAAAATATAAAAAAGCCTTAACACAACATTTTAAAAGGTTAATGTTAGTTATTTTAAGTAAGCACTATTGCTTTAACAGGTTGAATACATTGAATATTTTTTCTCTTTTTTTTTTTTTGGAGGTGGAAGGCACCCAAAGTCACATGGCTAATAAGTGTTAAGTGTCTGAGGCCACATTTGAACTCAGGTCCTCCTGACTCCAAGGCCGGTGTTCTATTCACTGCACCACCAAGCTGCCCCCATTAAATATTTTCTAATTAAAAACATGAACTACAACAGAGAGATAAGATTCCATGGTCCATCTAACCATAATACTTTCTATCTTGATAGTAGCACCAAAGCAACATGTTACAAAAGGACACATTTGATCTTTCTAACATCTTCAGAAGTTGGGAATTCACTCCAAATATTCTATTTTCCCTTAAAAGAAACTTCAATAACGAAATGTATCAAAAACTTTTCAAAGTAACTTATATTCTCAGCCGGCACCACAATGCTGAATTTGAAGTCTGTGGATATTGGTTTGAATACCAGCCTATTGATTTACTAACTGTGCAACCTGGAACAGTTATTCCAAACTCTCTAGGCCTCAGTTTCTTCAACTCTAAAATGAGGGAGGAGGTTGGGCCAAACGTTCTCTAAATTCTTACCATTTTTAAAACCTAAGGCCAAATAATCTCTTAAGAGTTAATTAACTTTTTGTTAGTTACGTATAAACCAATAAATTCCTTGAATTTCTCCTCATCTACTTGCATTTCAAAGAATACCAACTAGTTCTACCATGACAGAATTTGGCTAGGAGTTATGCCAGTAATTTTTATCTTTTCATACTCTTCATGGTTTTATAGATTTCAATAACATTCCCTTTTAGCCTTAATCACTCCAAACTAAAATATCCTAATGTTTGTCCTCATATAGTGCAACAACCTGCTCTACTGGCTTGTTATTAATAAGATTTTATAAGCACAGGTGAACCAGTTTGTTTTTTTGCTTGTTTTTGAGAAGTGCCTCCTTGGAGGTTTTCAAAAAGAGGTTGGATCAATGGTGTCAAACTCAAATAGAAATTAGAGACATTAATCCACACATAAGGATCCCTGTGGGTTGCATATTGACTTAGTTTTTTAAATTATCTGTATTTTATTGTATTTTTATTTGTTTTTGCTAAAAAAAAAATTTCTCAATTACATTTTAATTTGGTTTGTACTGAACTTGAAGTGTTGTAGGTCATGTATTTTGACACTTCTGGGCTAAATGACAGCTTGTTGAGTATGTCATATAGTGGGGACACCTTTCATTTATAGGTTGGACTATGTGGGCACTGAGCTCCCTTCCAACTGTCCAATTCCATGATTCTGGGATTCTACAAAGGCAGAATATTTTTAGTACTCTTGATGATGTCTAGCTTTTATGGCCATTACTGGGACTTAGCCTTCCTCAGTCTTAGTTTACTCATCTGTAAAATGAGGTTAAAGCCTGAGGTCCCTTCCAGGGATAGATCTATGATCTCAAGAGTTACCTGCATAACTATGATTTTATCAATAAAGGAAATAAAATATTGATAGACTGAAAGAAATTGAAGGCCAAGGCAATCTGATGGTAAAGAAGGCCTCGATCAAAAAGCAGTCTTCACTGTTTTAATACATGTTCTATTCTGGATTTCTTCAAATGCAGGAGACTATTCATAAGCACAGGGAAGAGATCTGTGGTATCACTTGCACAGGAACT
The DNA here is from genome assembly GCF_028583685.1 of Petaurus breviceps papuanus. NCBI lineage: Eukaryota > Metazoa > Chordata > Mammalia > Diprotodontia > Petauridae > Petaurus > Petaurus breviceps. Next base: position 40,073,715 of record NW_027185764.1, on the reverse strand, counting down.
CCTAGGTGAGGAAAATCCCTCCACCAAGGCAGATCAGCAACTCTGCTGCAACTTAAAGAGTCCTAAAATGAGTTGCCCAGAGTTTTCTTAAATTTGAGAATGGCTTTCTATTCATTATGCCACCCTGCCTCTTGTAAAGTATATTTAAAATGACTAATACAATATCTTAAATTAACTTAACAACATGAAGGAAATATCTGGATGCAGGGCTAGTTCTAGCCGTCTGGATACACGGATCTATACGAAATAAGGTGAATAACAAGAACCACTGCCCTCTGGTTGTGACAGAACAAAATAAAACTAAAGTCAGACCATCTCTTTCCTTTTACTATCTCAGTTCTTCTCACAATGAATATATGTCAGCCAAAACAGGAATTAAGGAGCATGGGCTCATGCTGAGGTAGTCTACACTGGTTTCTAATCTAGATCTATCACCAGAGCCTTAGAATCTTTCTAGCCTAAGCCTAAAAGTCCTATATCCTCCAGATTTCAAAACAATGCTCACCACAGTAAGTATAGCTATGAGATCATACATGAAAAAGATACCTGATTTCATCTGTGTCTGGTACTTTTGTATATGGGAGGATTGCTCGTACACGCCTTCTGTCTTCCACTGGCTGAAATGGTAAAAAAAGGAATTTTCTTAAATGGATAATTGTTTTCTCAAACTAAAGTGCCACGTTCACACACACACACAAAAAGAATCAAATCCCATTACAATTACCTTTACAGTATTGCACAAATTATTGAGTACTTTAATTTTGTATCTTCAAAGAAATAAAGTCAGGGATCACCCAAAGGGCAATGTAAAGGCTGTTCATGGTGGACATGAGTAGGCTGACACACATTACAAATGAGGAATTATGCAGGAGGTGTAGAAGATACCATAAGAAAAATGTTATAATCTGGAAAAAAAATGACCTGCCACATAGCAAGAGTGAGGGATGACCAAGGATAAATGTCTTTGACAAGAATGTGTATTATGTCTTTGTACTATGTCTTCGTTAAGATGGTTAAAACAGTATTATATTGGATATGCTCTCTTACAAGGACATCCTGTTTTTGACAAATGCATAGGAGACTCCTTGTGGGAGAACCTTCATGGTGTTCTTTTGTTCTACTGGACCAATTATTTTATATGTCTTCTCTATAGCATTTCATCACTTTGTGGCTAAAAAGTTGTGATATGTTATAAAATATTTCTTTCAAAAATCTGCAGTTCCTTTCTCATTGCTTCATGAAGAATGCCCCTGATGTACAAGTAGATTATTCTTATAAAAATCCTCTAGGAAGAAAATATTATTATTAATAATAATCTCTTTTTTAGAGTATTAATGAGGTCCAATATTTTTCCCCAAAATCTTTGGTGTCTTCTCCTCTTTCAGATACAGTGAAACAAACTCTTTAATGATCCAAAATAGTGTCAATACCTAGAACTGATACTATATGAAAAAGTAGGATGATTCATACTTTAATTCTTCAATGATCTGTATATTTATCAGAACAGTTATTTCTTCCACTGATGTCAACTGTGTTTCCTCATTATGTAAATGGTACATCTAGAGCTACTCTGTCCAAAAAACTCATCCCAGCAGCTAACCTAGTGACAATTTAGGTAGATCTCTGCTTAAGCTTCTGGACCTCAGAAAACAAACTCATCAATAGGCTACTAAAAGTGAACAAAGAACTTTAAAAGCTAGAATTGGAAAGAACATCTGAACCTGATCAAGCACAAAGAGAAGAAATTAATGCTACAGGTACTCAATTTTAAAGAAACTCAGATGAATTTTTCAAGACAGCTCCAAGAAAGAAAGATTCCCTAAACAATCAACAAGCCTATGTACCAAACTGCATTACTAGGAGAAAAGGATATAAACACACACTGAAATTAATTTGTATTCTCAAGAAACAATATAATCTAATGGAAAAGAACAAGATGATGTTAACGCAAACATCATCAACTACCAGCCTACATGTCCTCTTCATCTCTACAAAAATGTTTGTGAAAATCAAGAGCTTCCTTGGAAAACATAAGGGAACAGGTAAGTTATAAAAAATATACTTCTTAGTCAATAATATGACTGTTAAAAAAAGTATTTGAAAAAATTATACCCAGAAAGCTTTCTTCAGACACAGTATCTCACACATGCATCAAAATCAGAAGATACTGGGATACAGTATGGTTGGGATACACTGTGATATAATGACAAATACTGGCTCTGGAGATAGGAACCTGGGTTTAAATACTGCTGGTACTGCTATATATTGGGAAGCTAGGTGGCACAATACAAAAAGCACCAGGCCTGAGAAGAGTATTCTTTGCCAAGAAAACCTCAAATGGGGTCACAAGGAGTCAAACAAGATTGAAAAATGACTTAACAACAACTGCTACATTATTAGCTTTGTTACTGTGGATAAGCCACTTAACTTCCTTGACCCCCAGGTTTCTCATTTGTAAAATAGAAGGTTTCAAGTAGATTACCTCTAAGATCTTTCCAAATCTAAATTTATGATACTATAATTATAACAATATACTAATACTCAGGAATCTATTGAATACTAACAGGAAAGATGATTCCCAAAAGTATTCACCAGTGTCACAAGTAATACGAGTCTAAGCAATACAGTATTTCCTACTGATGCTCAGTGAAGTTCTTCAAAAGCTTTCAGGTTAACATTATACTAATTGTATAAAAAGCCTAAAAGCCCTGCAAAGCACCCTTAGTGAAATAAACCCAGTTCTGTGAAAAAGATCTAACCATTCATAGTAAAATAAATAAATAAAAAGACACAGAAAAAATATTATCCAAATTATGAAATGCATTTGAGCAGGCAGCTTTCAAAATTGGTCCACCAATGCACACATGTTGTACAAGAATTCCAGAGAGACAATAAAATGAGTCTAGGACTGAATAGGAAGAAGAGGTAATAGTTATATACAGTGCTTCCAAATTGCTCACTTATGCAAAGGCCAGTTTTTAACTCCCATGATTTCTGGTAAGATAGCATGGCTGGGCTGTTAAACATAGTAACAGAATAATTAAAACTGCAGATTACTCAAAGGCAAAGATGTGTGGCTAGTACTGGTAGGCTGTATCATGTACAATGCCAACAATGTCTTATAAGAAAGAAGTGCCTTACAAGAACTTACTTAACATCTATAAGAACATCAGAAAATTAAGTAGAACATTTATGCACCAAGAATAAAAACCAACAGATGAAGAAGAGTTAGTACCTTCAAAATGCTAATAAAACAAAGAGGAAGACCTCTACAAACCTTCCTTCAATAAATAAAGGAACATAGAAGATACTCACACTGAAAGTATCAAAGATCCTTCGAAGTATGTTAAAGTATTTCAAAAATTGTGTTCTCTAAAAAAAAGGAGGGCTTCAAGAGGGGCAGGGATGGGGGAAGAGCAGGGGACTAAGGAAAGCAACATAAAACAATTAAGTATTCTTGAAATAGCTGAGGAACTAAGACAAGAAAACTAAGAATTAGAATTTGGGAGCTGGAAATAACCAGAGATCATCAAATAAATACTGTAACCCCTGTCCCTCTCCTTAAAGATGATAGGTCCCAGATAAATGGAAAAGCTAACTGTAATTTTACCTACTTAGTGATTTTTACCTATTTAGTGTTTTACTTAAGTTTATAAGATGCCTATTTAGTTCTTTAATTAGTTTATCAAGAAATTTTACTAGGTTTTACATCCCTTTTCTGTACACACAAACTCCTTTTTTGGTATAGGTAATGTGGTTTAACAGAATGAGTTCTGGACTGGGAATCTGTAATTCAAGTTCCAACACCAAAATTTACTATGTCATCCTGGACAAATAATTCCACCTTTCTAAGCCTACATGTCTGTCTTTAGTGGTAAAATAAGGCTAGACAGATGATTGCTAAAATGGTCTTTTCAATTCAAATTCTATGACTTTACAATTGAAGTCTAAATGATATATTAATAAGTAAAAAAAAAAAAATCTCAAATTGTTAAAATATAATTAATTCCAGAAGTACACAGAATATAAATTATTTCTTAATAATTCATGGGTACTTACAGGGTCCCAAAGTTTCTCATGTTTATCATTATAAACAATAATGATCATAAGCAGAAGCAGAGCCAAGATGATGGAATAAAGGGAGGGACTTTGACTCACTTGAGCTCTCCCCCAAATCTCTCCAAATACCTTTAAAAAATGATTCTAAACAAATCCTAGAGCAGAACCACCTACAAAAAGATGAAATGAAACAATTTTCCAGCCCAAGATAATTTAAAAGGTCATAAGGAAAGGTCTGTTGCACCAAGGTAAGGGATGAGGGCAGTCCAACACAGGACACACTAGCGTAGACCAGACCCCAAGAAACCAAGAGCAGGCCTGGAGCGACTGAGTCATTGGCAGGAGTGGTATTTCCAGACCTCTCAGGCCACATATGCCAAAAACAACTTTAGAAAGTCAGAAGGAAAGGTCTGTGCACCTAGGTGAGAGTGGAGCAGGCCAGTACAGGCCATGATAGCACAGTCCCAGCCTCAGGAAACCAGGAGCAGGCTTTGGGAGTGACTGAATCAGCAGTGGCTGCTTCCAGAGCTCTCAACACAGAGATGGTAAGGAAACTGAACAACTGGTCAGAAGGAGATTACAGAGATCTTTTTGCTAGCACTGAGGCAGGACTCTACTGTTTGCCCATACTCAGATACAGCTCCCAGTCCTGAGTGGCAGCCCCAGGGCGAAAAGCACTGGCATAGCAGAGCTTTGAGCCACAGGGGAGCCAAGATCCTTCCTCACATTTCCAAGGCAGAAAAGAGTGCTTGTGGTAGCTCAGAGAACAGAGCACAGGCCAGGGGAGGAGTAAATACCTCTCTTAAGATCATACACCTTGGAAGAACTGAAAACTTACAGGTCCCTAGAAGAACCTCTGAAAACAGTTGCACAAAACTCCTGAAGCTTGGGACAGTATACCCTCCATACTGAAAGCAGTGCAATACTTTATAAGACTAAAAAAGTCAACTAACAGGCTGGAAAAAATGGGAAAACAACTGAAAATATTCTGACTATAAAAAGTTATTATGGGGTGGCCAGGTGGCGCAGTGAGTAAGAGCACCAGCCCCAGAGTCGGGATGACCTGGGATCGAATCCAGGCTCAGATACTTAGCACCACACCCAGAAATAACTGGCCATGTAACCTTGAGAAAGTTACTTAACCCCAATTGCTTATAAAAAAAAAAAAAAGCTATTATGATGAAGACAAGGAAGCTCAAAAAACACCAAGAAGAAGACAACAAAGTCAAAACTCCCTACATCCAAAGCCTCCAAGAAAAATATGAATTGGTCTCAGGTCATAGAAGAGCTCAGAAAAGATTTTAAAATCAAGTAAGAGAGGTACAGGAAAAACTGGGAAGAGAAATGGAAATAATAAAAAATACCGAATAAAATAAAACCTTAAAAAACAGCCTAGGCTAAATGGTACAAGAGGTCCAAAAGCCATTAAGGAGAAAATGCCTCAAAAAGCTGATTTGAACAAATGGAAAAGGAAGCACAAAAGCTCACTAAAGAAAATAAATCCTTAAAAATTAGAATGGAGAAAATGGAAGTTAATGACTTTATGAGAAATCAAGAAATTATAAAATAAAACCAAAAGAATGAAAAAACAGATGACAATCTGAAATATCTCATTGGAAAAACAGCTGACTTGGAAATTAGATCCAGGGAAGATAAATTTGAAAACTATCAGACTACCCAAAGTCCATGTTCAAAAAAAAAAAAAAAGAACCTAGACCTCATCTTTCAAGAAATAATCAAGGAAAACTGCCCCAATATACTAGAACTAAAGATTAAAATAGAAAACGAAAGAAATCACTGATCAACTGCTGAAAGAGATGCCAAAATGAAAACTCCAAGGAATGTTATAACCAAATTCCAGAGTTTTCAAGTCAAAGGGAATGCTGAAGAGTGACTGATATTGTAACTTAGTGTGCCCCATGAGTGGAGAACTTTAACATTGTATTTTGTGATCCTTAAGGAGGCCTCCTTAAGGATAACTGAGTGATTGAGTTACTAAGTGATTGACTGACTAAATGATTATACTTTGTTCAAAACTGTATGACCACTGTGGTGAAAACTATGTGGCCATTTTCTGTTATAAGTTGTTGTGAATGCTGTATTTTGATTTTCTGTGAATGTTTTGCTCTGATTTGTTATTGAATAAATAAAGAGTTCACTATACTGTGTAATCAGAATCTTAAAACTGTTCACAGCATCAGTCCTCTGGAAAGCTGTTCATGCTTGGCTTTACAAGCAGTCAGAAAAAAACAATTCAAGTAATGTGGAAACACAACCAGAATAACACAAGATTTATTTAGCAGCTTCTACATTAAGTAACTAGAGGACTTGGAATATGATATTCCAAAGATCAAAGGAGCTAGGATTAAAACCAAGAATCACCTACCCAGCAAAAGTGAGTATAATCCTTCAGGGGAAAAAAATAAACATTCAATGAAATAAAAGACTTTCATACATTTTTCATAGAAAGATCAGTTGAATAGAAAATTTGACTTTAAAATACAAGACTCAAGAGAAGCATGAAAAGGTAAACAGGAAAGAGAAATCATAAAGGACTTGATAAGGTTGAACTGTTTAGATTCCTAAAAGAGAAGATGATGTTTATCACTCAAAAGACCTTTCTCATTATTAGGGCAGAGAAGGAGTAGAGGGCACAGAGGTGAGTTGAATATGAAGGGATGATATCTAAAAACTAAAACTAAGGGGTGAGAGAGGAATGTACTGGGAGAAGAGAAAGGGATAGGTAGAATGGGGTAAATTATCTCACATAAAAAAAGAGCCAAGAAAAAGCTTTTACCATGGAAGGGAAGAGGCGGGACATGAGGGGGAGTGAGTGAATGTTTCTCTCATCAGAACGGGCTCAAAGAGGGAATAACAAATACTCAATTGGGTATAGAAATCTATCGTACTCTATCTACCCTTTAGCAGGAGGAGAAGGAGATAAGAGAAGCAAGGGAGGAAGGGTGTTAGAAAGGAGGATAGATTGGGAGAGGGGGTTGTCAGAAACAAAACTTTTGAGGAGGGACAGGATGAAAAGAGAGAGAAAATAGAATGAATGGGGGGGGTGAATTTTGAAGTTTCTCTGATAAAGGCTTCATTTCTCAAACATACAGAGAAATTATTCAATTCATAAAAATAAGAGTCATTCCCCAACTGATAAATGATCAAAAGATATGATCAGTTTTCAAATGAAATAACCAAAGCTATTTATAGCCATATGAAAAAAATACTCTAACTTACTACTAATTGGAGAAATGCAAATTAAAACAATTCTGAAGTACTACCTCATATCTATTAGATTAGCTAACAGGACAGAAAAGGTAAATGACAAATGTTGGAGGGGATGGAGGAAAAATGAGACATTAATGTACTTCTGGTGGAGCTGTGAATTGATTGATTCAACCACTTCGTAGAGCAATCTGAAACAATGCCCAAAGGGCTATAAAAACATGCATACTCTTTGACCTAGTAATGTCACTAACAGGCCTGTATCCCAAAAGAGATGAAAAACAAGCAATGGTTGAACAAGTTGTGGTATGTGATTATGATGGAATACTACTGTATTATAAGAAATGATAAGCAAGATGCTCTCAGAAAAACCTGGAAAAGACGTGTATGGGTTGATGCAAAGTGTTATACTGGGTACGAAATAACAGAAATAGTGTAAGATGATCAGCTGTGAATGACTTAGCCATTCTATTCTCAGCAATACAATGATCCAAGACAACTCTGAAGGACTTATGATGGAAAAGGCTATCCATCCCCAGAAAAAGAACTGATGGAGTCTAAATATTGATTGAAGCCTACTTTTTTTTATTTTTCATGAGGGTTTTTTTGTATATATTTTCTTTCACAATATGACTACTATGGATATGTTCTGTATGACTAAACGTGTATATTTAACTCATATCCAAATTTTTGCCTTCTCTATGAGGGGGGTAAGAGGGGAGGGAGAGAATTTGGAACTCAAAGTTCTAAAAACAAATGTTAAAAATGACTTTTACACATAACTGGGGAAAAATAAAATACTAAATAAATTAAAAGAAAATAATGATCATAAGCACAAATCCACATTTAATCCTTGCTGCTCTAATGTTACCAGCAAGAACTTTACAATATTCTTCATTAAAAAAAAAAAACAATACTTAACAGAAGCTGAAACCCATAATCTAGTATGTTTATGTCAATTAATCAAGTTTTAAAAATCTGTATTCTGAAGATTTTACTTGCCTCGGGAGGTGCAACTGGATAAAGTAATTTTTCTCCTTTAAGCAAACAAGACACATGACTGTAATAACCAATTAGATCTGATAATGAAGAAAATCTCCTTCCACCAATGTAATAATCTCCACACATAGCAATAATCCTGTTTGTAAAGCCAAAAAGAATCAAATATAGTATACGATATTGATAAGTTAATATATAAATTTATTTAATACAATTTTTAAAAATAAATGGCAAAAATAAATTTTTTACAATTCATTTTAAATGGTTCTCAAAAATTCATTAAATTTACTGTTAAAATGACTATTCTTTTCATTGCATACTAACTTTTAGGAAGCATTAACTTTTGTTAAATAAATGGCATGACATATGTTGAATGCCAGAGTCTAACTGAATTAAACAATTCACTAAAATATTTGAAAATATTTAATAATACAACTTCCCGCTCCTTTCCCATTTCTCATCATTTATTCTGAATTCACAATATAAGCCATTCTCTTTTTTCACTAATACATGGGTCCTGGAAACATTTACACACACTTATGCAAATGTAAAGGCCACAATAAATTTAAAACATATTAAATGAGGAAAAATTCATATTCTTAAACTTTAAAATTTATAATTTTAACTATGCTATTCTAATATTGGAAGTTCTGTACCTCAGATAAAGCTATTCTTCCCCCAAATTTTGTCCTAACAACTGCTAAATCACCTATCCAAGAGCACCAAATATAGTATTTGGTTCTGATAATTGAAAAATTTCTTCCCTGCTTGACTGGTGTGACTTCTGAGAAAAACATAAACTGAATAAGCAAGAGGGTATGTGGGTGTGTGTGTGTGTAAGTAATGTAAACATAATTTTTTTTATTGGAAGAGTTATTTTTTAGTTAGTTTTGCTTTTTTATTTTTTAACCTACAACTTTATGAACTTTCTCTAACTCAAGCTTTAAAACTCAAGGATTCTTTGCATTTCTTTATTTGTTAGTGAAAGCAAATTATTTCATACAATCTCAATAAATGCCTAGGAACTCAACAGTGTTTTAAATCAGAAGAAATAAACTGAATATTCAATATATTGGTGACTAAATCACAGAAACTGCAATTTATAATTTAAATACCATCCCAGTTTATATCCCCATAAGTGAGATGAAAATATTTCTATGTATTAAACAGAAATAATAACTCCATGGTATTTTTACACAGCAGCAAAAACTTACCTAAAATGATTGACAACATTAGTTTTGCTAAGGAATGAAAGTACAAAGGATCCTGGCCTCCGATCACTCTCTCGTATTAGGTAACTGCCAGGTTTCCCTGCTTGCCGGAGGCGTTCTTCTGCTATGGTTCGATCAAGTTTTCCATGATACCATCTAGGAAAAATAAAAGAATCCAAGAAAATGCTACTATTAAAAAACGGCAAATGTGAAGATAATATTGCTAGTTTGGGGAGGGGGCATGAAAGGCTTTAAATATCCCCATTTTCAACTTTTACAGTAACTAATTTTGACCCTGAACAAATTATGAAAGTCTAACTAAATCATTTTTGTTTTGTCTTTTTAAAATGCTAGATTTCCTCATCTGATCCAGGATAGAACTTCAAGGGCTACTCACAGGCTGACAGAACTAATGACTAGCACAGAGGAACTATGATCTGCTCTTTTTCTAACATGGGCAGGGTTCATCTCTCTTAAGCAACTGGTGAGTTACTTACAGACACTGGGCTCATAGCCCTGACAAAGCTCTCAAATTCAAGAGATTCCTCAGCCTCAGATACTCAGGGTTTCTACCACTGCATACAGCATCTCAAAGGGTTCTCTCAAAATCAGTACATAATCCATGGCCAATATATGTTCTTTAGATAAATCTATAATTCAGATTCTGATCGTATCATACCTAAATTATCACCAAGCTTTCCAATCACCCTAACTCTAGAATAACTTACTTCAAAATAGGCATTTACCAAAATGACAGTCTATGTTGAACTGAAAAATGAGAAAGAATATTTATCAGACAACCTCTAATTATTATGGAAAGTATTGGCCACGAACAATTTTAAAATTCAATTACCTTTGTAAACTGTTTTAAGATTTACAAACACAGACAAAAAAAAATCAATTTTAATGAAAGAAACAGAATCTCAAATTTATACCATTATATAGGTCAAGACCCTGTTACCCTAGGATTAAGGAAAATTGACAAAAGCTACACAGGGAGGAAATAGTCATTCTTTTTGCTACAATGCTTGTGCTAATTTATAGGTGTTCTTAACCTGGGGCTCATGAATTTTTTTTTTAACATTTTAATAGCCATACTTTGATATAACTGGTTTTATTTGTAATAATATGTATTTCATCTTATGAATTTAAAAGTTATATACTGAGAAGGGGTCCGTGGGCTTCACCAGACTGCCAAAGGGGTTCATGACAAAAACGGTTAAGAATCTTTGTCCTCCGAAGATAAATGGATGGATAACAATGTCTAAGTATCACTGCATCTCTAAGATACCCCAGATTCATACTGTTTCTTAATACTCTGAGCCATTACTGATATAGGAACCAAAACAGGATATATTGGTGTGGAAGAAATGGTCCATTCCCAAAAATACAATTATTGCCAAAAAGACTGAAGCTTTGGCCAGACTAAACAGCAACTACTTTTGACTTGTGTGATACATCACCAGACAATTTGTTTAAATTACACTTCCAGTCTTCAGCTAAAGTTATGCTTTCATGAAAGCAACTAGGAAAAACTTGGTGGGGGGGGCGGGGAGGACCTCAAAAGATCATATGGTTTATCTTCTTTATTTTATGGACAAGGAAGTAGATCCTAAGTTAAATAATTCAATCAAGGTTACACAACTAGAGACAAAACACAAATTAGAACTCAAGGTCTGATTCTCAGGCTTATAGGGGTTTTCCTAATATTCCAAATAACTTTCCATTCCAACACATCCTTCTAAGCTAAGCTATTAAGAATCAAGAAATATATTCTAAGACTGAAAAATATATCAGGATTACACAAAATTGAAAAGTGGGTAAATGAAGAAAATTAATGTAGCTAAGGATGAAAACTGTATTTGGGGGGAAAAATCTTTACATAAAATATCTGATATGGGTCAACCATATAAGGAATTACACAAACACAAATATAACCAAAAGCCATTCTGAAACTAAGTAGCAAAAGGATATGATCAGTTTTCAACCAAACTGCATACTATTAACTGTATAAGCAACTGTTTCAAATAAATAATAATGAGAAATAAAATTAAAACTCTGAGGTTTCACACTGTAACCAGCAAATTGACAAAGCTGACAAAATATGGAAAGGCTCAATAATAAATGCATTACAAGAACACTGAGGCCGGTAGGTGGCTCGATGGAAAGAACTCTGGGTCCAGAGTCAAGAAGACCCGAGTTCAAATGCGGCCTCAGACACTCATCAGCTGTGCGACCCTGAACAAATCACTTAAACCTCTGTTTGCCTTAATTCACTGGAGAAGGAAATGGCAAACCACTCCAATATCCTTGCCATATGAGTCATGGAGTGTCAAGACACAACTGAATGAGTGAACAACAGAAGACTAGTACATATCTCATGGAGCTATGAATTAATTGAACTATTCTTGAAAGCAATTTGGAACTTCATTTAAAAAGTTAATGAAATATCAATACCCTTTGACACAGAAATCTCTATGCCAAGAATATAACTTAAGAGAGTCAAAAATAATACTTCTTTTATGGTAATAACTAAAAACAAAGATGGGGGGGGGAGTCAGGATGGCAGAGTAGAAACAGGACTTCCTTGGGGCTCCAGCTTCCACTTCCCCCAATTCATGTAAAAGGGGACAGAGCAAACTTTGGAGCTATCTACAGAAGCCACAAAATGACACAGAGAAGCTAATTTCCCGCTGAGGACAGCCAGGTAGGAATTGGCCAGCATAATACTCTGGGAGCCAAGCCCTGCCCTGTGCCAGCTGGAGGTTTTAGCCCCAGGGTGGCCTGACCAGCCACCAGCTGGAGGGACTTCAGATCACCAGCAGTTGTGGCAATTTCTAGAATTATCAACACACAGATGCTAAGCACAAAGTGAGAGGTCAGTGCAGTGTGGACTTTGGGGTCCAGTAGTTGGGAGTACCGTCGGCATTTGCCCCTGGGGCGAGAAGCTGTGGCTGTCTGCAGCCACCCTCACATGGCAGCTTCAGGTCCTGGTCTGCAGACTGTAGGGGGACCAAGCAACCAGTCTAAGGGGTAATCGCTCTTGCTTTAATTTGCTTGAATCTGGATTGTGGTCTAGGGTGGAGGCACTGGGGTGTGTGACCAGCTTGCCAGAGCATGTGTGGAGGCTTCAGAGAGGGCACCCAACTAATACCTTTGGCAGCTGAGAAAACCCCAGCGTTTGGGACGAAAGCTCCCCTGTCTGGCGGCAGAGTCCTAAAGTAGCAAAAAGCTCAGGGGTCAAGTTACTGAGTGGTGACATGAGCAGGCAAAGGAAGCAAAATACACAGGGCACCCCGACTTTACATTCCTATTTAGGTGACAAAAAGGATCAAAGCATGGAACAGGAGGAAGGCAGTGAAGTCAGAACTCCTGCACCTACAGCTTCCAAGAAAAAAAAGAGCTGGTTATAGGCCATAGAGGACCTTAAGAAGCAAATAAGAGAAGTGGAGGAAAAATTGGAAAGAGAACTGAGAACAGTGCAAGAAAATTATGAAAAGAGAGTCAACAGCCTGACTGAGGAAAATAACACCTTAAAAAACAGACTAACTCAAATGGCAAAAGAGGCTCAAAAAGCCAATGAGGAGAAGAATGCCTTAAAAAGTCAAATTTGCCAGATGGAAAAAGAATTTCAAAAGCTCAATGAAGAGAATAATTCCTTCAGAATTAGATTGGAGCAAATGGAAGCTAATGACTTTATGACAAATCAAGACGCTGTTCAACAGATCCAAAAAAATGAAAGAACAGAAGGTAATGTGAAAGATATCATTGTGAAAACCACTGACCTGGAAAATAGATCCAGGAAAGATAATTTAAAAATCACTGGAGTACCTGAAAGCCATGATCAAAGAAAGAACCTAGAAATCATCCTCCAAGAAATTCTCAAGGAAAACTGCCTTAATGTTTTAGAACAGAGGGCAGAAGAAAGGTTGAAAGAATCCACCCATCACCTCCTGAAAAAGATCCCAAAAAGAAAATCCGTAGGAATATTATAGGCAGGTTCTGAAATTCCCAGATCAAGGAGAGAATATTACAAGCAGCCAGGAAGAAACAATTTGAATATCGTAGAAACACAATCAGGATAACACAGGATCTGGCAGCTTCTACACTGAGGGATCGAAGGGCTTGGAATATGATGTTCCATAGGGTAAAAGGAGTTGGGATTAAAACCAAGAATCAACTACCCAGCAAAACTGAGTATCATGTTTCAGAGGAAAATATGGTCATTCAGTGGAATAAAGGACTTTCAAACATTCATGATGAAAAAACCAGAGTGGAATAGAAAATTTGACATTCATATACAAGAAGTATGAGAAGGAAAATAGAACTATTTACATCCCTACATGGAAAAATGATTATTGTAACTGAAACTTTTCTCAGTATGAAAATAGCTGAAGGGAATAAATATGTGTATACAAACACACACGTCTATATAGGAGGGTATATAGGCGTATGAATACAGATGTGAATGGGTGTATATAAAAACAAAAATGGCTAGACAAACTGGAAAACAAAGACATAATGGAATATTACTCTGCTGTAAGAAAGGATATAAAAATAAAGACTTCAAAGAAGTATAGGGACATAAGAACTGACACATGAAAGAAACAGAACTAGGAAAAATACACATAACAATTACAACAGTGTAAATAAAAGAAACCTGGATGCTAGGTTTGGGAATAGGTGAGAAAATACATCTTCCTTTTTCTTTGTTGTAAGGGTTGGTTTCCTAAGGGAAGAAAATAGGAAGGGAAGGCTATAATAGGGAAATGAAAAGGATATAAAAACAACGGCATAAAGAGAAATATTATCAGGAATGACAAATGTAGAAAAGACAAGTCAATATACAACATGATGATTGTACAAATGTTTCTACATCTTAAATTAGGTATTTTTTATTTAACACCTAAGTGTCAGTAATTTTGATAAGAGCTAGGAATTTGAATATGAAGAGGCATCCTTGCAAACAACCAAGTCCAAATAAGATACATACAGGATAATTCAGGTGTAGTTTCAGAGGGAAGGCACTAATATTAAAGAGGATGGAAAAGGGTTCTTGCAAAGAAAGCCAGGGAGGTGAAGTGAGTGTTCCAAGGATAGGGTTCAGTCAGTGAAAATGCTCAGTCAGGAAATGGAGTGTTAGGAACAAAGGATGTAAACAGTGCCCAAAAGTTAATTAGTCTCAAAAGACTGTAAGGATTCAGGTTAAAAAAAAAAACTTGAAAACCAACCAGAGGATCCTGGAAGCAATAGTGAATAGGATGATGTGGTCAGATCTGTGTTTTAGAAAGACAGATGGATGGAGGATGGACTGGAGCAGGTTGAGACTTGAGGCAGGGAGACCAACCAGCAGACTTTTGCAAAAGTCTTAGACTAAGATGATAAGAACCAAGAGTAGGGAACCAGGTGATCAGAGCAATATCACAGAATTGACAAAACTTTTCAATTGACTGGATGGGGGGAAGGTGAAGATTTGAGGATTACACCTAGAGATGGAGAGCCTGGATAAATAAAAGGATGGTAGTACCCTCACCAAGGTTAAGGAATTTAGAAAGAGGAGAAGGTTTTGAAGGAAAAATTAAGTTCAATTTTGGACATGTTAAGATATTTACAATACATTTGGCTCACCAAATAATAAACACTATTCCTTTTTTTAAAGTGACTTGGGGAAGCTATGTGGTGCAGTAGATAGACAGACTATAGGCCCCTGAGTCAGGAGCACTTAAGTTCAAATCTGGCCTCAGACACTTACTAGCTGTGCAACCCTGAGCAAGTCATTTAAACTGTCCCCCCCCCCCAAATTACTTTTTATAAAATTTAAATGAGATCTAAGACAAATAAATCAAGGTCAACACAAACAAGTTCTAAGTGTAGCAGAATGCCATAAATATCTTGTCTCAAACCACTGTGAACCATAGTACATCATGGTAAAAACTGAAAGGGGAAACCATTTGACACTTTAATGTAATGAATCCCACTGCTTCCATAACTCAAGAGAAAATGTATTTATTCTCATATATTTATATACCATTATCTCCTTATCTCCCCCCACACACATACACACAAAATAAGGTTTATTCATAGAATTTTTGTAATTTTCAGACCTAGAAAATTTTTGGCAGAATGCAAATGCCATATTTGGAGTCTCCAAGACCCAATTCAAATCCTGCCCAGATACTGACTAGCTGTGTGGCCACGCGCAAATCACTTAACCTCTTTGAGCTTCATTTTCTTCATCTGTAAAATGGGGGAGAGAAAGGATGAGACTAAAGAGGAGTTCACTATGCTCTAAATAGCTTTGGCTGTTGTTTTAAATCTAGGATTTTAACTGTTTAAACCAAGGAGTAGATGATAATTTTTTTACAGGTGACTGATTTCTACTCCCTAGCCTTCCACTCACTACACAGCTTGTACAACTTCCACTACACAACTTGTACGACCAAGGGCAAGGCTGGGACTACAATTCTTCATCTGTAAAAGGGTGGATTAATTTACCCTAGACGATGTTGAAGGTTTTTTATAACCCCAAAATTTCTTTATGTATTAGTATGAAAATAATATTCCTGATTAAGTTATTTCACTGTGAAAATGACACAAGTAATCTTTAAAATTTATTAAAGCAAAAAGCTGACAATCTAAACATAACACAAAACTAAAACATGGAAAATTTAATTTAAAAGTTGTGTGTATTTGGTTTTTTTTTTAATCCAGCAAGATGTAAGGTTTTAATCCTTCACATTCAGCTGAATGAAAGTCAAAAAAGAATATTACCTTACAGAGCAAAGTGAAAGTATTAAACAATTATTATTTTCTAAAAAAGAAAGAAGAATAAGAGGGTCTGGTTTAAAAAAAAAAAAGGTATTATTTGCTTAGACCCATAAATTTTCTATAAGTAGTTTGGTTTTAAAGCAGCTGTTCTATTCACTATTGAGATTTTAATCTAAGTACAAAACCACTTCATTTCCAGACTAATATTAGTTTCCTTTCACATGCCAGAAGCTCAAAAGCCCTGACGAAATAAAAAGTGAAACATGTCAACAACTGCAGGTGACTATAAACTACTACTAAACTATTCATTTGCTAAATGTACACATTTGAATTTGATTCAGATTCCTCAAAGAATATCAAAACATTTAATTTCCAATGGTTTTTTGGCTTTTGCAGGCTATACAGAAAATAAAAGTGGTATAATCACTCATTTAGCATTTAGAAACTAATAACTTCTATGTTTTATTTCCTAAACAAGATTATTAATATAGGTGTTTGTGTGTGTATGTGTGTGTAAAGTCTGCCTGGAGGAAAAAATGTCTCACACCAGAAAAATATCCTTATTAAAAAGTGTGTTCTAATATACAATTTCCCCAAAACTTAAGACTGAGAATCAAGGGAAAATTCTACAAATGAAGTTAGGGTGCAGGTAAATGTGGCTTTTTGAAAGGCATATTCTGCTTAAACTTGTTTTAAAAAAAACTTTATAGTATTAGCTAATGGTCCAATGGTATTTCAAGTACAAAGAGATCAAAGAATTGTGACAAAACTTCTAGATGTTCAGCATGATATAGTAATTTCAAATAACCTTATTAGGAAAAATGCTGATAGCTCACAGTCTTTATACCAGAGTACAATCATAGGGAATTTTACAAAGATCTATAGCTTTTTAAAAAATCACTATTCTGGGCAGCCAGGTGGCTCAGCGAGTAAGAGCACCGGCTCCAGTGTCGGGGTGACCTGGGGATCAAGTCTGGGCTCAGATAGCACCACACCCAGAAATAACTGGCCATGTAACCTTGAGCAAGTTACTTAACGCCGATTGCTTAAAGAAAATCACTATTCATTAATAATCTAAAAATCCTACTGAGCAAAGAGATCAGTCTCAGTTCTCAAAGCCATAGATTTGTGTCAAGAGATGTACAAAGTAATTCTTTCCCCCCAAATTTCTTATTTCTAAGTCAACAATTCAATGACTATCCAATGCTACAGAATTAAGTTCAAAATCCTTTACCTTAGAAGTGAAGACTCTTCCATGAAAAGAAAACAAGTGGATCTGAATTGTCTATGTTAGAAGACGTCTTTCTAGGTTTATCTCACATTATTTCCCCTAAATTCTAGTCAATGTATGTAAGAGGGGATATAATAGTATCTAGTTTTGCTCCCACAAAAGTTATTGGAAGATAATCAATAGCTGTGGGGAAGCTCTCACTTACCTTAACCCTGGCCTTCCTGGAACTATGACAATATGACAATGGCCAAAAGGAACTAGAAAGGTGGGGGTGCGGCACACAGCTATGATGTCAGAACAGGTCAGGTTTCCTCAGGTCTCAAGTACTGTCACTATCACACCTATGTAATCTGCATATAATTTGCATATACAGAGGGAATGCAGAATATATAGAGGGAAATAAAGTGAGGAGTTTGAGGAAGAATTTGACTAACCCTAAGTCTACCAGGAAGGACAGAACTTACAGACCCTCACTCCTGCTTCTGTATTGGTGTGGGTGCGTCTCTAGTGAGCACCACACTGGCTTCCTTGCCCAAAACATAATGAACACCTTCCTCTGCACACTCTGTTTCTGAGTTCTTTCAGTGAGAAGGGGTTTGCATTTTAAGGTTATATCATGTGCATCTCACTAAGGTCCCCAAAGGGAAGCAGTGGGCAACGGAAGCTTATCCCAGACTAATTCCCTGACCTTACCAGAAAGTCCTATGATCCCCACAGCCACGTAGAGGGGCATCCCACATGGATTTCCTAAGGGCCCCCAAGGGAGCAGTGGACACAGAAGCTTGTCCAGGCTACCTCCCTGACCTTGCCTGGGCAGTCCTGTGATTACCAAAAGGCATGTTTCTCACAATGTATAATCTAACAATTTTTCAATCCCTATGCATTTTTGTTCATGCTATGCCATCCATATTCTTGGAATCCCTTTGCACCTTGTACAACTTGTCCAATGTGAAACTATCTCAAAGCAACTTGGAGGCAAAGATCATCTTCTTTCTCAGTAATGCCAGAATGAGAAACTGCTTTTAAAAAGCAAGCCCTGAAACACCTACTTACCTCCTCTACCATTATGCTTTCCCCTTTGTGTTACTGAGAAAAAAAAAAAAACTACTCTCTCCCCTTAATTCCAATAGGACTTATCTATAAACACTAATCTGGCATTTAAAATGGGTCACCTTGTATTGCTATCATAAAGTCTTTCAGGGACAGATTGGATCCTAGGGATGATATCATGTCAATTATTTCTTTGCATCTTTGATGCCCTGAACATAGTAGGCAATCAAATGTTTCTTGACAAAGACAGAAGAGAGGGCTATCCTGAGAAGAAAATGACAAGAACTTGGAGCTTGGCAATAAAATACAAAGTACTTTCATCCCCAATAATTTCTTATTCACTTTATCACATTGAAGATTTGCACATTTCCACTTTCAAGTAGGAAAGCAAACTATATTCTAGTTGATATGGAGATACTTTCAGAAAAATAGGAAATGTTTATATTTCAACAAGTTGTCACTTTTAACATGAAAAACCCCAAAGCAAACATGACATATGTGAGCAGCTTTAATAAATGTGCATAACTGACCTTAACTTCTAAAGTATGTTTAAAACAGTAGCATATGTTAAATGTTATTTTTTTTAAAAACTTTACTCATTAAGGTATCACAATTCACATGTATGTGCATCATTTTCCTAACTACTGATCTATAGGCAGTAAGCATATGCAAAGGCACAAACAATTTTTATGAATGTCTAAGAAATCCCTCAGATGTATCTGTAAAGGGTTAAAAGTATAGTTCAAGTATATTATACATTTATTAGAGATAAATATATAGAAACTATCATAAATGTGTACACACACACAGTTCTCTCATCACAGGGTAGCAGGGTATATATACTAAATACCATTTTAGGTGGCATTAAGCATAGTTCTATATACTAGGTCCTTTGGTCCCGCCTAGCATTTTGTTTCTGGAAAATGTCACCAAAGGTTATACTATGGGGGCATGGTTGCCCTCCATAATCCTTGACATCAATTTAAAATTCAATATAACCAAATTATATTCCCTGAGAAAAAGGCAACATTTACTAGCAGAAGTCTGCACAGAGCAGAAAGAATCGGAAAACCTTGGTATCTGACACTTAACTACCTGTGTACCTCTGGGAGACTGTAAGGGTTATGGGATTTAAAGATCTTCCATGCCCCATTGGACTTGCTGATGTAGCAGGAAGGGGCGGAGCAAGAGGAAGCAGAAGCCAAACTAGAGTTCCTGCGGTGGCTAGCGGTGGTGGCGACGGCTGCGGCAGCAGCAGCAGAGGCAGCGGCGGCAGCGCGAAGTCTTTTTTGAGTCAGCCAGAATTTCTGCTAAGGACTCCTGCTGAGGACTGCCAGGGGCCGGAGCTGCTGGGAGCGCGCTTCCCGGACGCTGGGTGGTTGCTGTGAGTGGGGAGAGGAGGACCTTTGCCTGAGGTAGCCTGTTTTGTTTTAAAGGCTTGAGAATGTGGGTGCTTTCTACTTTATCTACCTGTGTCAATGTCATAACTACTCTGATGGCTTTCACTTTCTGGTTTTGGGACTCAGTCTTTTGGTATTTTAATAAATTTTCTAGCTTATTCACCCATATGGCAAGCATGATGTATTTTGTGATGGATAATTATATCAGCATATCTGTAATTTCCATAGGCATTTTGAATATGGCATTGCTGATACAGAGACTTAAATAACCTCTTTAGGTCTCATTTACCTGTATTTATTAAATAAGAGGATTGGACAAGATGATTTTTGAGGTGTCTTACAGCATAAATCAATAATCCTACTTCCTGAGGTTTGAAGACTAGAATTACATATAGTGCTCCATTTAGATATTTACTATGGTTAGTATAATGGCAGGAAGTTCTGCCTTTTGTTTCCTTCCAGGGAGCATTTAGTAACTATTGATCTCTAAAGAGACCTTTGGCTCTGTGCAGTTCAGACTTTTTATTGGCTACCTGAACTGGATTATAGATGGCATTCTTATTAAAAATGACTGGACAATAAAGTTTAAACATACTTTAGAGCTGCTATTTCACAGAAATCATATAAAATCGTGAACCTGGATTTTAAAACAACATTTGCAAGTACAGGGAGACAAAGTAGGCATGGCTAGAAAACTATTCATATTTTTTTAAATAATGATGGACTACAAGCTAAATGTTAGACAATAATATGCTGCAACAGCCCACCCCTTCCCCACCTCCCAAAAAGGAATTCAACCTTGAGCTAATTTTAGATAAAAGTTTTATGTACAGAATAACAAAGGGGGTAGTCCCATCCTATAAGACCCAGATTCTATCTAATACAGCAAACTATGTTCAGTTTAGGGTGTCATCTTTTGGAAAGTGAATGGGCAGGCTGAAAGGTATCTAGAAGAAGGTATATGGAGATTCTAATTCTGGCTATGTGAGGATCAGTTGAAAAGGCTGATGTTTTACTTAAAGAAAACAAGACTCAAAAATGAGATAGGATTGTTAGCTGAACTAAATAAAGACTAACATGTAAGGAGAGATTATACAAACCGTTCTTGCTTTAAGTTAAGTGGACCCTTTTGGCAGATCAATTTTTACACAATGCCAATAAAATGCCAATTTACTCACTAACATGGGAAAGGGAGGGAAGAGAGAGAGGGGAGCAGGGCAAAGGCCAGATTCCCAAGGAGAGAGTGGTCCAGTACATAGTTTAAGGACAAACTGGGGGTCTGAGACAGAGAAGCAGGACAAAGAAAACAGGAAGCTGGGGTCAACCACATGGAGACCAGATACAGACAGGATAAGACTAGCAATGTGCAGGGCCAAAGACAGACTCATGGCACCAGAGTGTAGACAAAGGAACACAGGAGGCAGACACAATAGCAGGTTGGCAGAGAGGGACCAAGGTCTCCTCTCTCCAGGCCTGGATCATGCCCCAAAGCTGGTCAGAGTCTCTTCAATTGTCCCTTCTACTTTCATTTGGAGGTGTTTTGTTTGGTTGGGTTTTTTTTTTGGGGGGGGGGGATGGGGAGGTTGATCAGAGAGGAAAGTTGCAGAACATTATACTGAGGGACAAGAGTGGAGAGAGAGCTATATAGTAAAGCTAACAAAGGTGTTTTTCTGGAATGTGGCTTGCTTTCAAAATTCTTTCCATAAAGTCAAATTTGCATATAGTGAGAACTGTCTGTACTTGTTTTGCTGGCCCCAAAAGACAAAATTAGAACCAATGGCTAAAGTTTGCCAGAAGGCACATTTAGGCTCAATATGAGAAAAAAAAAAAAGTTAGCTTAAATCACTTAATTTCTCAATGTCCCAGAAAACACTCAAAAAACAACTTGCTGAGTTGGGCCCATTAACATTAGTGGAGAGTTTTCCTCCCTAAGAGCTTCCTACACCAATGAAACAGATCCAGAACTCTCAAGAAAACCAACAAAAACATCTTCCTGACAATTCCTTACTAGCAAAGCTTTTTATGAAGTATCTCATACTATTCTTATGAAGGTGGGGAAATACAGATAAAGAAGATAATACAATGATGAATTTAAAACTGTCTTGGATGGCTGGACTTAATGAGCAGTTATTAATGGTTCAATATCAGTGTGGGAGTTATCTATGCCTTCCCTCTGCAACATAATAATTTTTATCAGCAAGTTGGGCAAAGGCATTGTTACTAAGCTCATCAAATTTGGGGACTACACAAAGCAGGAAGGAATAGTTTACAAATTAGGTGACAGAGTCAGGTATCTAAAAGGATCTTGACAGATCAGAATACTAGAATGAATCTAGTAAAATGAAACTGTCAGGATAAATGTAAAGTCTTGCACTTAGGCAAAAAAGAAAAAAATCAACTTCACAACATGTTAACAGTTGTTCTGAAAATGGAAGCTAGCTCCATTTGGGGCAGCTGGGTGTAGAGTGCTAGGCTTGCAGTTAAGAAGACTTCTCTTTCTGAGTTCAAATAGGGCCTCAGATACTTACTAGCTGTGTGACCATAGGCAGCAATCACTTAAGTTTGTTTCAGTTTTCTCTTCTGTAAAATAAGTTGCAGAAGAAAATGGGAAACCACTCCACTATCTTAGCCAAGAAAATCCCAGATGGGGGGGTCACATCACAAAGAGTTAGACAAAACTGAAAAGAATGAACACCAACTATGTCCTCCTTTCTCAGATTTCATCTGGAGAATTTTGTTGAATTCTGAGCACCAAAGGATATAGACAAGTCGGACAGTATCCAGAGAAGGACAACTAGGATGTCTTTAAGTTCATGCATGTGAGAATCATCTGAAGAAACTGGGAATATTTAGAGAAGAAACATGAAAGAAGAGAAAACTCAGGGCAACCATGATAAGTTTTCAAATATCTGAAAGGGTGTCATGGGAAAAGAGATTAGACTTGGGATGTTTGGCCCCAGATGGCAGAATGAGGGCAACGCATAAGTTGCAAAGAGGAAAATTTAGGCTTGATGTCTGAAAAAATTCATAACAATTAGAGATGCTCCTCGGCAGTCGTCAAGCAGGACAACCACTGGTTGGATATTTAAAGTTAGGACACCTTTTAGTTATATGACGGACTGGATAGCTGTTGAAGTTCCTTCAAACTCTCAAGTTCTTTAAGTCTATGATTCAATTAGGTAAGTCCAAATATTAAATGGTCTCAGAGTGTGAAAAGCTGAAATAGAGACTATACATCTTAGTATATGTCACAGATGAAGTTAATGCTATGAGTAAGGTTTAGACTACAACCTCTGATGCTTTTTCCAACTCTGCAATGGTAAAATTTTGCTATCTTAGAGTTCTCATCCTTAATAAATATGAAAATCAAAAAATATAGGTCATTTATATTTGTTTTTTATTCCCCTAGACCTTTGGACAACAGCCTACAAATCTCATTGTTAGCTTAAAAAGAAATTAAGGGTAATAAATGATGGCCTTTTTTTTGGTCTCCTTTTTGTCATAAAGATACATCAGGAAGAGAAAACACAAAAACTTAAGACATTCAAAACAAAAAGGAAAAGCTATGGCCTCTGAGCTTTACAAACACCGTATCTATAGTCATAAGATGATCGATTTTAGACCTGGAAAGAACTTTAGAAACCATTTCATCAAAATCCTCATTTTACAGAGGAGGTACGCTTGTAGAGGGGATGAAGTGACTAACCCACAAACACACGGTAACAAAAAGGAGAGGCAGGACTCAAAGCCAGGTTTTCTGACTCCAAACCCAGCATACTTGCCAAGTTATCAAATTTCCTAAGACCTTGGTTCAAGTCCCTGCTGTTCCATCTATCTATGTTACATTAGGCTCAGCAAGGTACACTGATTTGCCCCCATTTCCTTATCTATAAAACAAAGATAATATTTGTACTACCTATAAAATTTGGCTAAGTTCAAAGGGGATGATAAATCTAAAGTGCTCTGCAAACCATTACATGCTATATAAATATGATCTACTGTAGCAATTCATGCAATATGCCTAAAGGTCACAATAAAAACTTGGTAATGATCTAAAATAATTATATTCAATATATTAGTGAGATCCTTCAAGAGTTCTGTCTTGCAAACAAACATATTTCCACAATTTCTGACATTTAATTTGCACTGAAGAGTTCACCAAAATAATCTTTCTTTAATCTTCTGAAAAGGAAATTACTTAAAACCCCTGCTACTAATTAACATAATCATACTGGTATCAGTTTCTTCTCTACACCAAAAATTCATGAACTTTAAGTCGGGTCTTGTTGGAGTGCTAGTTTATTACTGAAGGTTTATCACATACACTCAAAAGTCTATTTTCATGTAAAAAAATGAGCAGGTAAAGTACCAGGAGTATTAGTATAGAACAACATCCTAACCTGCTTGAAATGTATAATGCAGCAGAGAAAAACATTTTTATTCATTATTTTTCTAAATGTGGAAAATAATTTAAAATTATATATCCTGGGATTTAAGACAAGAATGAAATCTAGAGGGGTCTCCTATCCCAAATCCCTTACTTTTACCTATGAAAAAATGAGGCCCACAGAATTTAAATAAATTACCCAAGATCACATATGTAAGCAAGCAGCACCTCTAGGACCGAAACCCAGCTACTCTGACCCAAAACAGTGCTCTTTTCAAATTAAACTTGGGAGAGGAGAGAGAGAAAAGAGAAAAGAGGAAAAAAGGGAAAAGGGGAGTGTGAGGAGAGGGAAGAAGAATGCTAAATACCTGAGCTGAAGAATACTGCATATATTTTTCCCTAGCCTGCTTGTCAGATTTAATTTTATAACTTTCTTATAAAGTTTTTAAGTTTAAGCTATCTGTTTTAATTCTTCAATGTGAGTACTTCCTTCACTGTTTAGATTGACAATTACATATTTTGCTCTCCATGTATAATGATGACATCTAATTTTGTTTATATATATTTTAAGAGTTGGAAATTGTCTAGTCCTATCACTGAGAACTTCCAGTGAGGGGTACTAACTACCTCTCCAAGTCCACTCATTGACAGGTCTCCTTCTCATGAAATAACTTGTTCTCCTGGCATCAAGCATAATATGCTTCTTTTCAGCCTCCACTTACTGGTCCCGATTCTGTCCTCTGGGGCAGTATTTTCTCTTTGTCCCTGTCTGTCTCCCTCTCAAGCACACATTACTAAAAGTACATATAAGTATGTACACATATATCTATAAAGATATGTATGATTATAGCTTCATACTTATTATGCGTATTGTACCTTTATATGTACATGTCTGCATGTGAAGCTGGAAGAAAATGTGCCAAAGTGCCCAAAACATGAAAAAGTACCTTTTCTCAGTCCTTATTCTTCTCAGCCTTTCTGAGAAGCTTGACACGGTTGATCACCTACTAATTATTCATTCTCTCCTCTCTTTGCTCTCCTAGTTTTCCTCCTTTCTGCCCATTTTTTTCCTTTCCATCTTTGCTGCTAATCTTCATTCATGTCTGTCTGTCTGTCTCTCTCCGGTCTTTTCATTTATCCCTGCTAGTAACCTTACTGGCTGCCATGGGCTCACATATTGTTTATGTACATATCTATGTATTTATCTCTAGTATCTCTCCTAAAATTACAGTCCAGGTCACCAAATGTTTTTTGGACATCTTGAGCCTAATGCACTGTAGTCATTTCAAATTCAGCATGTCCAAAAAAGAGTTCATTATTTTTCCTTCTAAATCCACACCAATTTCAAGGGAAAACACTACCATCTTTCCAAGTACCAAAGTTCACACCCTTAATCTTACTCAATACCATATATCCAATTCGCTGTCATTTCTACCTTTAGGACATCTCTTGCATACATTTCCTTCTGGTCACTCACACAACTACAACCAAGTTCAAGCCTTCATCACTTCACTACACCATTACTGCCTTCAAACTAGACTCCCTACCTTACCTTGTGTCTTTCCCACATCTGTCCAATCCATCCTCTACACAGCTGCCAAGATGATTTTTCTGAAGCTTAGGTCAGATCATATTGCCTTCCAGACTCCTATGAGCTCCAGTGGCTCCAAAGTATGTCCAAAATTAAATAAAAAGTCCTCCATTTGGCATTTAAATATTTTCATAACCAGGATCTTCTTTCTAGTCTTCTTACACTTTACTCAGCTCCATATACTTCACTCTAAGTGAGTACCTGAAAAGGGTTTAGCCTAAAAGGGCCAGGGTCTCCTATTGCATCCTGTGTCATCTCCAGTCATCCTGACAAATATCTGGTCACTGGACCCAGATTGCTCTGGAGGAGAAAGTGAGGCTGGTGACCTTGCACGGCCCCCTCCCTCACTCAAATCAAAATCAACTGCAATTCATGTCAACATTTCCCTGATGCCAAGGTCCTCTCTGAAAACGAAGGACAAACAACCTACTCAGACATCTTCCCCTATTAATTCTCCTCCTCCATTCTAGTCTCAGATGAAAAATGAATCTTTTTTCTTTTCAGATTTATCCAATTTTCCTACCCTACTTGTTTCTTAGGATACTGCACTCCATCTCCTGTGTCTTATGTTTTTTTACTGGCCATCCTCCTAGGCCTAAAATACTCTATTTCCTCATTTCAGACTTGGTTTCCCTGCCTTCTTTCAGGACTCTAGTAAAAATGCCACCCCTCCAGGAAGTTTTTTCTCCACTCTCCCCCTTTAAATAACCTTCCATCTACTCTGTATGTAGCCCATATGTGTCTAATTATTTACATCTCCTACATTAGAATGTATACTTCTTGGTGACACATGGCAAGCACATAGTAAGTGCTTCCTGACTAATATACAAAAAAACAATTAAAAAAAATCATGATTATATGGAGAGAAAAAGCTTTGACAAAATATATCCATTTCTGTAAAAATAAAAACAAACAAATAAATAGACCTTTCCTTAAGATGCTTAACAGTAAGATGCTTAACAGTTTCTATCTAAAATTAAGAGACAAAACTATATATAATGAAGAAAAACTAGATACCTTTTAAAATAAGATCAGGGTAAAGGAAAGATATCCATTATCATTATTATATATAATACAGTTTTAGAAATATTAGTAACAATAAAATTTTTTTTAAAGAAATCAAGGCACAAGAGCCAAATTATTGACTTTTGTGAAGGATATGGTGTATTATAAAACATAGATTTAAATAAAAATTTAACTGAAAATGATAATTTTAACAAAGTAGCAGTGCATAAAAGAAACCCACACAAATCATCAACCTTTCTGTATATTACAAATATTCAGCAGGAAAATACAAAATGAGAAATTCTGTTCTAATTTTGGGGAGTACATTTACCAAAACAGGAATTATATTAACATCACATTTAAAATCCCTGTTTGTAGCAAAAGACTGACCTAAATAAGTTGGAAAAATATTTACTGTTCATGGTTGGACCATGCCAGCATTACCTAAATTAATTTACTCAACACTTAGCATAATGCCTGGTACATAGTAGGCTCTTAATAAATGCTTGTTAAGTGACTGATATAGCAAACTTACCAAACAGTTATTTGGGGAATTAACAACACTCCCCCCCCCACACTCCCGCACCCAAATATGCAGAGCAAAATTAATCTCATGGTATAGATTTCAGGAGAAATAATGGATGATGGCAGAGTAAAAGCAGGAACTTGCTTGAGATCCCACTCCAACCACCTCCAATACCTGTAAAAAAAAATTACTATAAACAATTTTAGAGTTACAGAACCCACAAAGTGACAAGAGAGAAACAATTCTCCCACTAAAAGCAGTCTGGCAGGCCAACTGGAAGGGTCTATCACACCAAGCTGGGAGCTGAGCACAGTCCCGTGCTGGCCCAGACTCTCGGCCCAGCCCAGTGATAGGAGACTTCAGAAAAGTGAATTGCCAGCAGCTGTGGCAGTTTCCACACTTCTCAACCCATAATCACCAAAGAGAAAGCAAAAGGCCAGTAGGGAACTGTTGGAACTGAGTGAGAGAAGAGCGCAGTCAGGTCCTTGCCCCCAGGGTGACAGAGGTGACCACTGCAGCTGGCCAAGTGACCATGTGGCTGCCTCCAGAGCTCCTGGACTGCAGATCGTAGTGGGACTAAACAACCATTCAAAGGGTAATTGCTCTTGCTCTGACCTGCTTGGATCTGGGTCACTGTCTTAGGTGGTGGTCCTGGGGTGAGGAACACTAGTGTACCAGAGCTTGTGGTGGCTGTAAAGAGGGAGCTCTCCTCATACCTCTGACAACAGCTGCGAAAACCCCAGAAATTGGGAACACAGCTCTCTCCACTCTGGAAGCAGAGTTCTACTGTTGCAAAGAGCTCAAAAGTCAAGTCACTGGATGGCAAGATGAACAAACAGAGAAAGAGAAATCAGACCACAGAATTTTTTGGGGGGGACAAAAAACATGGAACCAGAAGAAGACAACAAAGTCAAAATTCCTGCATCAAAAGCTTCCAAGAAAAATATGAACTGATCACAGGCCATGAAGGAGCTCAAGAAGGATATTGAAAATCAAGTTAAGAGAAGTGGAAGAAAAATTGAGAAGAGAAATGAGAATAATGCAAGAAAATCATGAAAAGCAAGTCAACAGCCTGACTGATGAAAATAACATCTTAATGGGGCGGCTAGGTGGCGCAGTGAGTAAAGTGGCCCCAGAGTCAGAAGGACCCAAGTTCAATTCTGGCCTAAGACACTTAACACCCACACAAAAAAACTAGCCGTGTAACCTTGGGCAAGTTACTTAACCCCAATTGCCCTCCAAAAAAAGGCAAAAAAAAAAGAAAGAAAGAAAGAAAGAAAGAAAATAACATCTTAAAAAATAGACTAACTCAGGGCAGCTAGCTGGCTCAGTGAATAGAGCACCGGCCCTAGAGTCGTCAGGAGGACCTGAATTCAAATCCAGCCTCTGACTCTGCCTTCCCCCTCCAAAAAAAATAAAAATAAAAAATAGACTAGCTCAAATGGCAAAAGAGACCCAAAAAACCAATGAGGAGACCAGATGAAAAGGAATTTCAAAAACTCACTAAAGAGAATAATTCCTTCAAAATTAGATTGGAGAAAACGGAAGCTAATGACTTTATGAGAAATCAAGATACTATAAAACAGATCCAAACAAATGAAAAAATAGAAGGCAATGTGAAATAGTTCACTGGAAAAACCACTGACCTGGAAAATAGATCCAGGAGAGAGAATTTAAAAATTATTGAGACTACCAGAAAGCCATCATCAAAAAAAAGAACCTAGAAATTATCCTTCAAGAAATTCTCAGGAAAATTGCCCTGTTATCCTAGAACCAGAGGACAAAACAGAAATTGAAAGAATTCACTGATCACCCCTTCAAAAAAATCCTCAAAAGAAAACTCCTAGGAATATTATAACCAAATTCCAGAGTTCCCAGTCAAGGAGAAAATATTACAGACAGCCAGGAAGAAATAATTTGAGCATTGTGGAAACAGTCAGGATAACACAAGCTTGTACATTAAGGAGTCAAAGGGCTTGGAATATGACATTCCGGATGTCAAAGGAGCTAGGATTAAAACCAAGAATCACCCACCCAGAAAAATTGAGCATAATACTTCAGGGAAAAATCTGGACATGCAATAAAATAGAGGACTTTCAAGAATTCTTGGTGAAAAAACCATAACTGAACAGAAAATACAAGAAGCAAGAGAAGCCTAAGAAGGTAAACAGGAAAAAGAATTATTAAAGTTGAACTATTTACATTCCTACATGGAAAAAAGATAATTGTAAGTCATGAGACTTTTCTCAGTATGAGGATAGCTGAATATGCATATATTCTTGAATATATATATATATGTGTATAAATATATGTGAGTGTGTGCATATGTGTGTACATGTATACAGAGAGAACACAGGATGAGTTGAATATGAAGGGATGATATCTAAATAATAAAATTAAGAGGTGAGAGAGGAATATATTGGGAGGAAAAAGGGAGAAATAGAATAAGGTAAATTATCTCATATAAAAAAGGCAAGAGAGGGGAGGCTAGGTCGTGCAGTGAATAGAGCACTGGCCCTGGAGTCAGGAGGACCTGAGTTCAAATTCAGCCTCAGGCACCACCAGCCATGTAACTTTGGTCAAGTCACTTAGAGGCAAGAGAAAACTGTTTCAATGGAGGGGAAGAGCAGGAAGGTGAGAGGGAATGGGTCAACCTTACTCTCACTGAATTTGGATTAAGGAGGGAATAACACACTCAATTGGGTACCTTACCCTATAGCAAAGTAGGGGGAAAGGAGATAAGAGGAGGGATGCTAGAAGGGAGGGCAGACTGGGGGAGAGGGTAGTTAGAAGCAAACACTTTTGAAAAGGGACAGGGTCAAGGGAGAAAATAGAATAAGTGCGGGGTGGGATAGGATGGAGGAAAATACAGTTAGTCTTTTACAATATAACTACCATGGAAATGTTTTGCATAACTATATATGTACAACCCATATTGAATTGCTTGTCTTCCCAGTGGGGGTGGATGAGGAAGGAAGAAGGGAAAGAATCTGGAAATCAATGTTTTAAAAACAAAAGTTAATTTTTTTAAAAATTGGTTTTTACATATACCTGGGAAATAAGATATACAGGCACTAGGGTACAGAAATCCATCTTGCCCTACTATAAAGTTAAGAGGGGCATGGGGGAAGATATAAGAGAGAACAGATTGGGGGAAAGGGTATTCATTCAGCGGGCTTGCTATCTTGGGGTGGGGGGGTAAGGGAGAGACAGGGAGAAAATTTGTAACTCAAATTTTTGTGGAAATCAATGTTGAACACTAAAAATAAATTTAAAAAATTTTAAAAGAGAAATAATGAAATAAATGGAAAAGGTCAGATCTCAAACTATGCTACAAAAGCAATAATCATCAAAATTATTTGGTACAAGTTAAGAATAGAAAAGTTGGTCAATGAAATAAATTAAGTACAAAAAGTGTAGAAGCAAACAGTGTTAGATAAACCCAAAGACCCCAATTACTAGACTAAGGACTCACTATCCAACAGAAACCGCTAGGAAAATAGAGAATAATTTAGTAAAAATTAATATTACATCAACATCTCAAACTATGTAATTCAATAAACTCCAAATGGATATAGGACATAGCTATAAAAAGACTACATAAACAAATTAGATGACCTGGGAAATACTTTTTTTTTTCTTAAAGCAATTGGGGTTAAGTAACTTGCCCAAGGTTACAGGGCCAGTTATTTTGTGTGGGTGTTAAATATCTGAAGCAGGAACCCATCCTGGGTCCTCCCGACATCGGGGCCAGCTCTTACTCACCGTGCCACCTAGCCACCCCCCTGGGAGATACTTTTTGCCATTATGGAGAATAGAAGAGCTCTTGACCAAAGAGGGGAGATGTCACAGATAATGTAATGGACAATTCTGATTACATAAAATTGAATGGTTTTTCACAAGAACAAAATCGATATATTAAAATTAGAAGGGAAAGTAACAGAGGATGTAAACACCTCGCAGCAAATTTCTTTTACAAAGCTTTTTGAGAGTTAAACTATATAAGGAACTGATTCAAAAAAGACAAGACAAGATTAGGAAGTTCAAAAGGGAAGAAAACCACACTATCAACTATTAACTATCAAGCTATGAAAAAATGTTCCATATAATTAACAAAGAAAAAAATAACCTCATACCCATTAGATTAGCACAAATGACAAAAAAATTGATAAGTACAATTATTAGAAAGACTTTTGTAGATCAGGCTAATATATTGTTAATAGAGTGATGAACTGATCCAACCATTCCGGAAAATAATTTAGAAATATCCCCAAAAGTCATTAACAATGCCCATCATTTGAACGATACCTCTGCTGGGCATGTTATATACTCCAAAAGAGAACAAATGGAGGAAAGAACCCATATAGCAGTCTTTTGATAGTAGGCTTTTGTATCATAACAAAGAAGTAGAAACTTAAAGGAGTATCCATTAACTGGGGAATGGCTGAACAAATTATGATATATGAACATAAATGGAATATAAATGCTGTAAGAACTGATCAAAGAGATGGAGTCATAGTAACCTAGGAAGATGTGAATGAACCAATGCAGAGTAAAGTGGAATCAGGAGAACAATTATATTGACTAACTATAGCATTATAAAGCTGAAAGACTTTTAAGAAAGAACTCTGATTAACACAATGACTACCTCATGACAATAATGAAATGACAACTATTTTCTTAGTATTCCTATTAAAACTTCTAAAACTCCAAGCTCAATTTCCTTTTGCCAATGTCATAATATTTCCTAATATTTTGTTAACTAATCTCACTCTCAAGTTGCTCATTTATTTTCTTATAACTAAATTATATTCACATGGTTGAACATGATTCAACTATCATGAATCATATTCAAACATGTATTTCTAATTATCTAATAAACATCCTACCTTAACCTCTAAAACTAGATTTCATACCCCACCCTACAAAAACAACAAAATCTCTTCCTCCCTCTGCGTCATCACCCTCCTTCAACCATCAAATGCTTGGTTCAAACATCAATGGCTAAAGTTCAAAACTTTGAGTTCCCTATTCTTTTTTTCCCTCTTTTACATTCAACTTCAAAATTGGTTACCACATCCTATTAATCTGACTTCTAACAAAAGTCTCTAGAATTTATCTCCTTTCTATTCCTGTTTTCAGGTCCTGATAGCTCAGACCCTGGACTATCAGGATACCTCCCTTTTTAAAGCCTACACAATATTTCCAGACTAATTTTCCTAGAACACCACTCTAATTACAAATTCACCCACTAAAAACTTTTCAGTGACTTCTTCAATGCTCATTCACAGGAGGAAAAGCAGCTTAGTCTAAAGAGAGCTGAGCACTGACCACATCCAGAGGCCTGCCACTGGCCAGGCTATGACCACTTCATTTGGTGGAACCTGTTTCCTCATCTTTAAAACGGTAACAATCCTGTCTTATCACCCTCATGGGGTTATTAGCAGGCTCAAATGAGATAACATAAAGCAGCAATGATAGAGATCACCACTGACAATTCTATCCCGTCCAGACTTACTTACAAGGTCTTCTACAATTTCAACCTGACCTTCTGCTCCTCTCTGCATCCTACATACCCTCAGTCCAAACAGACTCCTCCCTTATGTGCCCTGAACACACCTGTGCTTTCTTACCTTTGTGTCTTTGCTTGTTATATTGTAAAAGACTAACTGTATTTTCCTGCATCCTATCCCACCCCCCACTTATTCTATTTTCTCCTCTGACCCCGTCTGTCCCTTTTCAAAAAACAAAAGCTCGTTTTGCTTCATCCTCTACTAGACTGTTCCTCAAAGCAGGGGTTGTGTTTTACTCTTCTTCCCATTACTGACAACAAGCACATAGCCCCTCACATGGGGGTGGGGTGGGGGGTGTTGAAATAATTATCTGCTGAATGAATGATGGTATTCCCCTTTTATCCCCCAGTTTCTATTTGGAGAAAGGGAGGGGAGCCTGATGACAATGAGCAAGGAACCCTTCAATATTAAAATTACAGTTTCTCACAATCAGTACTTGAAAAATGCAACTAAGCATAACTAACATAATATTCTCTTCTTAAACTATCACTAATACTCATTCAGCCCATGTCCTTACCTGATCCAGCTCCAAATAAAAGATGCTTTCCTGAAATCAGGAAAATGTATCTCTTTTTACTTTTTAAATTTTATGAATAACCTCTGGAATCAATGAATGAGTGCAGTCAAAGAATGAACAAGTTTTGGGATCACTGCCTTACTAGTCTTAGGGGCAATGGGCATTCTAAGCATACCCCAGTCAGTTATGAAGTTAATTACTCTCTAGTTTTATTCAAAGAGGATGTTATTGGGAAAAAGGGTCTGCTATCAGAAAACAGCATGACTTCTAAAAATTATACTACCTAAAAATTACCTCATTTAAGCTTCACAACAAACCCTGTGAGGTAGATACTACTGGGAATATTATTACCCACATTTTACAGATAAGGAAACAGACTCAGCAAGATGAAGTTAATTGCCTATGGTCACACAGTTGACATAATTTAAATAAACCCAGGTCTTCTGACTCTAGGACCAATACTCATGCTACTAGTAAACATTGGCAGAGCCACTGAAGTGATTCCTAATATTATACACAATGCGCTTGTACTAAAAATAAACAGGTATGTTTTTGCAATTCCAAGAAAGGGAGAGTAACAGCTTCTTTTATTTTGGGAAGGAGATGAGATAAGAAGGTGGAATGAATAGAGTAGTTTAGAAAGAGAATATTATATTAATTATGTTCACTCAAAATTTCCATGTTGCTGTGTGTGATACCTGAGGGAGTCATTGCTCAAGGTCATTAGTCCCTTTCTTCCCCCTCCCCAAGACTTCATTAAGTAAGAAGACAGGAGAGAATTTTCAGAATTTTTATCATTCATTCAGCAAATGTTTACTTCAAGTTTTTTTTTCATTAGATATTAATAATAGCAGCAAAACAAAAAGCAGTCAGGAAACAAACATTTTCAAGACACCTATTAAGTCCCAGGAATAGTAAGTACTATGTTCAATAAATAAAAACACAATCCCTGCTCTCAAAGAAGTTACACTCTGTTCTACTGGTGGGACAGATGTTCACAGATAAGTAAATATAGGATATATACATATATATATAAAATTCAGTGATATCAAGAAGGGGGAGCTAACAACTGGGAAAATCAGAAAAGGCCTCTTGAGAGTAAGCTTTTGTGCTGAGGTTCAAGAAGGTGGGAGGGCAGAGGACATCCAAGTAAAGAAAAAGCCCATGAAACAGGAGAGGCAGGGAAGGTTTTTGTACATTGAAAACAGCAAGTAGGACAGTTTGGCTAGAGCATAGCATGTTAAGCAGGAATATTATGATGTATCATCACCCTGGAAAGATAAGTTTGTGAAGGATAGGACCGTGAAGGGGTTTAAATGCCAAACAGCGGTTTGCATTTTGATCTAGAGGATAAAATACATTTTGTCATGATGCAAAACCAAAGTAGTTTTGTTTTTTTTTTAATTAAGAAATAAAACTCAAATCTGCCTCAAAACCAGAGTGGTCCAGCATTACAGTCTGAGGATCTGGGTTTTAAAGCCTTTCTCCGATAATTACTACATGATCTTAGATAAACTACAACCTCTCCTGTAAAATAACAACACTGGATTTATTAGCCTCTAGAAGATTTTTTAAAGTCTAGATCTATACTATGATTGTATGAATTAGGGCCCTAAGTAAAATATTTAAGAGGAATACTAAAAAGAAGGAAAGAGGACTTCAACAATTACTTGGTAAGTGTTAGTACCCAGAATATATATTTCCAAATTTTGTCAGATGTTTGAATATCTTAAATTACATTCCCCAGAACATTTTCTTTTATCATTCATTTAAAAAAAAGTAGGGACTCTAGATTTAAGTTAGCATGTATAATCACAAAAACAACCATGAAGTCAGAGATGGAGGCATGAAGTCAGAGATGGAGGCTACAATCTTTTTAATCAGGGCAATGAAGAGGAAAACTTGCTAATTATACAACAAAGGCAGATTTGTGCAAAGTAATTATATGCTGTGGGTTGTTTTTGGTTTTTTGTGGGGGGAGAGGGTCTGGTCATGTGATATCACTAGGTAAGTTAACTCCTCAGTGGGAAACTCTCCTTAATGCAAGTAAAGAATGTTCAGCAATTTATGGTCTTAACATACAGATACGTGTCAGACTAAGGACTTGAACCTTAGTCTTTCCAATTCATAGACAGATCAGGTAGTATCATATTATATGGGATTATATAAATGACAGTTATTAATTATTGCTAATAGTTAAAAGTACTATTAAAATAGTATGATAGTATTACAGGTTATCAGGTAGCCTGAACTGGTAACCAGTTATCACTAGTCTGAGGACCAAAAAGTTCAAATAAGCTGAATGAAGGATCCCTGAATAGGAGATTAGTAAGGAGGCTACATGGACATGAAGGCTATATATGATATTTGGACGATGTGAGATAAATGGAAAAAACCAACAATGCTATCCAAAGGGGAGTACTAATTTCAGGGACAGTAGTGTTGTCTCAAGGCTATTTTAAAAGACACATATTTTGAAAGAATCAAACAACTATCAATGATTCTAATGACAAAATATAACTGGATGATAAAATTATCCTACTCTGTGGTAAATAGATTTAAATTATTAGTTAGTGATATTGAAATAATAAACAAGCTCTACAAGCCTGTCTACCCATATGCATGTTGTAATCTGAACAACAGCATTCTCCATCCATATGGTTTTTTCATGTAGATGGTCAAGGCAAATTCCTTTGAATGACTACAGATATCTGTCTGGAGGTCCTGGAATATTCTGGGGCTTAATTTGATCAGTCTCACTCACAAACAGGAGCATCTAGAGACCATCATTATCCATAGGGAATTCTTCTTCAACCTAGACATTGCACTAAATCTCTTTACAGTGGCATATACCTAGATAAGAATATCATCTCTATCAGTTTGCATATCTGGGTCAGTCTGGGCAGCTGTGTGATTTTTTTCCACTTGCTCTCTGTTGGGAATGATCCAAGCACAAGGCTTGACAAGACACAATCAATGATATAAGGGGTCAAGGGTCTCAAGAGAAAAAGATGATGTAGGACTGAACTGACTTACCAAGGAGACAAGATGGGGACAGGTGGACAGTATAGCTAGCATAGGGGTGATGGTCTGAAAACTGAGGAGTTAAGGGACTAGAGACAAAGAGCGGGGTTTGTGTAATACTTGTCAGAAGAAGAGGTGGAATGCTAATACCATATAATCAAATGAAGGAATATCAGAGTTCATGAACATGAAAGTGGATCATTTGTGACTGATGGCAAGATCAAGGGTATGACCTAGGTGCATGGCTAAAGTAAGTTAGAGGAGTAGGTCAAGGAAAATGAGTAAGTTGAGGAACAGGGAGGTTAAGGCGCTTAAAGGAATACCAATGTTTGTTGAAATACCCTATTTTGAGGGCAGGAGTTGGGTAAAAGAAAGATTCTAAGTCAGAAACTAACCTCACTGAAGAAGTAAAGAGAATATTCGAGACTTAAGAAGTCAACAGCTACCAGGATTTTTGACTGGGTGGACTACATGAACCCCAAAGGAGAAGTTGGTTGTGATGGTGGTAAGGGAAGATTTTGCAAATAGCAATAGGGAGGTAAAGTGAAAGTGACACCAGTGCTGGAAAGGTTCTGAATACCTCAGTATTTCATATTTGATCTTAGAGGTAAAAGGGGACCACTGGAGTTTATTGAATGGGGGGGTAAAGTAGACAGACCTGTACTTTAAAAAGATCGATTTTTTTGACAGTTAAGTGAAGGATGGATTGAAATGGGAAGAGACATATGGGCAAGCTGACCAACCAACAGGTTACTGCAGAAGTCCAGGTATAAGTAAAATGAATGCTTATACTAAGGTGGTGATACTAGTTCCCTCTGAATTCCCAACTGTCATCACATTAAGCTTCCTAAACATGTCATTCCCCAGTTTAAAAACTTTCAAATATTTTTCAAGTACTTGGGGGAAAGTGTCTAACCACCTCCTGTAACGGTAATGGGAATTTGAAGATCTTCCCTGCCCCTTAATAGGCCAAATGTAATCACATGGAGCCTGTGGTAGGACAAGCTTGCTGATGGGGTAGAGTAGAGCCCAGAAGAACCTGGGAGTCAGAGCAGCTAGGTGGTGGGAGAGAGAGGACACAAGTAAGAAGACAGCTAGGCTTGTAAGTGTTTGTGGGAAGGCTTTGGGATGGTTTTGCTCCCTACTGTGTTACAGTCTATTAACTTCTCTGTTGCTATGATGGATTTGGTTTTCTGGTGTTGGGATTTGGCTTTCTGGTGTCTGAATAAATGGTTTGCTTCTGTCTTCTATATGCTTCTGTTAAATTTTCCACTACAGAACTATTCCGGCATAGTCATAGTTGCTCTGTCATTTGCGCTACACCTCCTCACATTCAGGATCCTTCAGTTTAGTCTAACTTCCATTTCTAGACATCAAATCTTAAGAGTAAATAATAAAATATTTGTTGAATGAAATTCTCTACAGTGATCTAAGTTTATGATGCCAGAAAAGTTCACTAATAACTTTTCAAAAGTCTTTATACATTTCACACTTTCATCTTTGTAATGGAAATGCAAATTTAAAGATCTTCCCTGTCCCTAGGCTAAAGTGCACCTGAAGCCTGGGGTGGGAGGCTTGTTTTTCAGTAGATACTTCTTGATTGGCCAGTGAGTCAATAAGGTTGTTACATTCTCTGAGCCAGGAGAAGGCTATATAAGCCCTGATGTGAGGCTTTGTTTTGGGGGCTCACTTGGAGAAGTGT
>NW_027185764.1:40003788-40035044 GCF_028583685.1 Petaurus breviceps papuanus | reverse complement strand
CTGATTTGGTATGGATGTAATGGTTGGACAGTTTGGAAATCTGTCTACTTGATCTGTTTCTGTCTTGATAATTCTGCCTGTATGCTTTGAAGTTCGGGGTGCTGACCTCTTTCCCCTGAACAAGGTAAATGATATATGTCTGACTGATTAAAGTAAGCTTGTTAACCCATTTTGAGTTGCTTTCCTTTAACAAAGCAGATCCAAGAACCTGTGTTGGCAGACACCCTGGGGAAGCCGGGGTGCTGGCTGTTACAATCTTACATATTCAGGCTCTTTTACTTCAAAAATCCATTTCCAAAATATTTTGATTATCCTCTTAAACGGGAGAGGCAATACTGAAAAATGATTTAGTCATATCAAAAAAAAAAACCTTTTAAGGTTAGCATCCGAAATAAAGTGTGGGATCTCAGGAAAATATATTGTGTTAAAATACGAGGTTTACTTCGAAAACAGTGTATACAGAAATATTTTCCCATTGATTTTTAATCATAATTTCAAATGTCTTCCTACAGAAACTCAATACTTCAAATTCAGGAGGCTTGACATTAACTGGAAGCTGTGGTCAGCAGGAAGCCTAGGTATGTTTCATTCCTAATTTGTAAGAAAGGTTTGTCAAACTGACAATTTATCGAAGTTTGCACACTTACTAAAAGTAAACACATAATAAACCACACAATTTCCCTTTCACTAAGAGCAATAATAAAACCAATTAATTTTATAAGCTTCTAAAAAGACTGTTCTATCAAATTCAGCCCTTCTCCAAAAAACTGCTACTTGAGTTTCAAGGGAGAAAATGTCATATTAATATTAAGGAAGTTAGAGAAGGCTTTATGGAGTAGGTAGCATTTGAACTGAACTTTAAAGGACAGGAATTCAACAGAAGAAAAGGGG
Organism: Petaurus breviceps papuanus; assembly: GCF_028583685.1. NCBI lineage: Eukaryota > Metazoa > Chordata > Mammalia > Diprotodontia > Petauridae > Petaurus > Petaurus breviceps. The sequence goes on along the minus strand of NW_027185764.1, from coordinate 40,034,153 downwards.
TTAACAACTGCTGCATAGAGAATGAAAGGAGTGAGAATATTAATAATAATAATGATAATGATAGTGAAAACTTACATAGCCCTTACCCTGCGGCTAGGCTTCTAGCTAAGTTGTTCCTCACAACAACACAATAATATAAGTGCTATTATTATCATCCCTATTTTACAACTGAGGAAAGAGAGGCAAACAGATTAAGTGATCTGTCCAGGGTCACATAGGTAGACTCAAGTCTCCCTGACTTCATGCCCAGATAGTGTCACCTTGCTGTCTCTTGCAAGAAAAGCAAAGGGACCAAAGCAGGTAAATGTAAGGTGTATCAGGGAACAAAGATGAATCCAATTAGTCTAAAATGCAGAATTCATAGATAGGAACAATATGAGATAAAATTGGAAAGGCAGAGCAGCACATATGTACGATAAGCTATAAAAAGATTCACAATCTAAAAATAAAAGGTTCTATCACAAACTAGAGAATACAGAAAATTTCCTAACTATGACTAGGGGGAACATTCTGGAACAAGAGATAGAAATCATTAATAAAAGATAAATGATAAATTTTGATTATGTATATTTAAAGTCTTTGCATGAACAAAATCAATTCAGCTTGGCAAATACCAGTGTCCAATGCAAAAGGGATGTGAGTGGGAATTGGGATTTGAATCTCTGATGAAGGCCTAATATTGAAGAAATTATTGGAATATATATTCTTACACACACACACACAGATATAGATACAAATATAGGTATATATACATGCAGACATTCCTACATATAAAATATAGGAAGCAGTTACAAAGCTATAAAGTCAAATAGCTTTTTCCCAAAAGGTAAGTCGGGTGATAAAAAAACAGCATTGTTTTTTTTTCTAAAATGCAAACTATCAACAACTCCACAAATGATCCCAATCACTAATAAGAGAAATACAAATTAAAATAACTTAGTTTTTTACTTAATATCTGTAAGACTCGCAAAGACACCGACTTAAGAAATGAAAAAAATAAATGCTGATAAGGTTAAAGGACCACTGACAGGGCTATGAATTAAGCCAAATTTTTGGAAAATTAGTTGCAAATGTACTAGAAAGTCACTAAACTGTACATATTCTTTGACCCATCGATACAACTACTGCACATTATACCCCAAAGAGATAAGATCTATAAGAAAAATTAAGTTACTCAACAAAGCAGTGCTAGGTACTGTGCTCACAAGCAGCACTTTTTGTGGTAACAAGAAACGAGGAATAGTGTTAATTTTCATAAATTAAAGAATGGGTGAAAAATTAGGACACGTAAATGTTACACAATAATGTTGAATCTAAGAAAAAAAAATGAAGATCAAAAGAATTCAAAGAAATAAGTCTTGTGTAAACTGATACTAAGAGAAATGGAACCAAGAGAACATTTTACACAGCAACCTTAGTAAGAAAAGGGAAAATCACAACCATCCCCTCCTCTCCTCTCAGCAGAGAAGGGGCAGGCTACAGGAGCAATTAAGGCACATGATATATCACATGTGGTCAGTGTTGATTTGTTTTAACTATATTTATTTGTTAGAAGTTGGTGGCCCTGGGAAATGACAGGGACATAAAAACAAATAAAATAAAACAATGCAAAGTAATGAATGAAACAGGGAATGGAGGAAAGGGCAGCTATCTTTACTTCTTTGCTATTATTAGGTCATTATCAGAGATGTGAAATTCTCCTACCACACCCCAACTCCACAGATACCATTAGTAAAGTCAAACTGATTTTGTTCATGCAAAGTCTTTTTCAGTTTACATAAATATAAAATAAAAGGCATTTTAATTAAAACAAAGAAAAGTATAGTGTCAAACAGAGAAAAGCCCTTAAATATTAGGCAAAAAGAGTTTGAACTTTACTGAGGAGGAACAAGACAGGTTGTCTATTTAGAGGGCTACACTTTTCTAAATAATTTAAGTACATATCTGAACATGCCTGGAATATATTCTCTCCTCACCTCTGCCTTTTAAATTCTCTAGCTTCCTTCAAAACATTCCGTATGAGACCTTTCTTGATTTCCCAGTTGCTAGAGTTCTTCCCCCTCAAATTACATTATGTATACATTTATATATACTTGTCTCCTCCAACAGAAGTTAAGCTCCTTGAGGGTAAGAATCATCATTTTTGTCTTTTTATCTCCTATATCTAGTACAGTACCTGACACATAGTATAGTACCTACTCTTTTTTGATTCACTGAATAAAAGTTACTAATTGCCTAAAAAGTTATAAATCCTAAAGATCACTATTTCATGTGCTGTCATTTTATCTTAAAATGTTTATCACACAGGTGTAAAAATATGCTAACTGAATCAATATATTAATTGAAGAAAATAAAATAAGGGAAACCGTTAAATGTTCCAAGTCAAACTGAAAGACCTGCATATTCACTCTTTCTGAAAATTCACTTACCATACTGGCATATCTGTTGATTTAAAAAATATTACTCTATTAATGCTAGACATAGTTTCTTTCTCCATACTCTGAAAAAGCTTTGCTAAGGGGGAGACAAAGGGATTGATCAAAAAAGTGGAGTTAATCAAAAAGGAGAATGAGTAAAGGGACAGAGCTGAAACCAGAAGAGAAGCTGAAAAGTGCTTTAGTTTTTGGAATTCTTCACTTCTGCTATTGGATTTGCTTATCTGATGAACCCTAGCAAAAGGGAACAAGCAATTATCTTAAACGCATAATTTAACAACCATATGCTCCTTGAAAGAAATTCTGAATTATAACAACCTTATATGTCCACTCCCTCCCCCCACATCCACATGTGGCTCAACTTAATCCATTTCAGAATTACCAAGAAAGTGATAGGTGATAGAAAGGAAGAAAAAGGGGGGTGGAGGGAGAGGCGATAAAAGAAATAGATACAAAGTACAGCAGAACTCAGTCTTGAGATTTCTTTATGTATTACTACTCTCAACAATAATAACAATAATAGCTAAGCATTTATACATTGCTATAAGGTTTTTCAAAGTGCTTTACAAATATTATCTCATTTTATCCCCACAAAAACCTTGGGAGGTTAAGTTCTAGTTATTTTCTGAGGCAGGATATGAATTCAGGTCTTCCTTAATCTAAGTTCAAGGTTCTATTCACTATGACACCTGATTTCAAGATATTTATAGATAAGAAATTTTATTGCACCTCTTTTATGGCTCCATACATCACTAGGAAGTTTTAGGCCTAAACATCAGCCAATACCAAGCAAAATATTGAGTACAGGAAACTGTATTAAATAGGATGGGAAGACATAAGAAACAGAAAATGAAGGCACTACAACCAGAACTATTCATAATATAATTAGAAAAGATCTAAAAAAACATGAGATGGTTACTACCATGAGGTAAAAATAACATCACTGGTCATAACTTTATGAAGACTCATGATGGCCAAATGAACCCAGTCTTGTCAGGAATACATAAAGTGAAAAATAACTAGACTCTTGCCCTTCCATGGATCCCCAAACCCTCACCCTGGCTCTATGGAAGATAAATGCAGCACTCTGAAGAGGTATGAAGTGAAACCTACTAAGAAAGGCCTGGATACTAGTGTTCTTTGGAAGAATAGCCCCCCCAAAAATCAAAAGGGCCAGGTATAAAAATAGAATTTTCAACTGAAGACAGGTCCTGAAGGGCTCACAATCTGGTGAAGTAGGTGCTATTATTATACTCATTTTACAGAAGAAGAAACTGAGGCTGAGATTAAGTAATCTGCCACTGGAGTTTACTAACCAAGGTAATGACATGGTCTGGACTACAATTTAGGAATATCACTCTCCTAATGGTGAAGGGTATTGCAACAGTCCAGGGAAGACCTGAGTCCAGGAAATTTAAGGCTTCACATGCAAATGAGGGTCTACAATAGTTTTCTTATGAATCTGTTTTTCCAGTAGTTATAAAAGACTTGTACTGATCCATTTAGACATTATCCTTCTGCATCAAAGCACAGATAGCCAAGTTAATAGGGTAAAGTCTTTAAGAGTATAACAGAGAAGTCATCATCCTCATAGGAGGGTGAAACCAGTGAGCTTGAACCCTCTTTCTTTTTTTTAAAGACTCTGCTGTAAATAAAAGAACTAATCGTCAGAAAATCAAACACTGACCACTTTTCAATATGGTTACAACTCAAGATTTAATCTGACATTTTAATTGTTGAGAACACCACTCATTTGGGCAACATTAAGTACTATCCTGCTTGCTTCCATCTTAAAAGTCACTGCTAAAATTTTCTTAAAATTTTCCCCAAAATTGAAATGAAAATGGAAGAATTATTTGTAAAACTAATACTAGTCATAGAAGCTTAGAAGCCATCACGAAGCCCACCCAACTATTTCTAAGACCATAATTATGCTATTTAAGCAGAAATTTAAATCAATTCATATATCAAAACATTTTATTTAATGCTGTACACCATAATATACACTAGAGAAAGATGATGATATGTATGGAAAAATCCCTTTCTCAAAAAGCTTAAAATCTAATTAGAAAGAAAACTGGTAAACAAAAGAATGTACTAAAGTACATTGAAGAGATCCAGCTAAAGCGCTATAAGAAATTTGAGAAATGACTTTCAATTAGGTGACTGAGGAAAGGCTTCATGAAAACAGTGGTATTTGTGTTGGGTCTTGGAAAGGAAGTGAGATTTCAACAGGTATTTAATTGGAAAGGAGAAAGAAGGAAGGAATGGTTTGTTTTAAGAATTTGGGACACTAGAAGAGGGAAGGGGGGGAGGGCACAAACAACATTAAGCAACATAATTATCCCTGGAAAGATAGATTGGTGCTCAAATTGTGGCGGGGCCATGAATGCCAGGATCAAAAGTTTCTAAGTTATCTGTTTAACAAGGAAAAGCCATTAACATTTTTCTCTTTAGTAACAGAGGAACGTTATTCTCAAAATGACTAATTAGGAAAATTAATCAGACAGCAGGGTAACTGAAAAGAAGGAATGAAGAAAGAGAAAAATTAGGAAGCTATTAAACAATAGAATAGTGTGAAGAAATGTGGACTTGAAAAAGGGTGGTTACAATGGGAATGGAAAGGAAATGACACATGAGAGATCACAGCAACTACAAAAGAGGGATTGCTACAGTGGTGAAAAATACTGAATATGGAGTTGGAAACTGTGGATATAAATCCTGGGTTCCACCACTTACTACCGAGTGACCTTGAGGAAGCTGTCAAAAGTCAAATCAACATTAATTTATTAAGTACCTACTATATGTCAAGTACTGTGGATACCAAAAAAAAAAAAAAAAGCAAGAGAGTCACTCCTTTTCAGGACTTCAGTATAATGAGGGATTCAGTCTGAACAAGGAGTTATCTTTAACTCTTTGGGCCTTAGTTTCTATATTTGTAGAACCAAGGTATTGGACAAGAAAGCCTCTGAGGTCTCTTGCAGTTCTAAATGCAAGATTCTGAAATCACTGGTAACGAAAAGCATAGTATAGTAGAAAGAGCACTGCATTTGGAATCAGAGAGCAAGGTTCAAATCCCACTTCTACCCCTTATTACCTATATACCCTTGAGCAATTTTTTCATCCATAAAATGAAAAGGATGATCTAAATGGCCTTTGAGGTTCCTTTCAGCGACAAATTTATGATTCTCTGGACACAAAACTAATGTACAATCAATGGATAAAGAATAATCCAAATCAAATGGAGTACAATCAATGGATAAAGAATAATACAAATCAAATGGAGTATTTAATAAGGATCACTCTCCAAATTCATAAAAGATATATAATTCTAAATGAAAAAACCACAACAGCAAAAGCTGTAACGAACACATATAACCCAAGTAAAACATTTCCTTAGGCACCAAAATCTTTCTCCAATGCTTTATCATGTTATGGAGGTAACCAGGGTTTCTCCCAGATGAGTGGAACTCTGCCAACAAATGAAAAATTGGGAAAGCTTCAAGTATGGCTCTCTCATGCATAAGTACAAAGACATATGCATGAAGTCTTTTTTGTTAAAACCCTAAGCACTGGGGCCAATCCTTCCCAAACTACTACTCATTTACAAAAAATAGATATTCCATTTGTGTGTCTATGTGTTTGTTAACTTTACATTAAATTGTATATAATTTTATATTGCATATGAGGCAGCTGGTGGTGGTACCATGGCTAGAGCAGTGAAGCTGGAACTAGGAAGACCTGAGTTCAAATCCACTCTCAGAAATTTACTAGCCTGTGTAACACTGAGCAAGTCACTAAACCTGTCTCAGTTTCCTCGTTTTAAAATGAGGTTAGTAATAGCACCTACCTCACATTATTTTAAGGATCAAATGAAGTATTTGTAAAAAGCACTTGGCACAGTGCCTGGCACATAATATGTGCTATATAAATTTTTACTACTTTCCCAATCCCTTCCCCCCTTCCTTTTATATATAGTTACTGTGTCCCACACTGGAATGTAAACTTACCTAGAGTAGGGATTATTTCATAATTATGTTTGTAGTCCCAATGCTTAACACAGTACCTAGTACATAGTGGCACTTAACACTTGCTGCTTTACTGATACATTATTTACCAAGAGTTTGGCCAAATGATTAATTTTTTGACCGCTTTATGAAACCATCTACAAAATTCTTAAGTAACTGATATTAGATGTAGATGTAGATATCTTTCCTAGATGCATGCCAATGGGTTACATAAGAAATGCATAGATGCATTTCCACACATCAATGAAATCAAAGATTTTTAAGTATTAACATAAAAAGTAGCCTGTATAAGTACCATAAATTCCACCACTGGACAAATCTTCAAGATACAATACAACATAACACAAAGCATGAATGGCAACTAGTCAAAAGCAAATCTATTTGAGGGCTCCCCTTTGGACCTCACATTTCTCATTACTTGCATTTAACTTGCATTATGGTTATTTGTATATTAGGTATATGCTATCCAAGTACTGAAGAAAAGAAAATATTGAAGAAAAGAGTATCATTCAAAAGATACATGACCATGAAAGGAAGTAGGTAGTGACAGATAACCCACTGACACCTACAAGCTCCACTTCCATCTATGAACTATCAAATGATCTAGAAAAAGGTGCCTTAGCTCCACCCTGCCTCCCCCACTTTGGTGGGTTCCCTGTGAAGGATAATCGCAAGGTAAAGGATGAAAATGCATGGATCAGTTGAGATCTGGAACACCGGTGGGAGTACTCAATGAATGAAATCATATATTTGTTCAAGTACTGTTATGTAGCAGTGCTGCTGTACTGTCAGCCAAGTCCCCTAAAGTCAGATTATGTCTTATCTACACTTTCCCCAATATTCTCCAGCTCTTAAGATCACATACTGCAAGCAACTGACAATAAATGTTTGATGAATTTCTATAATAAAATGTCTGGTGCAGCATGTTGACAGCAACAAAATATATTCATAATAATAGCTAGCATTTATATAGCTATAGTTTTAAGGGTTGCAAAGCACTACAAATATCTCTTTTGATCCACACAACAACCTTAAGAGGTAGGGTGCTATTATTATTCCCATTTTACAGATGACAAAACTCATCTGTAAACATGATGGACAGAGGATAAATAATCTGCCCAAAGTCATACAGCCAATAAGAGTCTGAAACTAGTTTTTAACTACAAGTTGCCCTTTGTTGTTTTAAGCACAAAAAAAGTTAAATCCAGCTAGAAGTTCAAATATTATTATCAACAGCAATATTTGATATAAGAGCTGTTCTGTTTTCACTTTCAATGGGATAGTTATTAAAATCTTTTTATCTCAAAGGAGGTCTCACATACTGACCAATTCAGAGGCATGAACAACAGTAGCATAAAAAGCTGTGATTCCAGCTCATTTGTCTCTTTTACTAAGTCAACTATAGACTATACTTCAAAATATGACTTATTTCAGATATTGAAAGACTTATATAAACAAAATAACACTTGACCAATAAATACTTGAGCACACACATTAACTGTAAAGAAAGCATTTTGCAAACCTTAAAATACCATATAAATGCAGGCTATTATTACAAGTTCACATTTTTCTTTTTAAAGTAAGAATTTTATCAATTTTAGTCTTATTAAAATACAAGAAGTGAACTCATTTCTTGAAACAACTATTTACCATATGAATAATCACATGTAAAATTTTAGAAAGTTCCTGTCGTTCTACAAAATTACTAGCCTTCCTTAAAAACAACTATTAATGTCTCTACAATTTGAAACATAGCTAATGAAATAACATAATTTTGATGATATTTTCAAAACTGGCCCCCAAATAACCTATTTTTATATTCCTCAGTAAGGACTGCAAAATCTCTGTAAGGAATAGATAATGTTCAAAAGACTAAATTTTTATCCAGAGACTTAGCATCATTTAAATATTGGCCTTTCAAATTATACATATACAAATATACATTTACCAAAAAATGGTCCTTTGCAAACTCAATTTTGTACTGTTAATTTTCATCTGTACGATATAAAACTGACAACTTAAACCCATGGTGATTTAGCAGACTAGTTGGATGGCATGAAAAATACTTCATATTTTTGATAAAGTGTGGTTAACATTTTATTTGGTCAGGGAAAAGTTTTTAACTGTAAAAGAGTTGGGAATCATGGTTGTTATTCCTACCATACAAATTTGGTACCTGCTATGCTAAAAACATAAAATTTGATCTTACAACTGAACTCTATGCTGGATAATTAAAAATATAACTTTTTGTCATGGCTTTATAAATAGAATTTAATTCTTTATTTCTTCCCTAAAAATCAGTGTGAGCACCGACAAAAATGGACTAAAATTTAGTGTGCTGAGCATTACAGCATATTTTCCTAATTAATTTTAAGAATAATCCACTTAAACTCTAAAATCTAAAGTAGCTTAAAATCAAAATATCATAAGTCATGTGTTCCAATTATTTCATTGCACAGATTTTTAACTAAATCTTTCTGGTTCTGCCACACATTAAACCTAGTAAGATACAAAGCGTCAATTTAAACTAACAAAAAAGTTTTAAAATGTTTAGAATGCTAGGATATTACACTCCTTCTGAAGTTTTCTTCCCTAACCCCAAGTCCCATATCTCTTTAAACTCAGAATTCATCTGGAGAGAAAATAGTATGATTTGATGAAGCAATTAAATTAATATTGCTCATCCTATAGAACATCACTATCGTCCATAAAAATATTCTCCAGGGATTAATAATCTAATTTTCAGGTGATTATTGGAATACTGCAATATATTTTGCTTGATGAAAGGAAGCAAAAACTTTTCTCTCTCTCTTTCCAATTCACCAAGTACTCACTCACTCAATAGATGTCATTAAAATAAGAGTATTTGGGAAGGAAAAAAACCCCACCACTATAATAACTCAAAAATTTGAATCACCTACACCGAATGTTAGGCATTGCTTCCTTAAATTATTCCTCTTATCCAAAAATTACAAGTCTCCTTCCCTGCCTCACTCATATACTCAAGCTTTTGACGTCTGCCTAATGCATGCATTCAGTTCAAATTGTGGTTTCCGAGGAAGCTCTGAAGTTCGGGTTTGCACTCTTTTAAAGTTATCGTTTCAATAACCGAAGAAGTTTTTTAAGTAGTGGCATCAAGCACAAATTCGACACTTAACCCATCTCAGACCTGTCAGCACCCTGACCCCCGGAGTTTCAGGGATGGAGGCGGCTGCAGCCTCCGGCTGCTGCAGCCCCACCTGGGGCTGTCCTCCTCACAGGCATCTCCCCGCATCCAGCCTTCCCCAACGCACCAAGCACGGCGCCGGACGCCCCCCAAACGGCCTCAGTTTCGGGGCAAGTCCTGGGGGAGGCTTGGTGGGGGAGGGGCGCTGCCCCCCGCGAGGACCATCCCGCCTACCCCCTCCCGCCCGGCTCCGGACTCACTGGTTGGTCGGGGGCGCGTTGAGAGGGATGGCCACCTCCTCCTCCTCGTACTCGGGTCCATCCAGGGAGTCGCCTTCGTCCACAGTCCCTGGGCCCCCGCCTAGGAGGGCAGGCGGCTGCTGCGGTGGTGGCGGCAGGGGCGGGAAGCCCCCCGGGCCGGGGGCTTCGGGGGGCACCGGGGCGCCCTTGGAGGGGGCGGCGTCCCCCTGGGAACCGGTCGTGGCGGAGGGAGCGCCCCCCGCCCCAGGCCCGGCTCCCAGAGCCGAGCACAAAGCGGGGCCCCCGACCCCGGGCGCCGGGCCTGGGCAAGAGGCGGCTGGACAGGGCAGGGCCGCCGGGGTCCTGACCCGACACACAGCCGCGCAGGGGCCGGGGTCGGCGGCCGAGACCGAGCCGCCTCCGCTGCCTCCCGCCCCTGCGGTCGCCGGACCGCCCTCCTCATTCCCGGCCGCCTCGGCCGCCATCATGTTGGAGCCCGCTCGGCCCTGCCCTGCCCGGCCCTGCCCGTCCGGGAGCCCTGGGGGCCACAGGGCCCCGGCTCCTGGCCGCCCCTCCCCGGCGGGCCCCCCCTCAGCTCCCCGGGCCGCGGAGGAAACCAATAACAAAAGAAGGGAGCCCGCCCGCCCTCCGGCCCGAGGAGCCCCTGGGGCTGCAGCCCAGGCGCCCCGGAGCGGCCCTGGCCCGCTACGGAAAGAGAAGAGGGGAAAAAAAAAACCCGACCCGACCCTGGCCCCAGCCGAGGCGCGCACACGCCCCCGAAAGCAGACTTTACACACAGACACACACACAGATACACAGACACCCGCGCGCGCGCGCGCACACACACACGCACACAAAAGACACACACCCCCAAAAGAAAACTTCCCGGCTCGGTAACTAACGAGTACGGGAAGAAGGGGAAGTGAGCTGAGCCGCCGCCGCCGCTCCCGCCGCCACCACTACCACTACGGCCGCCTCTTCACCGCCCCAGCTCTGGCCACCCCCACCGCAGCAGCCGCCGCCGCTGCCGCTGGCGCTGCTGCCGCTGCCGCCGCGGCTTCATCCTCCACGGGGCCGGAGGAGGGAGGGCTGGGGAGGAGAGGAGGGAGGGAGGGAGGGATCGGGGGTGGGAGAGCGAAGCAGAATCCCGAGTCGCGATTCCCAACCTGGATGTCGCAGTTAGAGGAACTACAGAGAGAGGAGAAAGGGTGACGGGGAGGGGAAACCCGAGGGGAAAAGGAAGGGAAAGGGGAAAGGAGGGGGAGAGAAAAAAAAAAAAAGAAATACAGAAGGAAGCTTCTGCGCAGGCGCACACTGGGAAAGCTTTGGGCGCGGGGAGAGTCCGGGAGTGTAGCTGACGGGAGGAGGAAAAGGAAGGGGCGGGGGAGGAGAGGGAAGGAAGAGGTGGGCGCGCGCGCGTTCGCGGCTCGGCCCCCACTCCTGGCAGCCAGGCGCGTGGCGGGCGGCCACTCCGAATTGTCCGCCTCGTTCGCGGCGGCGGCGGCGGCGCGCGCGCCTCCAGAGGCATTGTTCAAATGCTCCCGCGGCCCGCGAGTCGCTTTGTTCCCAGACTTCCCCCGTGATCCTCGGCCAACCCAGCCGCTGGGTCCCAGCCTGAAGCTGGCTGCAGGCTGCAGGGGGCGGGGACCAGGGAAGATGCGCTGGAGCGCTGGAAGGGATTCGTGGCTTGGGGAATGGGAGCCCGAGGTGGGTTCTGGGGAGCACGGCAGGGCCGGCGTGAAATGAGCCACACCCAGGGGTCTCCAGACAGCACTCGGAGGAGGGTGGACACCGTTAAATGGGATACGGAAGACATTTCCCTCGAGCTCCTAAATCTCCCGAAGAACAACCAGAAGCCAAAAAAGGAAGGGGTTAGAAGTCAATCAGTAAATAAACATTTATTAGGCACCAACTTTATGCCAAGCACCATGCTAAGTGCTAGTAATGCAACAACAAAAAAAAAGTAAAGGCAACCCCTGCTGTCGAGGAAGTCACTGTCGAAAAGTGGAAACAATATGCAAATATCTGTACAAATGGGGAAGCTTCTCTTGAATTAAAGAGGATGGGGGAAAGGTTCCCGCAAAAGGTGGGTTTTTAACTGGAACTTCAAGGAAGCCAGGAGGCGGAAACTGCGAGCACTAGAGATAGGCCACCTTAGACAGTAAAATCGCCTAATCTTTTCTGAGCCTCGATTGTCCAATCTGTAAAATGTGAGATCCATACTACAAAAATTTACCAAATTCCCTTCCAACCCTAAATTACTGTGACCTGAAATTGCTAAAATCGCCCAGTTATGTCCCGTGGCAGGAATTCTCCCTCCTCATCTCCGTTTCCTGGTTTCCTTCAAACCCCAGCTAAACTCACCCCTTCTACAAAAAGCCTTTTCCTTACCCTTTTAATGCCAGTTTTCACCTCTGTTGATTATCTCCATCTAATCTTGTATATATCTTGTTTGTACATGGTTGTTTGTATGTTGTCTTCCCAGTTAGACTGAGCTCCTGGAGAGCAAGCCAAATTTTGTTTTAGTTTGTTTTCCCCCCTCAGTTGTATCCACACAGTACCTGGAATGCAGTATCAACTTAATAAATGCTTATTGACTGGTTGACTGACTTAATGCTCTTCTCTCTCAATCTATAACACTCAATTTCTTTGTGCCTTTTCTAATCAGATTAAGGAAGACATGTAACAACGGTAGCTGTATGGAGGGAAAGAAGCACCAAGGGCACAGGCAAAACAGTAAACTCAAAAACTGTTTATCTTAACCCCTGCCCTAAAGAGTGCTAGGCATGCACCATTCTATTGGATGCCAGGACAGACAAATAGAAGACTGAAAATCAGCAACCTCTGCAAGCTGAAACAGGCCAGAAAAACTAATAGGGAAAGATATCTTTGCATACCACCACCAAAGTTCTCCCATGGCTCATCCTGGCATGGAGAGGGTCTTGAAAGCTATGCCAGATATCACAAGTTCTAGCAGGTTTTACCAAGCTGGAAAGGCTCAGAGTAGGGGCCCAGCAATTGATTATGTGTGTATTGTGCAAGGACTAACCTAGCTAATTTTGAAGAAGCTCATCACCTAGTTGGCCTATGCAAATGAATTTTTCTGCCACAGTCACTAAAAGTACAGGGGGGTTGTGACATTACGTAGATGAGGGAAAATTACTGATCCTTAAGGTTTCTCTGCATAACATTTCTGCCAAATTTTCCAATAAATTTTTAAAGAAACTTTTAGTCTCTTTATATAGCAAAGGATATGTTTTCCATTAGCAGTAAAAGCTAAAAATACTAACTCACTGGTAGGAAAGGGTGTGTGCATGGGCAAAATAGGCAGTTGCCTTTTGGTAGGGAGGAGGAATACTTGAGCCATCTCCTAGGCTCGAGAATTAATTGTTATATGCACATATATATATATATATATATATATATATATTCAATGAGAGCATTGACACTTAAGAAATCAGTAAATACTACATATCAGGTTTGATTTATTATTTTGTTAATTTTGTAGACTTAAGAAAAAATGATAATTATGCAGATTAAACTTAAAAGTTCTTTTTAACACTCCATTTTTTGAGTCAATTGTTAAACATTACCAAAAAATCTTTATACATCCATCTGAAATTACGCCAGCATTTAATTCATTCAAGTGGTTTAAGCTTTACCCTCTACATACCTTTCTTCCATTTTTAATGAAAATACCTTTGAGTTGAGAACAGTAACATTAAATTTCTAACAATTTACTAGGAATTTGGTTCTTAGATAAATTTCCTCTTTGAATGGAATACCTGGCAGAAGAGTACTGACACCCTGGGTAAAAATGGGGAAAGGACCTAAAGGAGGGAAGGACACAGAAAGGAACGCTGCTCATTTCATTAATTTGCCTATAGCACACTGTACAAGATAAATTTGGAGCAACTGGCCACATACCACTGTGAAGGGGGTGGGAGTAGGGAGAGAAAGAGGAGCAGAGAGGATTAAGGGTGAGGCTAATTGAAAGGTTATTTGGAAATTCACTGAGAGATATTGACATTCAAACCAGCAAGAGTTGACTCTGGAGAAAAGGATCTGAAACAGGGCAAGTTTGGCCCAGTACTATCATAGTAAAAGAGGGAAGGGAGCACTTTGGGAAGTACTGAGCTGCTGTATGTAACTGTGGACCACCCACCTCTGGGTGCAAGAGTTGAGAAGAGTGATCAGAGGGGTGAAGCGTCCCTATGATACTTTGCAGGGTAATGCTTACAGCACACACGTCCCACCTCCCCAACTTCATAGGGTAGAATCAGATTTTTCCCTCCTTGAAGTTCTAGCAATTATAAATGAACTGGAATCTAGCACTGCTGCCTTATATTTTCCTAAAGATGTTTTCAGATTTGCTATAAGTAGAAAAAGTTGTATTTTTTTTTTACCTTCTACATAATGCCTGGCACACTACTATTGAAGTAATATGAAACTCAAATAGAAGTGCAGACCTCTAATTTGTATGTAAAGATCCCTGCAGACCACATGTTGACATAGTTTAATTTTATTGTATTTTTGTTTATTTTTAAAAATATTTCCCAAATACATTTTTAATCTGGTTCTGTTGCCCTCAGGAGTGACTTCTAGTAGTGACTACTAGCCCAGAGATTTAAATTCCTAATATATATTTGTCTCTCACAACTGTCTTGTGTCATAATCTCCATTATGAGAAACACTGGATCAGAACAGTTTATATTTAACCCCTCAAAAATATTTTTGAAGGCCTTACTCCATAGTTTGTTTCAACAGAAAGACTGATACTTCATGTCTTGTTCTAAAAAAAAAAAATCGGGCAGCTAAGTGGTACAGTGAATGCACCGGCCCTGGAGTCAGGAGGACCAGAGTTCAAATACGGCCTCAGAGAAGTAACACAAAAAAAAACTAGCCTGTGACCTTGGGCATGTCACTTAACCCCAATTGCACCGCCTTCCCCTCTCCAAAAAAAAAAAAATTGCAAGATAATTATTTTTTCTTTTGCATGATATTTTGAAATGTGTGCTGAAGTTTAAGAGAGGCTTGCATCTTGAATGATGAGAAGAAATTCCGTAAGATGGATTTTTCTTCATCTTTACTTTTCCAATATGCTTCATGTTCTGAGTATTTGGGGTTTCTTCTATGATTCTTAATGTGTGTGAGGTACAAATCTTTTTCATTAGTTGTTTTTATTTCTTTGTTTCTTGGTTTTTGTTGTTAAATTCCCCCTTTTCCTCTTGTCTTTTTTTTTTTTTACTCAGAAGCTTCTGGATCACTTGGCTTAGATGTAAGTGATGCTGACAGGAGAGTAGAAAAACAGCTGCAAGTCAACAAAGTGACAATATGCAACTGTGTGCCAGTACCTAGTTAGAGAGAGGTGTCCTGGGGTACAGTAAGAGTGAGTGTTAAGTCTGTTCTTTTATAACATCTGTTAAAACAATCTGTTAATGAAATTCACAGACAATATTAAATAGGGACGTGCTAAGAAATAAGACAAACCAGAGGAAATTGTAGGAGAGAAATTGCAGAATGAGAATAAGATAATTTCCATGTTACATACAAACACCAGACATTGTTTAATGAGGAGGAAAAAAATCTGAATATTATATTGATGAAAAGAATCAGCTATAAAATCATCTATGATACCAGTTATTCTTTATGCTCAGTGGCATCTTGAATAATGGGTTAATTTCATCCTGGAACAAAACATGTACTGATGCCATTGAGTACCAAGTTAAAGAGGTAATTACGTAGGCAATGCTATCACTACAATTTTCATCATCCCTACAAGGTTAGTAATAGATGACAAGTAAAAGTCAGGTAACGTTCTTGAAGTCACACAGATGGCAAGTACTATAGCCAAGATTTGAACCCAGGTTTTCAGACTCCAAATCCAGTAGTCTTTCCACTAAATCATTCTTAAGGAGATGGGTAGGATTTATGGTGTTATATGATGAATATGAATTAGTAGAAGAGTCAATTTTAAGAGATTTATATCAGTGAGGAACAAAATGCTAGCTCTAAGTGCATAATCCTATACAGACACATTTCTAGGTTTTCATAAATTATATTAATAAGTTTAACACTATGGCCAGAGTCTTAAGCTCTTTATCTCCTAGAGGCCCTTTTTTCATTGTAACTTTTATTTCGCTTTCTTCAGAGGCACAAATTTGAAGGACCAATATATTTAGAAGGCACTCAGATGGGGGAAAAACGATGAAAGGGAAATGGCAAATTAATTCATTTAATTCAATGTAACTGACTTCCAAGCATTGTAGAAAGGCATGAATACCAGTACTGGACACACACCTGAAGGAGATTAATGACAGGTTGCATATACACCAAAATATTTATAGCAGCACTTTTTGTTGTGGTAGGAAACTGAGTGGATGCTCATTGATTGGAGGGCTGACTAAATCAATCATGATATATGAATATAATGGAGTATTGTTCTGTGAAAAATGACAAATGCAAGGAGCTCAGAGAAATATGGGTGAACTTGGATGAACTGATGCAGAATGAGAAAAGCAGAACCTCAACAATATGCATTATGATTACAGTAATATAAATGAAAGGAAGACTAAAAATTAGCAAGCTGAATTCCTTTTAAATGCAATGACTAAAACTAGTCTTTAACTAGAATTAGACAGAAAACATGACAAAATAAACCCCTCTTCTCTCAGTAGGGAGAGGTGCAATACAGATTGCCTGCACTGATTGCTGAATTTTTTTTTATTTTTAATTAACTGTTTTCCTTTATTACAAGAAAGGTTTCTGAAGGGTGGAGGGTGGAATAAAATCAGTATGTTGGTACAAAAACACAAAAAGTAACTGCATAATTTTTAAAAGAAAAGAAATAAGATACATTCATTCTGGTGGCAACCAGAAGTCTATAAAGGGGCTTATAAAGTCTATTAAAAAGAGCGTAAACTATGTGGTTGACTCTCAAAGGTAACAAACTGACAATGCCATTGCAAATGATTCTTAGGAAGAAGAGGGTAAAAGGATTATCTAAAAAGAGGGATGTAACTGCACAGGAAGCAACTTAAGTTAGCACTGATTTTTAAAAGGCTCTTTTAAAAGAAGAAACATAGAAATATATTTGCAGAAAGGTAAGGCTGACCTATAAGGAGAGTCTAAAGAGAACTCAAGTAAGAATACCTTGAGGCTTACAAAAATGCTAAGAAAAAAAAAGAGTGAGATGGAAGCTTTTTTAGATTTGCTTTTATTGGGGCAGGAGAAATCACCCAATGTCACAAAGGTGTTAGCTATTTTACAAAGGAATTTGGTTATGTGTTAATAACATCATTGTGAAAAGACATTCCTTCTGGCTCCATTATGTGCATAGGGAGCTGCCCATAGTGGAAGATAAATTTGGATGTAGGAAGTGAGGCCCCCTCATGGGTGAATTTTAAAGCTATAGGAACAGTATGGTCTCTAGTTTTATGGTAATGTAAAGCCACTCTTGTTTTTGAGCTACTAGGGCCCAAGGTGAAAATCACGTTTTGAAAAGTGTCATCTTAAATCAGTCTACAACTTAGATTAGATATATGGATAAATGATATATACTTATATGAATGCTATATGGATAAAAGATAGGACTTGACAAGTGATGGAAAGTAAGGTGTTAAGGAAGTGAAGACATTTAAAATTTTTTTTATTTTAAAAATAATTTTTTTAATTAAAAAAATTTTTAATTTTTTTAAAAAGCAATTCCAAGATTTTAAACCTGGGAAATTGTAGTTCAGACCTAGAGAGGAGTCAGCTTCTGATGTTCCTGAGAGACACCTCGGATGGGGGCATAAAACAAAAAGAGAGATTTGTATGACAATCCTGCAAGATGAAACCTTTGAAAGCCCAGAACTTTGGTCCTGGGCCATAGACCATGATTATTATTTGGCATTACAAATTTAGGACTGTAGAGATCATTTTTTCCAACCCTCTCATTTCATAAATGAGGAAACTGAGGTCCAAAGAGGCCCAGAACTATAGCACCAAATTTAGACATGCCAGTTCAATATTAAAACCATCTTACAAACTGTTCTTTAGAGTGGTTTGTGTCCCCAATCAGTTTTCCCTAGGAACATTGCATATAGTTTATGTCTAGATCTTTAATAAGAAGAAAATGGTGATCTCCCCTGAAAACACTCTGGCTAAGACAGGTTGTTTTATCTCACGTGACAGAAAATTGACCCAAAGCCTCACATCTTTTTTTATAATCTTTAAACAGTTTCTATTAAGCTCTACCTCTCTCAGGGATCTGTACATTTCTGTAGAGTTGAGTCTCTCCCACAGGAGGAAAGAATTAGGAAAGAAAAGAGAGTCCCTTTTCTCTGAACCAGTTTAGTCCACAAAATTTACAGTACTGATGAAAGGCAAAGTCTAGGTTTATTGTACCACAAAGTGGTTCTGCCTCTTACTGTTTCCTGGGTCTGGTTCCTTCTTTGTTCCACAATTCCTCGACTTGGTTCAGAAACTCACCATCATCTAGGAGCTCAGCCTCTCTATCTAAGGAGTTTTCTATTCACTTCTTGTAGCAGTTGCCATCTCTGTGACCATGTGGTTCCTCCTAAGACCACACAGTACCCTAGGGTATACACTTTCTTCTGTAGTCCTTATAGACACACAGTCTTCTCCATCAGGGAACTAAGTTTCTATAGCCCATTTCATATCTAATTCTAACTTCTTTGATTCTCTTAGATCCCAGAACTCTGTGTTTGCTCTTCCTTTTAAAACCAGCTGCAAAGCAATGACTCAGGTGTGTGGCTAACCATGACTCACTCAGTCATCCTCAGTATGGGATCAGTGATCAATGAGTATCTTTTAAAGGAGACATTGTCATTACTAGAAGTATTTCAAATGTGGCATCATAAGGATGTTAACCTTGACCAGGCTTCTTCTAGTCTATGTTGTCTCTATATTGTCTTCCCTCCCCCACCCCAATTAAAAATTTGTAGTCCTTACAAATCACAACAGAGTACCTTTTATACAGTGGTCTACATCTTTAATTTGGGATTTCTTTTAATCTGGGAAACTCTGTAGTGTCCAGCAATTCACTAAATGTAGCAGCTATATGATCCTATTTTGTGAACTTCTTTCCAGGTACCTTATGTTTCACCTAAGGGTCTTGCTGTGTGTAAAATCCTTTCCCTAGTGCCTTTATCACAGTTAGGCCTCCTCATATTAAGGTTTTTTGGGAGCATCCAGACCTTCTGTAGCTGGAAGACCTGATTGCTTGAACTCACCACAACACATCACTGCTCACTATTCCTATCAGCTCAGAACTATCTTGATACCTTGCAAGGATGTCATATAATCTTGGTTACACTTTTGCAGAAAGTATGGGCTCAAACAATAACACTCTTCTTCCTCTTTTTTTTCTCTTCTTCCTAATAATAATAATATAAATAGAATCAAAATAAAATAAGATTAATCACTTTAATCCCCCTTTCCCAAAGGGAGTTATGCTTCCTTTCTATTGCTCCTTTCTGGTCACACCTTCTTGATGCACTTAATATAATTATTAAGTGCCTAGAGAAGTAGAAATGAATTTTGATTGTGAGGGAATTAAAGATTGGTTAAATAAAACATGAGAGATTCTGAGAGGTAGGCTTAAAGTTTCAATTCCATAAGGGTTACTTGTGACATTATTTGTCTAAAAAAATAGTTAAACTAAATAAGGGAATAGACTACTTTTAGAGGAACAAACTAACTATTTAGGGAGAGGGTCAGCACCAGTAGTCAGTGACTTGGTAGTCATGGAAACCCATAAAACAAAGGAAATGCAAAATACTGTAGTCCTCAATCCCATGCCTCTATCTCCTCTCCCATCTACACCCCCACCACCAGCACCCCCACTAATCCCTGCTTGTAATGGTGACAAAATGTTAGGAAAGGAGACAGGTGATACTAAGGATTAAATAGTTTTTGAACATTCACTTAGCTTTTTCTAAATGCAAGGTCCTTGTCCAACGATCAACATGTAAATAAGCTACTGGAGGAACTAAATCACATCCATCATAACATTCTCACTATAACCCAAACCAGAAGACAGAAGGTGAAGCTAAATGGAAGGAAGACTCACAGGTTCTCCTTAGAGAAGCAAATAAAGGGGTTTTGATGGGGTTGTTTTTTTTTCCTGAATCCAAAAGCAACAAGAAACATAATTTCATTGGACATTTGGTAATTTCTTAGTTCAGTGCTTATGACAAATATTTGAAAAATGACAGTCATGAAAACAGTCACAGCTTATGTGTGTCAGTACCTGTTGTAGAAAATGAAGATGTAAAGAAATCCTATGAAGAGCTCAGTAGGACCCTTCAGTTTAAATCAACATATACCTCAATATTTGTGACTTCAATTTAGGGGAGGGAAAATATGAAGATAAAAACAACAACAAAGAAGTTAGAAAATATGGTTCAGGAATAAGGGATTAAACAAACCAAAGACTTGTAGGCTAAACAGAAACCCTATGCCTGTATCATAAACTCTTTCTTAAAGAAAATAATTGATAGTCACCAGATATGGCAAATACCAAATACTATCATAAAAAATGAAATTGATCATATTTTATTGGAAAGGAACTGATTTGAGTTATTTTAGAGTTTTGTCTGTTTATAATCAGTTCGTTGAATTATTAGAGCAAAAATCAAAATTAATCATGACCCAGAAGACTAAAAATATGAAAAAGATAAGGCATGAAATTAAAACCACTCTAACATGACCAATGTAAATTCATCTGTAAAATCTTACTGAGAAGGATAGTGAAACATTTTCAGTGGTGTTATCTCATAAAACAGTGAGGAGCAATGAAGGGGAAAACAAATTTAAAGTAAACTTGGTAAGAGACCAATCAAAGTAAAGTCATTTGAGGATAAGCCTAAAAAGAAAATAACAAGCAAACAAAAAAAATGGTAAAGGTATATAAATATTTTTATATATTTTTATAATATATAATTCTTACATGTGGACTCCAAATCACAGTCCAGAATGTACTGCTGGTGGAAGAAGAAATAGCACTAAAAAAAGCAAAGATGGGAAAAGCAGGTGGACTAGATAAAGGAGGTATAAAATGAATGTAACATAACTTTGACAGCACTAAAGGTTCAATTCTGAAGGGATGTGAAGATGGGAGGATGCCAAGTGGCATGGAAAAAAAATCTTAGGATGTATTATTATTCCACCCCCCCCCAAAGCAACTGAGAGAAGAACATTGATGACTACTACCCCTTATACCTACTTTCCTGTCTGTAAAAAAATTTTAGAAGAATAATAAAAAGACACATTCAAGACAACCTTGATGAAGCAGGCTTTTGCAAGTGATATTCCATTGTTTCAATCACATTTGATTAAAAGGCATAGAAAATGCATGACCTGGCTCTACATATTGTTTGTTTACTATTAAAAAAGCATTTGATTCTATAGAATAATATGCTAACCTATGGGCTTTTGTCTGGTATCTCCCTAACATAAGACAAAATCATGTAATAGATTTTGAAAGGTGTAACAAGAGGAAGTCTTAGTTTCCACATTAGTGGTTAATAATGATACTATAGAGACAGCCAGGTGATATAGTGGATAGAGCATTGGATATGAAGTTTAAAAAATTTGAATTCAAATCTAGTCTCAGACAGTTACTAGCTGTGTGACCCTGGGCAAGTCACTTAACCTCTTTTTGCTTCAATTTCCTAACATGTAAAATGGGGAAAATAATAGAACTTACCTCCCAGGTTGTTGTGAGGATCCAATGAGATAATGTTTGTAGATCACTTAGCACAGTGCCTGGCACATAGTAGGCACTATATAAAAGTTATTATTAATGTGTACTTTATCTACTTTATAGAGTTTTTCTGACCCTTCTTAGATCAGTTAGAAATGATCAACACCCTCTCTAAACTCTTACTGTTCTCTTTAGTTCTCATATACTTCCTACTTTGAATTATATTAATGTAATGTGTTTCTTATTTACTGCTTGCTAGATTATATATTCCTTGAGGGTAAGGACCCTCATGAAAACACTTGACAAAAAAAATAAAGTAATATATGAAGTAAAATCAAAGTAAACGAATTGAGTTTAGCTCAATATTGTTCGTTTCAATCCAATCATTTCTTGGCTCTACTTTTTGCTTTGCCTGTAGAAAGTCTATAATTCTGTTTAGAATTGCAAGTTAGGTCCTTCCTAACATGATTTTTTTTCTGTGCTCACCAATGAAAATTAATTTAATTTTATTTCGTATATCTTTGTTTTTGCACAACTTGAAAAAATATGTCAGAATTTTCTTTTTGCATGAAAAATCAAAGCACCAGAATGTTCTGGTTGGTAGTTGACAAATAACTCCAGTGTCATTTCATTCTCTTGATCTCCTAAGCAGATAGGAATTCTGATGTGTTATTGCCTTATTTGTTTACTGTTGCCCTGTTCTCAAGTAGGTTTCAGAATATAGTGAAATAGTCAGGCTTTCAAAGCTTGGCATTACTAAAAGTAAAAGCTAATTTAGTCCCAAGGTTGCTAAAATGCAATACTTTATATGTACAATTCCTCCTTTTGCAGTTGACACAAAAATTTATTTCAGCTCCTAAGCAATAGGCTGTTTTCCAGTTCAGTTCAGATAGCACCTCTATGGTTTTTTCCCTAGCACCTTTATTTCCAGTAATAGCACAGGAATAATTTTAACTAATCATATAATTACTAACTATGTGCTTATGCTTGCTATTATTAATTTTCATCCCTGGATTTTCAGGTGATTATAATAACTCACATGATTGCAAAGTATTTTCATATAGATTATGTAATTCGATTCTCAAAACAATCTGGTAAAGTAGGTAAGACAAAAATTATTGTTATACAGATGTGGAAAATGAGTCTCAGAGAGCTGAATGTTCAGTTGTGAAGAAATAGGAATGGCAGGAATTATGAGTCTTGAACCAAGACCTTATACTTATACCCCACCTGCTGCTAGTTGCCTCAAGACATAGACTACCAAGGAGTTCAAGGCAGTAGTAGAAGACCCCTACTCTTCCTGGAGGGGTAGAGCTCTCCCTTGCCCCTACTATTTATCTTTATAACATCCCTGCTCTGCCATTATCTAGAAGCTTCCATACCCAGTGTTTGTACTACCTATTTGGTTCATCCAGACCTCTCTTCTTTGCCAATACCTATCATTTCTCTGCCTGTGAAATCAGAGATAGGAAACCAGACTTGCCTGAGCAAGAACTCTTCCCTCCACCTGCTTCCCATAAAACCCATGACCTTCAGCTACCTCAAGGAAGCACCATGATATGCAAATGATTTTGACCTAAGCTGAGTTGAATGACCTTTTTGAAGTGCCATCTTCTTTCTCCTGCTGTAGCCTAAAAGTCCACATATCCACATTCCTTGTCTTGGGCATTTCCTTCAATTTTTTTGCCTCTGTCCTCAACCCTATGACCCTGCTCTTTTGTTTTGCTTTAGGCCCTTGTCTTCCCTTGCATTGGTTAAAATTTACCAAAATAAAAGTCTTGTTCCTTTTAGGAAACCCCTCCAGGTATTATTGCATTGTAATGGCTACGGGCAGTAGATGAACAAGTTTTATAGAGTAGAAAGAAGACTGGATGTGAAATCAACTGACTTGGGTCCTGGTTCCAGGCTTATCATGTGACCTTAGGCAAAGTACTGCACCTACCTAGGCTCCAGTTTACTAATCAATAAAATGGAGATTGGAAGGATTAAGGGAAAAGCATAGACTAGATAATCTCTGAGACTCCTTATGACTCTAAAATTCTGTCATTCTTTTAATTGATACTGATCCTAATTTTCTCTCATGTGTATGGGAATTGAGGCTATTTCTAAATCCTTGCCTTCCTAAAAGTGTATAGAATAAACCATTTCATACTTGAGATTATCTCCATTAACCAAGGAGAGTATCCTAGCTTAAGGAAGAAGAGACTTGATGCATCATTTTCTTTAAAATCAGTAACTCATTTCCCTGCCTTTTAGTCCCCAGTGAAGGGATCAGCAAATTTGAAGGTAGGACTGACAAAAGAGTTTCAAATGAATCTATAGGTAGTTGGAGTAGGGGAATCTAGGTGTATATACTAGGTCAAGAGGAAGATGGAAGAGTTCTGATTCCTCCTTCAGCAGGTCTTTCCCTATTCCCTGGCTTAACTCTATAATTCTACCAGCAGAGCTTTTGTCTTTTTAACTCAAGCCTTTGATCCCTGTTAAAATGAAAATTCCTCTGAGAACAGTAAGATTTTAAGCCCTCATGAATATTTTAGTGTAAATTAAATTAATCATCTCCATTGAATTCCTGCTCCATGACTTTTCCTAGTGTAATGGTGGTCCTGGTTCTTAAAGAGAGTACCAATGGTACATAAGCTCAAGGGTTAGAGTAGAAGGCTGGCTCCAGGATGATTAAATTTTCAGCCACCGCAACACCTAGAGACCATCTATTGGGTTGTAAATGGGTAGGTAGTGCTATGTATCCGTGGAAAGAATAGCCACATGAACAAAATAATGGATCCTGGGACCATTGAAACTGAAGTGAAGCCAGAGATCAAATCTTGATAGGGGAAGGAAGGTGTCAATGATAACATTGAGGATAACATTGACTTGCTGAGGCAAGAGAGAGAAGTTGTCATGAAGGAAGAGCAAAGGCAAAGAAACTGGGATCTGGTAGGAGGAGAAGGCATAGAATATGAAACTTTATTTGACTAGCCATATCTGCTGGGATCAGTTGCCTGAGATGGTTGGTGTCAAGTCTGTTCTGCAGACCTCACCTCTCCTGATTTGCTGGACTTTATCATGCATGCCACAGAAACCTCTTGACCCTGGAAACTCACTTACCCCTGAACTTCCCAAACTATTACCCCTGCAGCCTCTTCCTTTGATTGGCTGGTTCCTCCCACAACCTCCAATTTAAGGACTCTTAGGCCAACCATATCTTCATTCCCCTCCAGGCTGCCCTCCTGACTCTCCAGACTTTTCCTACCATGCCCAGGTGTGGGTAACTCCTTCCCCTCCACCTTTTTGGGTTCCTATTGTGTCTTCCCCCATTAGAAGATAAGCTCCTTGAGGCTAGGGACAATCTTTCTGCTGCTTGTATAACAAGCACTTAGTACAGGGCCATGCCTAGCATTGTGAATGCTTAAGAAATGCTTGTTAACTTGACTTGAAAAGGCCCAATTGTACTTCCCTTGGTTGCAACTAAGAAGGGAAAAGACAGGGAGAGTATCAAATAGATCTTCAGATAGTCATAATGACACAATGTCTTCCCACTACACTACATTCCATTCATTTCAATTCTGTAAATGTTTCTTTTGCTTGCATCACAGCACCACATTGAGGTGACATTCCTGTTGTGGTAATGAGTAAGTGTCACACCCCAAATTTCTGGGCATTAGGTCATAACTTTGGGACTGTTGATTCTTCTTTTTACCAATAAAGATCTTCTTTGCCTTTGCCATATTATTTTATGTTGCTAAGGCAGAGTAGATAAATGAGAATTCAAATTAATTGGTTCAATGGGGATATAATTAAACAAAAATGAAGGGAACATGAAGTCTGAAACAGTTTGTCTGATATTCACAAAAGACATATTTGCATTCAATACTCTCTAAAAATTACTCTAATCCTCAAACTTGACATACACTCATTTAAAAATAGTTAATACATTAGCAAAATGTACCCTGACATGAACATAAACTGTGCTATTTTTCTTGAAATTATTGAGGGTGCCAAAGAGAGTTTCTTAAAACGATTTCCAAGCATTTCCTAAAATTGACAGATGAGTCATTTCTAAGTATTGTGCCAAAATGAAATAAAGTATGTAATAATTTTCTATTACTCTGAAACTTTTGCTTTTTTAAAAATTGAAATTAGGCTTAAGGCTATAAACATTTTCTCCCAAATTAATTCAACAGACATTTATTCAATACCTACTATGTGTAAAGAACTAGGCTTGGCACTAAGAACACAAAGACAAAATGAAATATAAATGAGCTCCATATGACTTGAAATGGTCTTTATTTTCTGTTACATCATGCCATTATTATGGTATAATCTTATTATAATATGGCTTATTGTGGCCCTAAGATACGGCAAATGCCAGCCTCAGTCCATGATTTGGGCTCCAGACAAAGAAGGAGGGGCTGCTCTCTCTGATACTGAAAAAAAAATATCCAAGGGCTTAGTACACACAACCAGCTTCTAAATTCCCTCAGTGGATTATATGTGGCTGCCTGGTAACAGCCTTCTTCTTTCTTGTCTTCATGATTTTTTTTTTCCTTTTGAAACTCTCTTGGATTGTCATTTACTTTGATAAAACAGAGAGAGTAATGAGCTCAGGGTCAGACCTCATTTCAAGTGTGGCTCTGACACGCTATGCCTCTAAGCAAATCATTTAATATCTCAGGGCCTCAGTTTCCTCATTTGTAAAATGAGGATTACCACAGTTGAACCATGTATGTCAGAGTGTTGTTATGAAGAATCACTTAGTAAACCGTGAAGTTCCATGGAAGTGTAAGTTATTGGGGGCAGAGCCAAGATGGTGGAGTAAAAACAGGAACTCCGCATGGCTCCTGCTCCAAACACCTCCAATACCTGTAAAATATGACTCTAAATAAATCTTAAAGCTACAGAACCCACAAAGTGACAGAGAGAGATAAATCTCTCTCTGAAGGCATCCCAGGGGACTGAAAGGAAGGGTCTTTCACACCAAGCTGCAGTCCCCCGTGAACCATCCCTGACCAGACCCAGGCAACCAGGAAGAAATAATTTGAGTATTGTGGAAACACAATTAGGGTAACACAAGATTTAGCAGCTTTTACACAAAGGGATCGAAGGACTTGGAATATGATATTCCAGAGGTCAAAGGAGCTAGGATTAAAACCAAGAATCACCTACCCAGCACAACTGAGTATAATGCTTCAGAGGACAATATGGTCATTCAATGAAATAGAGGACTTTCAAGTATTCTTGATGAAAAAACCAGATCTGAACAGAAAATTTGACTTGCAGATATATAAAGCAAGAGAAGCATGAAAGGTAAACAGGAAAAAGAAATCATAAGGAACTTATTAAAGTTGAACTATTTATATTCCTACATGGAAAAACAATAATAAATTATCTCATATAAAAGAGGCAAGAGAAAACTGTTACAATGGAGGGGAAGAGCAGGAATTTGGCTTAAGGAGGGAATAACATACACACTCATTTGGGTATCTTACCCTACAGGAAAGTAGAGGGGAAGGGGATAAAGAAGGGGGATGGTTGAAGGGAGGGCAGATTAGGGGAAAGGGTAATTAGAAGCACATACATTTGAAAAGTGACAAGGTCAAAGTAGAAAATAAAATAAGTGGGGAACAGGATAGGATGGAGGGAAATATAGTCTGTCTTTCACAATATAACTACTATGGAAATGTTTTGTGTAACTACACATGTACAACCTATTCAGCTTATCTTCCCAGTGGGGATGGGTGAAGAGGGAAGAAGGGAAAGAATCTGGAAATCAAAGTTTTAAAAACAAATGTTAAAAAAAATGGTTTCTTTTTTTCTTTTTTCTTTTACATGCAACTGGGAAATAAGATATACAGGCACTGGGGTATAGAAATCAGTCTTGCCCTACTAGAAAGTTAGAGGTGGTATGGGGTAGGATATGAGAGAGAGCAGATTGGGGGAAGGGGTATTCAGTAGGCTCGCTATCTTGGGGTGGGAGTAGGGAAAAGATAAGGAGAAAATTTGTAACTCAAAATCTTGTGGAAATGAAAATAAAAATAAATTTAAAAAGAAATGTAAGTTATCTTAATCAAACAACTACTTATTGATTTGAACATATATAAATATTGTGGGATGGAAGAGGGGGAAGCTTTTAATGGGAATGCAAATTTGGAAGATCTTCCCTGCCCCTAGGCTAAAGTGCACCTGAAGCCTGGGGTGGGAGGCTTGTTTTTCAGTAGATAATTCTTGATTGGCCAGTGGGTCCAAAAGGTTGTTACATTCTATGAGCCAGGAGAAGGCTATATAAGCCCTGATGTGTAGCTTTGTTTTGGGGCTCACTTTGAGAAGTGTTCTGTGATTTGATGTGGATTCTGGGAAGCCGTTGTCCTGAGCCCCCCGGCTTGGAAAAAACCCAGATATTGAAACCCAGATGTTGAGTGGGTATGGATGTTATGGTTGGACAGTTTGGAAATCTGTCTACTTGATCTGTTTCTGTCTTGATAATTCTGTCTGTGTATTCTGAAGTTCGGGGTGCTGACCTTTTTCCCCTGAACTAGGTAAATGATACATGTTTGACTTATTAAAGTAAGCTTGTTAACCTATTTTGAGTTGCTTTCCTTTAACAAAGCAGATCCAAGAACCTGTGGTGGCAGCAAACCCTGAGGACGCTTGGGGTGCTTGCTGCTACAAAGCTTCACACAGTGCAATTTATACTTAGCCCAAACACAATTAAGATTACTTTAGCCACCTGTAAAGTCACAGAATCACAGAAATCTAGAGCTGAAAGATGCCTCAGAGGCCAAAGAACCCAAACAAGAATTCTCATCATGATATTCCCAATAAGTGATATAGCATTTTTGCTTGAACCCCCCTGATCAGGAGGAACCCAATACTTCCTAAACAGGTGATGTTGATGACCTCAACAATTTGATAGTATTATAGCAATGTACAACATATGTCTGACAACATAAAAAGTATTGTGGTTTGAAAAGATCTCTCTCTGGACTTAAAGCCAAAAGACCTGAGTTTGATTTTGGCTCTGACACCAACTAGCTGTCTGACCTTTGGACAAGTTACTTAACCTCTCTGAGTCTATTTAACTCTTTGGTAAAAAATAGAGATGATAATATTTGTCTGGTCTTCTTTGCAGAACTATTATGATGATCAAATGAGATCATATGCTCAAACTACTTTATACTTGTGAAATTCTGTGTAAATATTGGTTATTATTATTGCTTCATCAAAGAATATATATCATCAATATGGATACTCCCTCAATTGGTGCAGAAGACAAACCATCAATGTCTTCTCATCTTGTGTGATTCTTGGTCATGGGTATTCCTTATTTATTTTCCATAAATCCCGCACAAAGAAAGGCCCTGGAGAGCTCATTCTGGTTCTTTAAATATTTCATGGACGCAAGGGTCACACTCACCCTGTACAGCTGTTCTCCTTTGTTCTCATTATAGCACTAGTCCATCTTCTTTAATGAATGCATGTGTGCTTCAGGTCATTTTTTAAGCCACTTCTCTCATGAAGATCTTTGTTGGCAATATAATATGTTGTAACCTATTTAAATCCACCATGCCCATTAAAAGATACCTGAATTTTTAAAAATTTTTTGAGTTCATGATGCAATGTAATTCACAGCTATATATAGTATCATCAGGAGAATACTGATGTTACAAAAGATGTTTTTGTTTGTCTGTTTGTGACAATAGTTTGGGATTATTGAAAATACCAAGCAATCTTCCAAATACAATCTATCCCTATTTATTTGGCAAACAGATGGGGTTGATGGATAAAATATTGAACCTGGTGTCAGGAAAGCCTGAATTCAAATTCTGCCTCAGATTTTTACTGACCCTGGGCAAGTCAACTAACCACTCTTTGCCTGTTTCCTCGTTTATAAATGTAACCTTCATTACAAGGTTATTGTGAAGATCAAATGAGATATCCTATGTAAAATACTTTTCTTTTCTTTCTTTCTTTTTTTTTTTTAAAGCAATCGGGGTTAAGTAACTTGCTCAAGGTTACACGGCCAGTCATTTCTGGGTGTGGTGCTGAGTATCCGAGGCCGGGATTTGATCCAGGTCATCCCAACACTGGAGCCGGTGCTCTTACTTGCTGAGCCACCTGGCCACCCCTGTAAAATACTTTTCAAATTGTAATCGCTCTGTAAAAATGCTATTATTATTATTATTTAGTTCTGTGCCATTTATTATCTATCTGTAGGTTATATCTAAGAGATAAAAACTGATGGATATAATGAAGTATTGATCTAATGCTTATCATAATCTGGGGAGTAGGTATTCTTCATTCATCTAATTTATCCAACATGAATCAGCAGGCAATTTCTTTTGAATGATCCTGGAATTTATTGAGGGGGACCTGTGATATTCCGTTAGTAATAAAGTTTGATCTTAGTCCTGGTGTGGTCATTCTAGGACAAAAACCAAGGGTTATAATGTTTTAGGCATTACTTGTTCTGCCTTAGTTCTGGCCTTAGGGACAGTTTAGACTGCATGGTCTTCATTTAAAGTGTGTGCAATAGCCCTTAGCCATGGAGATCCTGAAATAGAATAGGCTAAATGAATAAAGCCCCACTTTTTGGAAACTCCTATATAAATCAGTATTGGGAAGGATGTGCAGTTATTCAGGACTGACAGATTGCTTATTCTCACATGGGCTATTATTGTTATTGATCTGGGTATATCCCCATGGATAGGAACCTGAAGAGTTCTCTCTCTCTCTCTCTCTCTCTCTCTCTCTCTCTCTCTCTCTCTCTCTCTCTCTCTCTCTCTCTCTCTC
>NW_027185764.1:39981812-40003778 GCF_028583685.1 Petaurus breviceps papuanus | reverse complement strand
CTCTCTCTCTCTCTCTCTCTCTCTCTCTCTCTCTCTCTCTCTCTCTCCCTCTGTCTTGCTAAGTGTATTTAGTAAAAGGATTTACAAAATTTTTTAATTATATTCCTCATTGACAAAGTATTTCCAAATCCTGATTATACATTTGAAGCCAACATTCACAAGACCTAAGACACCCACTAATAGAATGGAAGCTCCTTAACTATTACCTTTTTAAAAAATCTTTAGAACCTTGAATAGTGCCTGGTTCATATTAGGTGATTAATAAATACTTATTGAACAAATGAATTAATATTAGCATTATATATGAGTGATACCTTGATTGGGCAAAACCTGTAAGGCTATATTTTGCTTACCATATCAAATGTTTATTTTTTAAGATAGTCAACTAATAGTAATCACAGAAGGGTCTTGTTCTTTTTGTACCTTTCAGTCCATTGTGTGATTGTAAAGATGTAATCTGCTTCAGAATATCCTTTGTGAAAGTCTGCTTGTTCCTTCCTCATCTTTTCATAAAGGATGCCCTTGATAGGTATGTAGATTATTCTTAAAAATATTTTATAGAGGTGAGAAAGAAGGCATACAAGTTGGTAGTTAACTTGTATCTGTTGGTCATTTTCTGGGGGTAGCACTTTAACATAGTTTTTCCCAATTATTTGGTATATTCTCCATTTACAGATATTTTGATAGTCGGTCCTTCAATGTCCCTTAAATTTTGTTCACTCTTTCATGGAACTCCTCTGGCAATATTCAGTCTGGACCCACTGTTCTTCCTATAATTTTTTAGTGCCACTTCTACTTCCTCATGAAACAGTTGGGAACTTTGATATTATAGTCCAAATGTGGTGACTCCATAGTTATTGAAAATTTTTTTTAATAGAAATGTTGGCATATTTTTCATTTTTGTTTCTTTTCTTCCTTTCAATTTTATTTCTAAATTAGAACAATCTGACTGTAAATTTATTTTTCCTTCACTGTTTTCCTATATTTACATAAGGTATTATTGTTCATAATGTTTTATTTTGAAACTACTATTATCCTTGGCTTCTATTTCTTTTATTTCTATTTGGCAAGGATATCAAATGTTTGCTGACTATGATGTCTTCTAGACATTTTTCATCTCTTCTATATATACACACATACACATATACATAGATTGACGTGTGTGTATATAAGCATATATGTATGTATATATCCATATATCTATTTACTTGCTTGTTCCTTTCTTATCTTTTCATAAAGGATGCCCTTAATAGATATGTATATTATTCTCAAAAGTATTTTATTGAGGTGAGAAAGAAGACATATAGATAAATGTTTATATAGATACAGACAAGCTAGTATTTATATAGTACTTTAAGTTTTACAAGCATTTTACAAATATTTATTGTCCTCACAATAACTGTGGGAGGCAGGGGCTATTATTATCCTTAATTTACAGATGAATAAACTAAAGCTGACAAAGGTTATATAAATTGCCCAGGGTCACACTGCTAGGGAGTAATTGAGATAGGATTTGAACTCATGACTTCTTGACTCCTTGTCCAACTCCCTGTCCACCTAATTATGTCTTATATTAGTTAACCTTCCATAGGAAATCATGATGGTCTATGACAAAGTCAGTTCTATAATTCATTTTTTTCTATTTTTCACTGTCAATAGTGTGGAAATGTCTTACTTTTCTAGTTATATTTCTGGTACTTAGTCAAATTTGATAAAGACCATCCATGGCTTTTTTTCAAGTCATTGATAAAAAATTTTAAGCAGTACAGGCCTAACACAAATCCTTGTGCTACCTCCCTGAAGACTTACCAAACTGATATAGTGTGAATAATGAATTCCATTGCGTGGGTGCATTATTTGAATTTATACTGCATATTTCCATTGGGCTAGAACCAATGATCATATTCTGCTTAATTATGACTTTGAATTGTGCCAATTTGAATTCATATGACCACATTATAGGATTTATTATTCGTTATTTAAAACCTAGCTATGTTGACTGTATAAAGCAAGTGCTTTCCTCAGTTCTATTTAAAACAACCATTAGATTTAGCTGGTGCATGGGGACTACACAACTCCCCTGTTCAGTGTGGGGTATTTATGCAAATACATCTTGAGCCCCCATCCAGCGAATTCTCTACCAACAGAAACAAGTCGAAAAGAAAAGCTATTATTTAGGACAGAATAGTAAAGCAAATATCAAGTTAAATCCCCTTCATTAAGGGGTTACAATCTCACATAGATTCTCATGCCACTGATGGGGAGAAGCTGGAATTTTTCATGGTTCCCTCTGGTAACTAATGCTAGAACTATCCAAATTACCCTGGATATTAGACAAGCCTCAAGGAAGCACTTAGAAACACTGGAAGGAGGGGAAAACTGGCAACCTTTGGCTACCTTTCTTGCCTGTACACCTAAGCTACTTCCCTCTTAAACAGGTAATTAAAAGTAATTTTAAAAATTCTACTTTAATTTAAGATTAGTGATAACCAATATTTTTGCTGTGTTTCATTAGAAGAAAAAAGATCATGGGTAACCAGAACAATATTAGCTCTTCTTTGAAAGCATGGTTTTGAATCCAAACTTTTCCGAAAGAGAATTGAGTTCTATTGCTTTAAATTAGTTCTTAAATGGATGTCTATTCACATTAACAAATTATCAGTCTAACACAGTGATATGTCAGTACTAATAATGAAGAGGCCAAGTTAAGAATAGTACAAGAACTTCGAGCTCATAGCAGCAAAGTTGCTATGCAAATCTAAAGTATTATTATAGGACTTAATTAAGGAATGGCAATTGAGTAGATTATGAAAAAAACTTTCAGAAATGAATAAGTCCTGAGAATGGACTAAAATAAGAAATTTGCATTTATATGATCATATTCAGTGCATTTTAGTCATGAATTTCACCAAATTACACGGGTTTATAAATTCAGTAATTGTTCAGACTTAACAATTGGGCCTTATCTTTATTTTCGGTGATTTTATTTTAGCTTTAACAATTATTCATTGAGATCATATTATATGTAAGATATCCATATTTTACACTTCTGCTTATACATAAGCACAATCCCGCCTTCAATGAGATTATAATTTATTTAATAACATAATACATATGGAAAGAGAAATAATAATACAAGTCTGCATATGAAAAGCACTGACTGAATTGTCAAGACAACAAGGGATCAGAGCGGGGATAATCCCCTTTTTTGTATAGGCAGCTGGGTGGCACAGTAGATAGGGCTCCAGGCCTAGAGTCAGGAAGGCTTTAGTTCAAATTCCACCTCAGACACTGGGTGGGTCACTTAACCCTGTTTGCCTCAGTTTCCTCTTCTATAAAATACAATGGAGAAGGAAATGGCAAACTACTCCAGTATCTTTGCCAAAAAAAAAAAAACCCAAATAGGTTCATGAAAAACTGGACATGACTGAAAACAACTGAACAACTTGTGGGGAAAAGGTAGTTACGCAGGGAGATATTCTGAAAGAAGCTGGGATATCAGTTACCTGGAAAGATAGATAGAATTGGGTGGGAAAGAAGATTGGTTTTATGTAAATGTATACAAAACTTCAGTTTTAGTTCAACTGAAAATATAAAGAAATATTTCTCCAACATAAATTCCTTTCCAGACTTTTACCTTTAGGAAAGGATATAAAAAGTTAAGAACAAAAGCTAAGGCTTGGAAAAATAGATTAAGGGTAGTAAACAAACTTGGAACAAGAAATTCCTCTTGCCTAGTTAATATTACCTTCCACATCTCCTAAAGGGATTAGAGTTATGATAAACAAAGGGGATAATATTTTTTCCCCTGTTTTGATGGAATTGGGGTATTAATCACAGGATCTCTTTGATTATTCCAACAGAATTTTTGAAGGGTCCTGGTTTTTAACCTAGGTTTGTCTCCAAAGCTGTTTGGGTCTTCTTATTTCTCTGTACTTTTTCTTGGAAATCTTAGGACTTTGCATTGGTTCAGTTATTGTCTCTAAGAATATACTCTCAAACCCATGCATCCATCCCTAATATTTCTCCTAATCTGTAGTCTTTCATCATCAACTGGTTACTAGGCATTTCTACTTGGATGTACCGTAAGCATCGCAAAACTCCTTAAGTCTAATGTGGACCTTATTATTTTCTCAGATAAAACCTGTCCCTCCTTGAAACTTCCTTATTTGTATCCTCCCAGTCACTCAGGTTCACAACTTCAGAGCTAACTTTGACTCATAGAATCATAGATTTAGATCTAGAATGAAACTAAGAACCCACCTACTTCTACTTCCTCACTTTACAGGTAAAGAAACTTCACCGTCACTTCCTATTATCCAACCACTCACAAAGTCTTATTAGTTCTATCTCCACATCTCTTTCATCAATCCCATTTTCTTCACTTATAGGTAAAATCAAAACTGCACTGGATTTGGAATCAAAGGATCTGGTTCAAATCCTTAGTCTGCAATTTACTACCTTTGTGATCTTAAACAAATTACTTAACTTGGTCTGAACTTACTCATTTGCAAAATTAGGGGACTGAGCCAAATGGTTACTAAAATCCCTTCCCATTCAAAATAAATGAAACTCAAAAGATCTAGAGAATCAAGAGAAATGATAGAAAGCAGGGACACGGGGAGAATAACACTTCCAGACCCCAAACTATATTTTAAGGCATCAGTCCAATCATTTGGTATCAATTAAAAAAACAGAGAGATCAGTGGAACAGACTAGATGAGGGGGAATCAGAAACAATAGAACTCAATAACTCAGTGTTGATAAAAGTGTGAGACATAAGTTGCCTAGGAAAAAACTTATTTGATAAAAACTGTAGGGAAAACTGGAAAGCAGTATGACAGAAATTATGCATAGAACAACACTTCACACCATATTCTACAATGCCTTCTATATGGATAAGCAACCTTAATATTAAAAATCCTACAGCAAAAAAGAAAATTAGAGGAGAAACAGATTACATACCTTTCACAACTATAGCTAGAAGATGTATTCTTAGTCAAACAGGAAGTAGAGACAATTATAAAAGATAAAAAGAGATCACTTTGGTTATGTCAAATTGAAAAAGTTCTGCACAGACTAAATTAACATACCTGGGATAAGAAGGGAAGTGGTGAAATGGGGAAAAAAATCTTTATATCAAATTTTTCTGATAATGGTTTGTTTTCCAACATATATAAACAATTTATATATACATATGCAAGTATGTATATGCATGTATGTGTGTATATCTGCATGTATATGCACATATATGTATATATGACTAATAACCATTCCCCAATAGATAAGTGGTCAAAATTATAATTGATTCTGTGACACGGGAGACTTTGGCACAGGACTGCTCAGCATAGCGTGCCCACATGAGAGAAGGTGCTACGCTCTATGAGCAAAGCAGAATTGAAATAGCTCAGAAGATTCACAGGATGAGCAAACTTAGAGAATCCACCCCAAATGCTCACATGGACTATTTGTGCCTGACCTGTGGTAGAACATTCTGAGCTCCTATTGGTCTGATCTGCCTCAGCTGGACACACTGAAACTTGACCCTAGCATAGTGATGTCATTTTGGTCCTCTTCAAGAATGAAGGACAACAATCAACCAAGTGGTCAAAAGTTATAACCAAACAGTTCTCAAAAGAATTGCAAAGTATTCACAGCCACATGAAAGAATGCTCCAACTCACGAATAATAACAGAAATACCAATCAAAACAATCCTGAAATTTCATCTTACACCCTGAAAATTGTCAAAAATTACCAAAAAATGGCAGTTGTCAATGTTGGAAGGGTTGTGGAAAGATAGGCAAACTAATGCATTGTTGGTGGAAGTGGTACAACCATTCTGGAAAGTAAAACATATGAAACTATGACTTACATGCCAATACTCCAGTTTTGGTCCCATCACCTTTCACCTTACTGTTATATTGTAGTAGCCTTCTAATTGGTATCCATGCTTCAAGTCTCCTTCTTTCTCCAATCCAACTTTTGCCCAAACTTTATCTAGCTGCCAAAATAATCTTCCTAAAGAAAAAAAAAAAAGATGAACATATTATATCGCTCTTCCTTCCCCCACTGCTCAGGAAGCTTCATTGGTTCATTATTGCCTATTTGAAAAAAAATACAAAATCCTTAGCTTGGCATTTAAAGTCCTGCACATTCTGACTGAAGTATACCTTTCCTAATATTTCATACTACTCCACACGCCATACTTTCCAAACAAGGCAATTTATTCTTCCCTCTTTGGGACATTCAGCTCTTGTTATTGTGCATGCATACCTGTAGGTCACTTCTTCCTTTAGTTTTTAGTTTCCTTCAAAGCTTCATTCAAGTGCCACTTTCTACAGGCAGCCTTTCCTGATCCCATAGCTCCCCAGAAAACTCTTCCTCTTCAAATGACTTTGACTGTACTCATTTATTTGTGTGAATATTGCATTTTACTCCCTCCACCTACCAGTAGTACATAATGTCCTTGCATACAGGTACTATTTTTCTTTTGTCTTCTTGTCTTTAGAGCCTAATGCAAAATTTTGCTTATTTCATGGGTGTGTGGAGGATGGTGTATACAGTGTTGTGGTGTCCAGTCTCATGACTTCATCAGTTGAAGAACTCATTGGCATTGCTGACACAGATGCAAATGAGCAATGTATTTATAATTTTTAGTCTGAGGGAGATACCTGAGATGCTAAGAAATGAAGTTACTTCATGTATCTGTGAGAAGTAGGACTTCTCCAATGGACCCAGGTCCTCTTGACTACAAGATTACCCAACTATCCATATGCCATGCTGCTGCTCACCATGTACATAGTAGATACTTAATAAATGCTTATTAAAAAGCATGAAAAAAAATGAATCTTAAATTTTTCATCTCTGTAATTTTCAACCTCCCTTAAAAATACTCACAGATTGTGACACTATTTTTAATGACAGAAAACACTTTCTAATTTGAATATGATATTCTGGGGTTGGAGCTTATGACTAAACTGCACATCTAATTTTATTAAAATACAAATCCTCCTTTACCTACACACTAAATACTTCTTATCATATTCTATTTATGAGCATTCATATGCCAATGACCCCAATTTACACTCTGCTTTTCCTCTAATTATCCAAATGGTAGTTTTAATGATCTCTGATGTGGTTTCGTAGCTAACTGACTATCATATTATTGTTGTTTTAAATTTTTCAGAACATCTCTGTCAGACAACTAATCTTCAGTGACAAACCATAACCTTTGTCCCGTTATTTGTCAATTTTCTAATTGCAACTTGATCATCTTTTTAGTCATATTTTTAAAATACAAATTGAAGTTGAGATATTAATTAAGTCTAAATAAGCATTTTTATCTCTTTAAACAAATGAAAAGAATGTCTGTTTTTAATTAAGGAAGATTATGTTGCTATTAGGATGCTTTTTGTTTTTAAAAAATTACAGGCATATATATATATATATATATATATATATACATACATACACATATACGCCTTTAAATATTTCCAGGAAACAGAACATTTTTAGAGTGATAATTTTGATTTTAAATAAAACTTGTTTTAAATTCACAGAATGAGATGAATGAACCAGGTATGAAGTATTACATTTCTTCATGACAATTTTTGTTTTACTCTCTTTGACCTAAAATAGGTCTATACAATGTAAAAATAATGGGAAAATTTAGTGATTATCTGGTGGTTAGGTCAATATAATTGACAGATTTTAATAATATCTTGTGTACTTTAATGGCATTTTTTTCCTTTTTCCCAAAGCACTTTCACTTACATCAATTTAGCCTCCTGTTCCACCCTTTTAGATAAATTTAGCTTTGAGGATAGTTTACAGCACAAAGCATACTCCCTTCAAATATTCAGCAAATGGGGGGAAACATTGAATACTACATAGGGGATTGAACTTGGAGTAAGGAAGACTTGGGTTCAGGCTCTGCCTATGAGATGTAACCATCCACAAAACCTCTTGGCACCCCCCAGGTATTTCTCTAAGCCTATTTATAAATGAATGTTAAACTTGTCTTTATCATTTGACATACAGAATTTTGGGGAGATTTACTATTATATTAAGCCTATAAAAAGAGGTGAATTGTCTCAGCTTTAACATTCCTTTATAATCCATTAAGAACTAATGTGTTGTTTCCTTTACCCTGTAACCTTGATGTATAAACACATCTCTAAATGTAACATTAAAATCTACAACAACTGAAGTAATGAATAATCACTTTATTATTTATTAGTGACCTGAAATTTTTAGCAAGAGTGGATTCTAATCAAATTTCTCACCAATTCATATTTAGGATGGAAGAAAAGGGTTCTTTTTGCTTTTTTAAAATCCCATTTAGAGGCAGCTAGTGGCACGGTAGATACAGCAGTGGGCCTGGAGTCAGGAAGATCTGAGTTCAAATGTGATCTTAGACTAGCCATGTGAATCCGGACAAGCCATTTAACCTCTGTTAGCCTCAATTTCTTCCATTGTAAAATAGGAATAATAATAGTACCTGCCTTACAGGTTTGTTGTGAGGATCAAATGAGATAATATTTGTAAAAGTGCTTAGTACAGTGCCTGGCACATAGGAAGCACTATATAAATGCTTATTCCCTTCCCTTAAGAATAAATCATATTCCTATTGTATTTCAAGGTTTGCAAGGTACATCTCTTACAATTCTAAAAGGTATGTAGCAAATAAGGAAACTGAGACTTAGCTGTTGAATGATTTGCTCATGGTTACACAGCCATTGAGTTCCTCAGGTGGTATTTAAACTTAGGTCTCTTGATTATTTTAGGTCCAGATTTCCTTATACTCTCTATTAGGCTTCTCAAACCTTCAATCGTTTTATTTCAAGCCAAGGTGTGGTTTCAGCACTACAGTTTTCCCTATTTTGATCATTTCATTTATATATTGGTAGATTTGTTTTCTCTGACCTTTCATTTAAATATAAAATGTCAAGTGCAAATGTACGTATTATTACATTTACTCATTCTTTGGTTATTATTGTTGATTTAAAGTGTGAAATATTTGGGTGTGCATTCGCTATATTACACTTTGTTTCGGTGACTATTTCCTAATTCTAGGAGATACTGTCACCATGCATATTGGAAAGAGCACAGGAATTGGGGTCCAAGTACATAGCTATGTCCACATCTTGACCCTTCTATTTGCTACCTGTGTCATCTCAATAAGTCATTCAACCCCTCTAAGGCCTCAGTTTTC
Source organism: Petaurus breviceps papuanus (assembly GCF_028583685.1). Taxonomy (NCBI): domain Eukaryota; kingdom Metazoa; phylum Chordata; class Mammalia; order Diprotodontia; family Petauridae; genus Petaurus; species Petaurus breviceps. The sequence continues at coordinate 39,994,563 of NW_027185764.1, read as the reverse complement.
AAGGCTGTGAGATGAGGAGTTAACACTGAATATAGTCCCTTTCAACTCTAAAATCCTATAAATACACAAAATATTAGACTATTATGAATATTTAATTTAGATAGAATAAATAAAGGAGGTAAATTTAAAACTACAAAATAGGACCTTGCTTTTTCTGCCTTAAGATTCAGTTGCCATGATCCTAAATGTCAGAATGAAATGGAAAGAAGACTGAATTTAGAGTCAAAGGACCTGGATTTGACTCTCAGTCCTGTCACTATCTCTATGACTTTGGGTAGGCCACTTCACCTTTCTCAGTTTCAGTTTCCTCATCTCCACAAAACGAGGGAGTTGAACTAGATAAACCCTGTGGTCCCTTCCAACCCCGTGTCTTATGATTCAATATTAATAGAAGCTATTGGCACCAAAGTGAGTTATTGGGTGAGAAGAAAGGGACTCCAAAGGCAGGTGATCAGAGAGTCCCAACCCTGGGTGACTGCATACTTCATATTTTCAAAAGCATTGGCCTCACAAATACAAGACAATCTAAATTTCACTAAATAACATCAGAGTCAAGTCAAATCAACAAACATTTATTCAGTGCCTATCATGTTCCAGGACTGGGTATGCAAAGAAAGGGAAAACAAACAAACAAAACACAGTCCCTGCTCTTGAAGAGTTTACTGTATAAAAAGTTTTAAGAAAAGATAGGTATTTATGAATCTTCTGAGCTTTATATATATGTGTATATATCTTTTTATATTTTATAAAGTCTTTAATATATTAAATATATTTTATGTAGTCTTTATATAGCTATATAGTCTTATATTACAGACTAAGCAAATATGAAAACTCATCAGAAGAAGCTAATATATTTTAAATTCCTAATAGATAGTTTGCCTGCATTAAGTGGCCTTTCCCCACATATAATCCAAGGGTTTTTTTTTCTATCTGCATTTAAACATGTATTGACTTAAATGTTAAGATATATTAAAGTTAGGGGTGGCTAGGTGGTGCAGTGAATAGAGCACTGGCCCTTGGGTCAGGAGGACCTGAGTTCAAGTGTGGCCTCAGACACTTAATACTTACTAGCCATGTGACCCCAACTGCCCTGCCCTCTCCCCTCCAAAAAGCAAAAAAAAAAGATATATTAAAATTTTTGAGTCTGTATTTACATAATTTTTGTCCGTATTACTATACTACTGTCCTCTTGTCTCTTTTGGTAGTTTTTGCCTCTGAGTACAAAGTAGCAGAAAGAGGTCAATTTCTCCTTACAACTAATGAAACACTATGGTGCTATTATAATGTGCTTCTTTTCATATGTTGACAGCTGTGACCATCCCCGATGAGTGTGTATAACTTGAAACAGAGCAGAAACTGAAATACTTTGAATAGGCAAGATACCAAGAAAACCGACTAACTAGGCAGATGGTGATTATTTTCTTGAGAAAATCTTAGTAAAACTGTAAATCTGGAGCAATGGACTGAAAACAAAGGGACATTTGTGGGAATTTATAACTTAATTTTTTCTCACAAACATCCTTTCTGTTATGACCAGTTGTTGCACCAATACACATACATTTTCATTCATAGTAAAATTTCATTATTTTCATTATATAGAATTTTCTTTTTTATATTAGAAAAAAATATTATAAAATACCAAATTAGAAGAAAAGATAATGATGAGAAAGAAGACATTACATGTGATTGAAGCAGCTTCATTCCTGTTTCCATTTTATTTATTCTGTTTAATAAATATTTAGAGAGATACAGAATTTAGATACAGCATACCTCATTTTATTGTACTTCACAGATTCTGTATTTCTTACAAATTGAAGGTTTGTGGTAACCTGTGTTGAGCAAATCTATCAGCACCATTTTCCTAATAGCATGTGTTAATATCATGTCTCTGTGTCACATTTTAATAATTCTCACAATTCAGACTTTTTCACTATTATTATATCTGTTATGGTGATGTGTGATCAGACTTTAATGTTACTATTGTAATTGTTTTGAGGTGTGGCTATGGAACATGGCGAACTTAATAAATGTTTTGTGTGTTGTTACTGCTCCCCTGCCTGGACTTTCCCACATCTCTCCCCCTCTTTTCCTGCGTCGATTTTCTCTAAGACACAACAATATTGAAATTAGGCCAATTAATAATCCTTCAATGGCCTCTAAGTGTTCAAATGAAAGAAGAGTCAATCAATGTGGAAAACTTCATTATTTTAATTTCTTATTTTAAGAAATTGCCACAGCTACCTCAACCTTTAGCAGCCACCACCCTGATCAGTCAGCAGCCATCAACATCAAGGCAAGCCTCCACCAGCAAAAAGATAATAGCATTTTTTAAGTAATAAAGTATTTTTTTAACTAAGGTATGTACATTGTGTCTTTTTTTAGATACAATACTATTGCATACTTAATAGATTACAGTATAGAGTAAGCATAACTTATATGCACTGGGAAATCAGAAAAAAAGTGTGACTTGCTTTATTGCAATATTCATTTTATTTTAGCAATCTGGAAGCCAACCCATAATATCTTTCTCTGAGTTTTGCCTGTTTACTACATTCATGTCATCATGGAACTGTCTGCCTATTAGGGCAATTAAATAAAAACATAGCTTATTACAAATACAATACAATACTATTGGATAGGTATATTAGTGAGATACAAAGCAGTGCTATATAAAGTCTAGGAAGGAAGGTTATTATTGACTATGGGATCAATAAATACAGAAACTAGCATTTATTAATCACCTACCATATGCCAAGCTTTGTACTAAATTTTTGTACTTTACGAATATTATCTTATTTGATCTTCACAACAACCCTGGGAGGTCAGTACTCCTATTTTTATTGCCATTTTACAGATGAGGAAACTGAGGCAAATGGAGGTCAAGTGACTTGACTGAGGTCACCTAGCTAGTAGTGAGTAGTTTGAGGCAGGATAGCCTCACCTATCACCTAGCTGCCTCTACATGGAGGAGGTGGCATGTGAATGGGGGTGGAAATGAAGAACAGAAATCCAATAGGTGAAGAGAAAGAGGAAAGACATTCTAGTTGACAAAGTCTTGCTTCCTAAAAATGGGAAATGGATGGAAGGCACAAAAAATACTGAAGAAAATGGTAACTTAAAAAGTAGAGTAGGCCAAAAGGTAAAACAAGGCACAAAAATCCATTGAAGAGAAGAATGCTTTAAAAAATTGAATTGGCTAAATGTAAAAGGAGGGACAAAAGCTTAGTGAAGGAAATAATTCCTTAAAAGTTAGAATTGGGCAAAAGAAGCAAATGACTCAATGAGACATGAAGAAACAACAAAACAAAATCAAAAGAATGAAAAAAATGTTAAATATCTCTTTGGAAATATAACTGATTTGGAAAATAAAACCAGGAGGGATAATTTAAGAATTATTGAAGTACTGAAATCCATGATCAGAAAAAGAATGTAGACATCATTTTTTTTTTTTTGCCTTTTGGAGGGCAATTTGGGGCTAAGTAACTTGCCCAAAGTTACACGGCTAGTATTTTTGTGTGGGTGTTAAGTGTCTCAGGCTGGACCCAAACTTGGGTCCTCCTGACTCTAGGGCCAGCGCTTTACTCACTGCACCACCTAGCCGCCCCTAGACATCATCTTTCAAGAAATTATCAAGGAAAATTGCCCTGAAATTCCAGAACCAGAGAGCAAAATAGAAATTGAAAAAATCCACTGGATCATCTCCTGAAAGAGATCTCAAAATGAAAACTCCTAGGAACACTGTAGCCACATCCCAGAGCTCCCAAGTCAAGGAGAAAATATTGCAAGCAACAATTCAAATATTGTGGAACCACAATCAGGATAACCCAAGATTTAGCAGCTTTTACATTAAGGATCAAAGGGCTTGTAATGTGATATTGCAGAGGGCAAAGGAGCTAGGGCTACAGCCAAGAGTCACCTACCCAGTAAAATTGAATATAATTCTTCAGGTAAAAAAATGAATTTTGGGGGGTGGAGAAAAGATGGCAGAGTAGAAACAGGACCTCCACATGGCTCTGGCTATCACCACCTCCAATCAATGTAAAAGGGAACTCTGAACAAACTTTGGAGCTACAGGACCCACAAAATGACACAGAGAAGCTAACCTCCCACTGAGGACAGCCCAGCAGGCCAGCAGAAATCGGCCAGCGCAGTGCTCTGGGAGCCGAGCACAGGCCCACATGAGCTGGAAGTTTTGGCCCCAGGTCAGGCCCGACCAGCCGCTGGCTGGAGGGACTCCAGATCACCAGCAACCATGGCAGTACAGAATTATCAACACATAGATGCAAAGGACAAAGTGAGAGGTCAGTGCAGTGGGGACTTTGGGGCCCAGTAGTTGGGAGTGCATCAGCTTTTGCCCCCAGGGCGAGAAGCCACTGAGCGCTGTGGCACAGCCACCACCACATGGCAGCTTCAGCTCCTGGTCTGCAGATTGTAGGAGGACCAAGTGACCAGTCTGAGGGACAATTGCTCTTGCTTTAACCTGCTTGGATCTGGATTGCGGTCTAGGGTGCAGGTCCTGGGGTGCACGACCAGCTTGCCAGAGAGTTTGGAGGCTTCAGAGGGGGCACCCAACTAAAACATTAGGCAGCTGAGAAAACCCCAGCATTTGGGATGAAGCTCCCCTGTCTGGTAGCTGAGTCCTACTGTGGCAACAAGCCCAAAAGTCAAGTAATTGAGAGGCAACATGACCAGACAAAGGAAGCAAAGCAAACAGAAGAATCCAACATTAGACTCCTATTTTGGGGGACAAAAAGAAACAAAGCATGTAATAGGAGGAAGACAATGAAGTCAGAACTCCTGCACGAAAAGCTTCAAAAGAAAATACGAGCTGGGGGCGGCCAGGTAGCACAGCGAGTAAGAGCACCGGCTCCAGTGTTGAGAAGACCTGGAGATCGAATCCCGGGTTCAGACACTTAGCACCCACCCAGAAACACCTGGCTGTGTAACCTTGAGCAAGTTACTTAACCCCAATTGCTTAGGGGTGGCCAGGTGGCTCAGCAAGTAAGAGCACCAGCTCCAGTGTCCGGATGACCTGGATCAAATCCGGGCTCAGATACTCAGCACCACACCCAGAAATAACTGGCCATGTAACCTTGAGCAAGTTACTTAACCCCTATTGCTTAAAAAAAAAAAAGAAAGAAAATACAAGCTGGTTACCAGTCATAGAGAACCTTAAGAAGGAGATAAGAGAAGTGGAGGAAAAATTGGGAAGAGAAATGAGAACAATGCAAGAAAATTATGAACTGAGAGTCAACAGCCTGACTGAGGAAAATAACACCTTAAAAAACAGACTAACTCAAAGGGCAAAAGAGACTCAAAGAGGCAATGAGGAGAAAAATGCTTTAAAAAGCCAAATTTGCCAGATGGAAAAAGAATCTCAAAAGCTCACTGAGGAGAATCATTCCTTCAGAATTAGATTGGAGCATCCTAACCATTCTCATTGGTAGAGATGATACTACCTCTAAAGATCAAGCTTTGTTGGGGAAAGATAAAAGGAGATGGACAAGGAAAAGGTCACTAATTTGAGAATCAGAGAACCTTGCTATAATGACTTCAAAGTTTTTTTTATGGCACAGGACTCAGAACTTCCAGGGAGTGGTGAAGCTGATTGACCTGAAGTCCAAGCGGCATCAGCTGTGGGAAGGACAGAGATTGTAGTAATGGTATAAATGAGCAAGTATTGTATCTGTATGCTAGAAACAGGCCTAGCAATTTGGAGACTTTAGTTTTTCCTCAGTATAGTATTAATAATATAATATATAATATAATACAATACAATATATGATACGATATGATTCAATACGATATGATATGGTACGATATGATATGATACAATACAATATAATATAATATGATATAATATAAATTGTTGTATACAACAGAGATCCCTTAATAATGGAAGCAGACTTAATGCTCACCCCTTACTCCTCACCATTCATAGTACATTTTGATAGACTTACACTTATTAAAAGTGGTACCTTTTATATCTTATTTTACAATAATTTACTCCACAGTCCATTAGTCAAAAGTCACCTAGCACCTATAGAGCCATATAACAAAAACTCCATGTGAGTAAATAACTCTTTGACGAGATAGTTTTACATTTATTTCCATCCTGTCGGAGAACTAATGTTGAAATGACATTAATATGGTATTTTTATAAACAAAAACATGAAAAAATTTATGTAAAATGTACCCACAGAGAAAAAAAATATAACAATGCATAGATTTTTAAAAAGACTTCAGTGAGGAGAGTAGGTAGCTCTTCTGATGATATTGTTAACTACCAAAAATAACAATTGCTTTAGGACAGAATTCTCATATGTGCACTGAAAATTTTTACTTTGCAGTCCTTGAAATCAATCTCTTTTCTGGTCTTCTTTTCCCATATGCAGAGATCATATTTAAGGAGTGGCACAAGGTTGAACCTTCATAAAACTGTGAAGTAGGCAATCTCTTTTGAGTGACCTCTCTCCATCTCCAACAACATATTTTTCCAAATACTTGCCCTCATGCTGCCCAGAATTTCTCCTTGTGGTTTCTTACCTGCAGGAACACATACAACTATGCACCCATAGCCCAACAAAAGGGCAGGGCAACTGTCCCATAAAATGCAAAAGTCATACATTGGTCAGATGATAGCTCAAAGTATCCTTTTAAGATGTGTTCTTTGATCTGTGTTGATTACCAACACTCTCACCTAAACCCTGTCTGCCCTGTTTCTGCCCAGTCTTTGATTTTCCTAGTGTCTCAACAGCTTATCGACTAGCTTCTAGGTTGGTCTTTGATAGGTAGTGTTTGCTTTTTCCTCAGGCTTTGGCCTGTGACATCACAATTTGATAGCAGCCTTCGCATCCAAACCCATGACTCATAGAGACTGATGTCTCAAGTAATGTGTGAATCAGTTGTACTAGTATAAAACTGAGATCCCTTAATGATGGAAGCATACCTAATGCTTGCTCCTTACTCCTCACTATTCACAGTAAATTTTGTTAAACTTTCATTTATTAAAAGTAGTACCTTACATATCTTATTTTGTAACAGTATCAAAGTGGAAAAGTTTAACTGGTTTTTATAGATACTACTTTTTACTTCCGTATATTAAAATCAGTGTTGTAAAAGTAAATTCTGGGTGTGGAGTATTGATTTTTTTTTGTTTTTTTGCTTTTTTGGGGAGGGCAATTGGGGTTAAGTGACTTGCCCAAGGTCACATGGCTAGTATTTGTGTTAAGTGTCTGAGGTCAGATTTGAACTCAGGTCCTCCTGACTCCAGGGCCGGTGCTCTATTCACTGCACCACCTAGCCACCCCTGGAGTATTGATTTTTTACACATTTCTAAAATTTGTTGAACTTATAGAAATATCCTTTTAAAAAAATCTCAGGCAATTTTTCTTTTGGTGGGGGGCCTCCTGAAGATGACAGTAATACCTATTTATACTTTGAATTGTTATTGAGATCCAACAGTCTTTTCAGAAAAATGAAAGCAATAGATTTGATGTTTTGTAGTATCTCTCCCTTCAATAAATAGTTCATGAAGACTAATTCTTCCATTTGAGTTCAGGAGCATTGTAAGAAACATATAGAAGAGAGAAGAGCCTTCCTTTGATTCTTTTCTAGAATTTTGCCCTCATTTAAGTTCATAATGGAAGAGAGGGGATAATATGCACTAAGCCATCTTTAGTTTCTTTGTCTATTGAATTTATATAATGTTCACAGGAAAAGAATCTGTTTCATAGAAGTCTGGGACATTTCTGGGTGAATGGCAGGATTACTGTCTATATTCACAGTGCTGCCAATTTTTTCTGAAGTCTCTTTGGTCGCTATGCTTTGATGGCACCTAAATCAGTATCGTTACTGTGGTGTGATACTCAGAACTGAACCTAGTGCTCTAGGTATGGCCTGACAAGGTGATAATGGAATTCTCATTCGCCTTTGGCCACTGAACTTTGTTTGATGTAGTCTATGATGAGAAAATAACACTGCGTTGAAGACAGGAGTACTAAATTCTAGTCATGGCTCTCCTACTCATGAGCAGTGTGACCTTGGGCCTCTAGGCCTCCATTGCTTCATCTGTAAAATTGAGGATAATATTTTATCGACTAGAATCTGGGAAATAGGTACATATGCTCTCTTTGTGTTCCTTCTAGCTCCAAGGCTTTGCTGTCCTGATCATCTCGTTCTCTTTGTTTAGAATAAATATTTCTGTGTCAGTATGGGAGGCAGACTCTTCTATTTGCAAACACACTTCTTGAAGATTCCACAAATATCTTAGGCAATAAGCACACACTTCATCTGATCCCAGTCACAAGCAAAGCTTGGTACCTATGACACCCTGCTGACGCTTATAGGAGACACATCAAAGTTTTACTGAAAAAAAATTTTTTATGGTATAAGTTTTATAAGTATTTATGCAGTACAAGTTGCCAATGGTATAGATAGGACCTTAGACTTCCTCTGATTCTTTGTTCTCCATGTGGTATTTACTGTGGTGCCCTGGATCCCCTGGATATTCAGTGAATGCTTAATTCACTGAATTAGGGCGTGGGTTTGCAAAAGAACAAACAAACGAAAAACAAAGGACCACAAAACTACCTTAATTTCCTATTAAAATTATATTATATAATGTCATATCTTATCTTACTTTATCTTCCACTTGTACAAATAATAAAACTCCATGAGAAGTAGCCACCACATTCATGTAATACAGGGGGATATATGTAAATTAGATAGAGGTGCTGGGTGGTAAGTGAGAGGACCAAGGGGAGCCTCTCTATGTATTCTTTTACCCACATGTAAAATATAGAACAGAGAAGTAAGTGTAAGGGAACATTGACATGCAAACTTAAATGGAAGCTAAAAGGAGACTTAGGTGATGCTTATTATAAGCACGGTCCTCCTCTTGCATCTCTGGGTGGCTTCCCATTCTGAGGGATGATCTTTCCTCTAGGAGCTTTTTAATTCACTCTAGGTTATTAATCTCTCTTGGTTTAAACTCTCTCTGATAAATCAACTTTGAGCTGGTTAACTAATATAATTTTAGAGTGAGCTAAAGTTTTTAATCTTCTATTGGAGAAATATTTATTCTGCTGCCTTCACATATGTCTTTCATTAGAGGCTGAATATACCTCCTGCTTTTCCCAAACTGACCAGTTTCCCAGACTCAACCTCAATGTAAGATTATAGTACTGATTATGTAACAAGGGTTAGTGACCACTAATTTATTTTTTATAAAAGTGAATGGACAATACAATAAGAAGGAAGAAAGCCAAGAATGAAGGAGCAAAGTTGGTTGGATAGAAGAGTAGCCAGGGCCAGTTACTTTTGACCACATAAGCAGAAAAAAGGTTTTCTGCTTAGATTCCTTTCCTCTCATAGGAAGGAGGGGATGAAAGCCCTCAGAAGAACTGCTCAGGAAGAGGGGAATATATTTCTGCAACTGGCTGGCAGAAGAGAAAGATAATATCTCTGAAGAACACATCAACTATTTCACCAGTCATTGTTTTTATCAGCACAACAAGCATCCTTGTTGGCCTCAGTGACTACAATTTAGTGAGTGACTTGCCATAGGGAGGGAAGAGTTAGAAAAGAAAAGCTCTTGGGGTCTTGGCATATTCCTACGTGGTACCAGGATGGAAACTGCAACATAAACTCCAAACTTGGTGACTAGTTTTCCTAGAATCGTGCACACATGCACACATATACACACACAATTCCATAATTTTTCCATTCCACAACATTAGCACTGGTGAATTCTGGGGCAACCCCTACAAAGATAGCCAAAGCTACATTTAATTTTTTTTTTGTTATTTAGAACTTTATAAGCACAAGAACAAACATTTCCATATATAAAAGAAAGAAAAATTGTATATGAAATGATGAATTTTTATTATATACAACTCGCTTTTACAAATATGTGATAAATTAAAGTTTCAAAAATGACTCTCCTTCAACTACTCTCTGTTGTGTTTTTGTGTACATTTTTTTAAAAAAGGGTTTATTGATACTTCTATACCACTATCTGCTAACCTGTCTCCATACCTCAAATCCCACCCCCTAAGCCAAACTAACAAAATGAACCAAAACAAAAACAACCTTGTAACAAATGATCATAGTCAAGAAATCTCTTTTTGAATAGGAATTGTTTATTTCAGTGCATTTACATTCTCAGTACCTAGCACAGTACCTGGAAGGTGGTAGGCACTTAAATACTTGCTCATTGATGGATTTATTTGCGCTTATCAAATATTATGCTATTATGTGCTTTTGTTCTTTGGTTCTATTTATTTATGTGTTTATTTGGTTCTGTTTATTTAATTTGCGCTAATGATATTTTTCCCATTTTTTAAACCAGCACCAAATAATTTTAATTATTACTGCTTTATTTTACTTTTATTCTTTTTGAAAACATCTTGTTCATTTTTGTGTTGGGGAAATGGCTTTTGTTCTTATATGTTAATTTCCTATATTTCTTGGATGTCAAACCTTTATCAGAGAAACTTGCTGCAAAGGTTTTTCTCCCTCCTCTCCAGTTAATGTTTTCCCTATTTTTAATTTCTAATTCTAATTTTAACCACATTAATTGTGTTTGTACAAAAAAAAAACCATAATATTATGTGACCTAAATTGCCTGGCTTTTTCTTCTGTGATTCTCTCTACCCCCTGTTTAGTCAAAAACTTTTTCCCATCCTTACCTTCTGTAATGTGCTTATAATATGACCTTTTATACATACATACATACACACACATATCTAAAGCAGCAAGCACCCCAGGGTCCCCAAAGTGGCTGCCAACACAGATTCTTAGATCTGCTTTTCTAAAGGAAAGTAACTCAAAATGGGTTAACAAACTTACTTTAATCAAACATATATCCTTTACCTCGTTCAGGGGAAAAAGGTCAGCACCCCGAACTTCAGAGTATACAGACAGAAGTTACAAACAATCAAGCAGACAGGCCTCCAAACTGTCCAACCATTACATCCATACCAAATCACAGTTACCAGAGAGGGAAGCATCAACATCTGGGTTTTCAAAGCCAGGGGGCTCTCAACGGCTTCCCAGAGTCTCATCTGGGTCAAATCACACAGCACTTCTCAAAGTGAGCCCCAGAGCTTATATAGCCTTGTTCTGGCTTAGAGAATGTAACAGTCCTCTTTACCCCACTGCCCAATCACAAAGTATCTCCTGAGAAACAAGCCTCCCACCACAGGCTCCAGGTGCACTTAAGCCTAGGGGCAAGGAAGATCTTAAAAATTTACATTCCTATAACAATATCATTTATACATTTGAAGATTATAAGGGTAATGGCTGTGAAATAATGGTCTAAACCTAATTTCTGCCAGACTACATTCTAGTTTTCCCCAAAATTTTTATCAAATATATAGAATATCAAATTGAGCCTCAAATATGGAAAAAGCCCTGAATTCCTGGGATAAATCCAACATGGTCATAATGTATAATTCTTATGATATGTTGCTATAGCTTCTTTTGATATTTTATTAATTTTTTTGCACCAATGTTCATTAAGGATATTGGTATCTAGTTTTCTTTCTCTGTTTTGATTCTTCCTGTTTAGGTATCAAGGTGACTATATTTATGTGGTAGAAAGAATTTGATAGGTTCCTTTCTTTTGCTATTTTTACAAATAATTTGTGTATTACTGACATTAATTGTTCCATGAATATTTGATAGAGTTTTCTTGTGTATTCCTCTGGTCCTGGTTTTTTTTTGGGGGGGGGGAAGGGGAAGGTGGAGTAGGGGGAAGAGTAATTCATATGTGACTTTTAAAAATTTCCTTTCCCTGAGATTGTATTATTTGACTTAACTATTTCTTGGTTTGTTAGTCTGTATAATATACACATACATACACACACATAAATATATTTCATTTAAGTTATCAGTTTTGTTGGCATCTAATTGGACAAATAATTTCCAATGATTTCCTTTATTTCCTCTTCAGTTGTCATGAGTTTTTTCCAACTTTGATGCTGACAATTTCTTCTTCTTTTAAAAATAGATTAGCTAATAGTTTTTTTTCCCCAGAAAATCAGCTTTTAATTTTACTTATTGATTCAATACGGGGCTTTTTGATTTTCAATTTTGTTGATCTTTTCTTTGAGTTTCCATTGTTATGTTTAGTTGGAGTTCTTTTGTTTCTTTTCTAATTTATTCTAGAATTAAATTTACATTATTTCTCTGTTTTATATATATATATAATGTATACACATACACACATGATTGTGAAGGGTATCAAGGGGCAGTATGTCATAGCAGACAGAGAACTGACCTTGCAACCAGTAAGACCTGGATCCAACTGTCACCTCTGGCATAATGACTCTAGGGTTCTAGATAAATCATTTAACCTCTCAGTGCCTCAGATAACTTTCTTTGATTGTAAATTGTAGAGAAGGAATAGACCTGCACTGGTTGAGAAAGTTTCTCTATTTTAGTGATTTCAATATAACAACTGGACGTACACTGACTATGCTTTGAGGACCATTGACACAGGAACATCAAGGGATCTGAAGGTTAAAACCATTTTGATATTAATACTAAGATGTTTTGATGTCTAAGATATAACATACATAAACAAAAGTTCTCTTTTGGGGGAGTTGTTAGATTTCTCAATGATTTTTAAGAGTGTAAAGGAGTCCTGAGACCAAAAAGATTTGCTGCTGTTTATTAATGAAATCCCAGGTCTGGTCCTCTCTTCACACACACACACACACACACACACACACACACACACACACAC
>NW_027185764.1:39974132-39981412 GCF_028583685.1 Petaurus breviceps papuanus | reverse complement strand
TGTGTGTGTGTGTGTGTGTGTGTATGTGATTCAGAGCCTCTAAATGCTATGATCTGTATTCTATAGTCCTCCTGTTTTCAGCCTCAGTCACAGCACATACAGAGAAATGGTCTGGAAACCACGCCATACAAGGATATTTGGAAGGAGCTGGGATTGTTTGGCCTAGAGAAATGGAGACTTAGGGAGAGTACACATCTTCAAATATTTAGATATCCAACATGCCTGGTTGGACCACATTAAGTAGCAGCTGCAGGGTAGCATATTTTGACTCAAAAGAAATCTAACTTTGAGGAACTGCTATGGGGTCCAGAGGATGTTGGTTATTGCACTCATCTGTCTTGAACCCAGGCATACAGTGAGACTAGGTTCAGTCTCAAGGAACCCGGACTTAAATTGTGCACCACCTCTACCTGCCCTCCTAACTCCTGGGAAGTAGCTTGAAACAATTCTAACAGGATTCAAAGCTGGAAAGTGCAGAGCTTGAGGGGGAGAGGGAAGCTACTTTCTTTTGTATATTCACTGAGTCATCAACTCTTCTAGCTCAACAGTCATTTAGGGTACTTTTCTCCCTATCAAGCTCCCAGGAATGGTGTCTGTACATACAAGAGGGCCTCCATTACATAAAGAAAACTTCTTAACACTTAAAACTATTCCAAAGTGGAATGGGATGCCTCAGTGGATTGTGGGCTCCTTGTCACTCATTAGTTACGTACACTGGGGCTAGATGGCTTTGTCTGAGGAATGCTGTAAAAGGGATTGATGATTTTGGTAGGGATTGAAGTAGAGGATCTCTGGGGTTTCATTCCACTATAGGTCTATAAGACTATGTGAAGAAGTTAAAACAGTTCTTTTTGGCACAGAAATATGTATTGGGATGCCCAAAGTACCTGAATCACTATCATCTACAGGAAATAGGGCATGGGGAGGAGAGAGAATTATGCTTGAAAATTAATTGTTTAAAATTTCAAATGATCTATACTTTATGATTCACCTTATTTATTTATCTGAAGACTTGCTTAGCTTCGGCTAAGGAAACAATTTTGTTAAATAAACATTTTAGAAATGTGTGGTATCATTCTGATTTTGTTAATGACATATTCATTAAGCAACTATTGTGATTAACTTTGGGTGTGGAGAAATATGCTTTTACCCTGAAGGTAGAAGATCTGGGTTAATTCTTATCTGTCCATTTTTAATGAGTTGAGTTAATCCAAGGAGCTACACAGAAGCTAGAGATCTAATTGAGGTTTTTTTTTAGTTGTTGTTTTTTTTAATTTAAGCTTTAATTTTCATTTCATTTCCAAAACTGTTTGGCCTTGTGTAATAGGACATTCTTTGTTACTCTTGGAAGACCTACTTGCATGATGACTACATTTCCTACATTGCTCAATTCTGAAGTCGTTAAGACAATCAGTAGAAACTCCTACATGCCAACTTATTCTGCCTTGAATTAAAGAAAGAAAATCCATTTTAAGCCTCACATGAAGACCTGTTTTGGCACATAGGAATAATAGAATAAGTTTTTAAGTTCTAGCTAGCTACAGAGCCAACTTCATATTCAACTTGTATACAGCAAGCAAACAGCCAGCTATGCAACCAAAGGGAAGTCAAGATTTGCACTATATGACTCAACAACTGACTATACAACCGAGATGCTTCTGAAAAAGTACATCTTCTTACCCCACAGCCCCCTCCCCCTTCAAATGTGACCCAAATGAGTCAGGTGGAAATCTCCGGGCATTTGCGCATTTTCCAATCCAAAAATCCAATAAAAATTTATTAAACTTGTGCTATTTGGCAGGCACTGTGCTAAGTATTAGGGACATAATTAATAAAAAGAAAGATAGTCCCTACCCTCAAGGAGCTTAGAGACAACACATAAGAGGGGGCAGGAAAGAAAGTGGGGAAGGAGAAGGGAGATCAGGGAGAATCTCATTCAGGGAGTTGACACTTGGCAGAGTAGCAGATGCAAAGTGGAGTGAAATGAGAATGTCCAGTTCCTTCCCTCTATAAAGGAAGGTATTGGGAGGAGTCTGGTGTCAGTCAAGGCTTGAATTAAGTGATCATGATGAGATTAGAGGTTATGAGCTCAACCTGGGAGAGGTATCTTGTTCCATGGAGTTGCAACTAGGCAGAACAGAAGACAGAGAGTGGATGATCCTGATGGGAAGTTAGGGACTTGCCCAGGGGTCTGGGCAAATGCCAAGAAACTGATTGTTGGAAAGACTGATGATGATAGCAACAAGCACAGTGCCAACAACTTAAAAAACATTGCTGTCTCTGTCACTGATGATGCCACAACTGGGACATTATAGGGAGGGGTACTAAATAGCTATGCCCTGTGCAAATGCTACAGGGGCCCACTCTATCCCTAATTTTGCATAGAACAACATTAATGGGCCAGTGGTCGGTTTAACCATGTAGGAGGAGAGCCATAGCAAATAGAGAAAAACTGGAGTGGTTTGTAGTAGACTTAGCAACAATGCCTTCTTATCAGTGTATAGCATTGCAGTTGGATTAAGGTTGAGTCAATCTACTGACTGAGAAGACTTGATGAAGCTGAGAAATAAGTTAAAAAATAATAATTTTTGAAAAATTCTTAAATCACAACCAGCAAGACATAGTTATTTTCCAAGTCAGCAGTAAACACACACATACACACACACATACACACACACACACACACACACACCACCACTTTAAAAATTCTAAGCTGAAATAGTCAGAAGGCATATGTAGTCCTAAAAAAATTCTTTATATTTTCTGAATATTGTAATAGGAGTTGGTATAGGCTCATTATAGGAGACTATTTTATTTTATTTTACTTTTTAAATTATTGTGCTTTATTCTTATGAATTATATAAAAGAATGCACACTTCTTACATACTTGGATAGCAGAGTATCCCCTGGAAATGGAATATGGAAAAATGGAAGGTAAATGACAGGGGAAGAAGTATTGGAATTGGTGTCAGGAGAAAGCTGAATTTGCCTCTTACTTGTGATAATAAGGGCATGATAATGGCCAAACATATCTGAGACTCAGTTTACTCATTGGCAAAATGGGAATAATAATACCTGCAGTACTTCCAGAATTTGTGTATCAAAATATATAATATATGTAAAACATTTTACAAACCCTAAAGCATTATATAAGTGCTATCAAGCTATACATTTTGTACAAGTGTAAGGAAGAGCTGGTAAATTGATCCTTGGCCAAATTTCTAAGCCCAGGTTATAATCACAAGGAATAAAAGGGATACTGAGAGTGTTATATTGTGTAAAGACGTATACAGATGTCCTATATCCTTTTATGAAGTATAAAAAAAATCTCTTGATTATATGAGAAGTGGAGCCTGGTTATTGACTGGATAGGTTATTGAACATATGCCAGTTTGCCCTTAGAAAAACAATTGAACAGAGGTTATCAGTTTGAGTTTATTCAAAACAGTCATGGACATAGAGAGGGTGTGTATTTGAGCAATGTGAGACAGGAAGCAATTTCAGGAGGTTGGATCTCTGGTAGCAAAGTGATTCAATATGAATCCAAGAGAGAACTAGACTTGTCAATTGAAAATTGAGCCATGGAGAAGGATGGCTTAGAAGCTCAGTGGGATGAGAAGAAATACTAAAGGAGAGGATCACAGGGAGAGAAACATGAGGACTTTACAAGGAGACAAAGAACACCAAAGTCTTGCAGTATGGCAGGCATGAATTGCCTTGGCTCCATGTTTCCCATAGGTATGCCTCACTACTAGTGAACTTCAAGTTTGTTTCCACTATTCCCATGGAAATATGCTGGGCATATTTCAGAGAGAGTCCCAGGTTTGTGGAGGGAATATTTTGGAGCTATTGTTCCTACCATGCCATTCTTGTAAATGCAATTGCTTTGAACTTATTATCTCTACTAGAATACTATTAAAGGGAAGCTAACATGTGAGGTCTTGTAAGCTGTAGTTCTGGAAGTTCTATACATATACATTAACCCTTTGGAATCTGTGAGAATAGTCAACTCAATGGGAACCCAACCTGCAAATCTGTGAGTACCGAGTAGAGAAAGTAGACCTTTAGAGAGAATGCTACATAAACTATTTGTTTTTTAAACTACTTATTCACTTCATTCTCTGTAACTTTTCTCTTTTGGAGAGGATGTGTGAAGCAATGGAGGAAAATGTTGAATTTGCAGTCAGAGGACCTGAATTTGAATCCTAATCCTGTCACTTTTATTATCTGTGTCATTCTGGGCAAAGCCACGTTTTTGGGTCTTGATTTTTTCATCTATGAAAGGAGAGAATTAGATTAGATGATTTCTGAGGCTTATGATTCTATAATTTGGAGAAATATATTTACAAGGGGAATTTGGATTTAGATATCAAATATGTAGCCTCTACAGACTCTTTATCTTAACTCCCATTTGTACTGGTGAGTTGGGTCACTGGAGGGCAGCTACATCTCATCATCTGGGTTGTAGGCATACCCCTAAGGGGGAGTTGTGTGACTTTCTAATGCTATTGACTTGAGCTCCCATTCTAGTGTGTTTTCTCAAGTATCAATCATCAGTTATTTCTTAAATATTATTGATATTTTTAATTAATATAGCAGATACCAAAGTATAAAAACATCCTTCTCAAACAAGGTCACATTCTTCCCTCTACTAACTCACTCCCTAGGGAGAGTAGGCTCAAACTTAAAGCAGTTGCCACAAAGCATTCATCCTATCAGCTTCACTGCTAGATGTGGCATAGCTGCTGGACAAGTCTCTCCCTTGCTGTGGGATATGTTGTTCTGTCTCCCAGGTAGATCCATTGCTGGGCTAGGTCAAGCAGGTTGATCCTTATGGCTGAGTTGGTGAACTGGGCTCAGATGTGTGTATGCTCTAAAGTGGAGAGCCAGGTTCTATCATTCAACATCATCACAATTATCCAGAAACAGGCTAACCAAACATTCATGTGGGTCTCCCATACATGTTCCAAGATTGAGCCCTCATTAATCGGTCTCCTCTTACACACACACACACACACACACACACACACACACACACACACACACACACACACACAAAATCCCAGTCTCTCCCCCTGAGCTTCAGGTATCATCCTAATCGCCTACTGGACATTTTAAAGTAGATGCCCCAGACATATTTCAAACTCAACATGTCCAAAATTCAATTCATCATCTTTTACCCCAATTCCTCACCCTTTTTAGAAACTTTCTTACTTCTATTGAAGGTACAAATGTCCTTCTATTGTCCCAGGTCCATAATGGACTTGGCCTCCACTCTTCATTATCCTTTATCCTGCTTGTCTAATCAGTTGCCAAATCTTATTTTTTTCTAGCTTCACAAAATTTATCACATCCAGTCCACCCCCCGATTTCTTTTTCCTCTCTCACTGCTGCTACCTTAGTTCTGACCTTCATCACTTTTTACCTAGATTATTGCAATTGCTTCCTGTTTGATCTCCTGCCATCAAGAGCCTCACTACTCCATTTCATCATAGATACTATTGTTTAAATCATTTTCCTCAAACAGAGATCTGACCACATGACTTTCCTACTCAATCAACGCTGCTAGCTTTCTATTGCCTCCAAGATAAAATACAAACTTTACCGTTTAGTTTTTAAATCCCTTCATGACCTGGCCTCAATCTGTTTCTCAGCCTTGAGAAATGACTGAACATTGCTTCTCCTCTCACTACACCCGGCTCTCTCTGTTCTTCACATGTGATACTCCATCTTCCATTTCTATGCATTTGCTTTGCTCCCCCTCCCTTCACTTAGGATGCATTCCAAGCACCATATTCTGAAGGAAGACTTTCCTGATTTTCCTAATGGCCAGACTCTTCCCCCCCCAACGTCTTATCTTGTATTTATTTATATTTATTCACCTTACATTTGTGATGCTTATACTTATGTGTGTCTCTTCTATTGAAATGTAAGCACATTTGGAGTAGAGATTGTACCTAGCACAGTTTCCATCACTTAGTAGGCACTTAACACATACTTGTTGATTGATTGACAGAGTAGCATAATTTCTCCCCTTCATCTCCTAAAACATCTCCCTATTTGCTCAATGACTGATACATTGCATACCTCTCTATATGTTTATTAAAAGAACAATATCTTTCATTCTTAACTCATAATTTAAAAAATATTTTATTACTTTATTTGTTGTATAATCTCATTGATATTTGTATTATCATCACTTATGCAAACCATTGTCCATCTGTCTATACTTTCCTAATCTTTGTGGTACTGATCAATGCTCTCCCATAGACACTCTCACTGAGGATCCACCTACTGTGTTGCAGGCCTTCTACTCCTAGGTCTTTTTTAATTTACTGGATACCAGTGTAAAACATACCAGCCTCTTATCTGTTATTTCTTAGATCCCTCCACACAATTAGCTCACTTCAATTTCCCATTTTACATTTCCTTCATGATATCCCTTCTACCACTTCTTGTCAAAAGGCATGATTAGAAATGTATCCTAGCCTACTTGCACTCACATGATATTTTTCCAGTAAAGATAAAATCAATAAGACATTAATATGTCTGAGAGGTAATAATAATAATAATATAATAACAATAACTAGCATTTATATAGTGCTTTAATTGAAGGTTTGCAAAGCAACTTAACAAATATTATATCGTTTGATCCTTACAACAACTGTAAAAAGACAGGTGCTATTATGTTCCCATTTTGTAGATGATGAAATTTAGGTAGACAGAGGTTAAGTGAATGATTTTGCCAAGATCACAGAGTTAAGTAAGTGTCTGAGGTTAAATTTGAACAGAGGCCTTTCTGATTCTAGGCCACTTTACCTAGTGGCCACCCCATATATTTCATGCAAAGCCTAACTAAAAAATTACTGTGTTCTAGGAGGAATTTAGAGGCCATCTAGTCTAACCTCCTCATTTTGCTAATGAAGAACCTGAGACCAGGTATCTTAAGTGAGTTACCCAAAGACACAGGTAGTATATCACAGGGGTGGGTTCTCTTACTTTAGGACTTTTTTTTCTTTCTCTTCTTATTATGAACTTAACAATCATCAGCTAATGTGAACATTTAAATATCTAAAGAACAAAAAGATGATTGTATATAAATTATGAATTTCACCTTCACATAGTGTTTTAAGTGTATATTAATTTTAGCACAATTATAAAGAAATTACTATTTATCTGTCTACTTTTTTCCATGTACTTTAAAATTGCTCTATTGATGCTTTTTTGTTTTTTCATATATATATATATATATATATATATATATATATATATATATATAT
>NW_027185764.1:39918037-39974122 GCF_028583685.1 Petaurus breviceps papuanus | reverse complement strand
ATATATATATATATATATATATATATATATATATATATATATATATCTGTATCACTACCCAGTAACTCATGGTTATCACAAATAAATGTTCTCCCTCGAAACAAGTGAGTATAATCCAACAAGAAAAATGAACACATTGACCATGTCTGAAAATGTGTGTCACTCTCCATTTCTTGTCATTTACCTCTCTACCAAGAGATAATCAGGTAAGGTGCTTCATTATCAATCTTCTGAAATCAAGATTAGCCATGTTTGCTTGGAGTTCTGAAATCTTTCAAAATTGTTTTCCTTTATATTATTGTTGTCATCATTTAAATTGCTTGTTTGATATACTCATTACCCTGTATTCTCAATTTATACAGCTTCCTAGGTTTCTCTGGATTTGTGATTTTTTTCTTTTTTATGGTAAAATAATATTCCATTAAATTCATATTCAGCATTTAATTTATCTATTCACCAGGTGACCGGGAACCACTTTGTTTTTAGTTCTTTATTAAATCAATAATAACAACAGCAATAAAAAGTGGTTCTATGAATATTTTTATGCATGTGAATCTTTTCCCTCTGTTTTTAACTTCTTTGCTTTATATACCTAGTAGTGGCTTTTATGGGTCAAAAGGATATGCATAGTTTAGTGACTTTTGGGGTATAGTTCTAACTGCTTTCCAGAATAGTTGGATCAATTCACAGTTCCTCGAACAGTGCATAAGTTTGCTTTACCTCTGACAGCCCTCCCAAAAATTGCCATTTTCCTCTTTTATCATCTTTGCTAACCTGATAGGTGTGAGGTAAAACTTGAGAATTATTTTAACTTGTTTTTATTTTAACTGTTATTGTTCGCAATCTGCAGTATTTTTTCATGGGATTATTGATAGCTTGCACTTCTTAAAACTGCTCAGACATGTCTTTTAACCACTCAAATTACTGGGAGAATGGATCCTTGTTGTTATTTATATGTTTTCTTATCAATTTCTTATATATGTTGGATTCCATACCTTTATTAGAGAAATTTGCTACAAAGATTTTTCCCCATTAACAATTTCTCTTTGCTCATACCAAAGTTTTTCAGTTTTACATAATCAAAATTATCCATTATGCCTTGTATTCATTGTTTAATGATAATAATAGCTAATGCTATGTGCCAAGCACTGTGCTAAATGCATTATAAATATCTCATTTAATCCTCACAACAACCCTAGGAGATGATTATATTATCCCCATTTTACAGATGAGGAAACTAAAGGAAACAGAAATTAAATGACTCATTGAGGGTCAGTCACATGGCTAGTGTCTGAGGCCAAAGTTGAACTTAGGTCTTCCTGACTCCAGGCTTGGAGTAACTTTAGCACTTACCTACCTAGTGAAGAATTATAAAAACTTAAGTTAATAATTAGCTAAATTCTAATTAAGAGTTATAAATAAATTTATATACATTACATACACACACACATATATATATATAAATATAATGAATATTTCTTTTTATATAGTACAACTATGCATGACAGTTCCAAAAGGACTCATGATGAAAACTGCTACCCATATCCAGAGAGAGGACTGATGAATTCTGAGTACAGATCAAAGCATATTTTCTCACTTTTTTTATTTTTTGCTTTTTTTTTCAACATGACAAATGTGGAAATATGTCTTGCATGACTATATTCATACGTTATTGTTCTGTTGTTTTTCATTTGTGTCTAACACTTTGTGATTCCATGTTATGGGAATGGGCATCTGAAGATCTTCCCTGACCCTTGGCCCCTTGATAGGCTTAAGTGAATCTGAGAATCTTCCCTGATTTGAAAATGTAGTCTTTCCCCAATAGGCTGAATGTGGTCACATGGAACCTATGGTGGGAGGTTTGTTTTCCAGGAATGCCCACACCTTGTTACTTTGTAATTGGGCAGCGAGACTCTGGGCAGCCATTGAGCCCCCTGGCTTTGAAAACCCAGATGTTGGTACTTCTCTCTCTGGTAACTAACTAACTAGGTATGGATGTAATGGTCAGACAGTTGGAAGCCCTGTCAGCTGATCTGTTTCTCTGTATTTTTTGTCTGCTTGTAACTTCTGTTTGTATTCTCTGAAATTCAGGGTGCTGACTTTTCCCCTTGAGCTAGGTAAATGATAAATGTTTGATTAAAGTAAGATTGTTAACCCATTTTGAGTTGCTTTCCTTTAGAAAAGCAGATCTAAGAACCTGTTCTGTCAGCTGTCCTGGGTATGCTAGGGTGCTTGCTGCTACACTCCATTGGGGGTTTTCTAGGCAAAGATACTGTAGTCGTTTGCCATTTATATCTCCAGCTCATTTTACAGATGAAGAAACTGAGGCAAACAGGGATTAGTGACTTGCCTAGGGTCACAGAGCTAAAAAATATCTGAGGCCAGGTTTGAATTCAGGAAGATGCGTCTTCCTGATTTCAGGCCCTGTAGTGTATTTAGTGAGCCACCTATCTGCCTTATCCTTGTATAATGAATATCATATTTTTTTCTTCTCAATGGTTAGGGTAGAGAGTGGAGAGAGTGAGAGAATTTGGAACTGAGAATAAAAATAAAAAACCATCCCAGAGCTCTTTTAGCATCAAGTTTGTTAAGTAGCATGCCATAGTTACATAAATAATAAGAATAACAAAATAAATATATAAAAATATAAGTAAAAATTATAAATACATCCCTAGGCATATTGAGTTTTATGCAAAAGTTTTTTCAATTTTATATAGTTGAAATTGTCCATTTTATCCTCTGTCCCTTGTTTAGTTAGAAATTCTCTCTAGCCATGTATGTGTGAGGTATCTCTTCCCCTTGCCTTCTCATTTGTTAATGATATGATCTTTTCTTTTTTAGATCATATATTCATTTGGTATTTATCATGGGATATGTTTATCATAAGATGATGGTAAAAGCTTAATTTCTGCCAGACTGCTATCTACTTTGTCTGACAGATTTTGTTGATTGTCACATGCTTATTCCAGTGGTTCATATCCTGAAGTTTATCATACTTGCTTCCTTCTGGATCTCTTTACTTAATCTGTTCCATTGAGTAGCTTGTCTCTTTTCTAGCCAGTACCAGATAGTTTTGATGATTACTGCTTTATAATATAACTTGAGATCTAGTAATGCCAAACCTCTTTCACTCCTTTTATTATTATTATTTTTTACATTATTTCCCATGAGATTCTTGACCTTTTGTTCCTAGGGATGAATTTTGCTATTATTTTGTCTGGTTCTATAAAGCTACCCATTGGTAATCTGATTGGTATGGCAGAGCTGGTGCCTTTTCCACAATACAGAACTGTGTCATGATTTCAAGTTCCTTTCTTTTGATAGCGTAACAAAGTGAAAACACAGTGAGGTATAGAAATCAAGCAGGTATAGGTTAATTGAGGGCAGAGGTCACTAGAAATCAGCAAAAGGGCATTGAAAGAAGCTAAAGGATCCAAAAGAAAAAGTTGACTTACTTAAGCATTTAACCTGCAGTTTCCCATTTACCTTTAACTGAAAAAATGGAAACTCAGTGAGTAAGGGTGGATTTCATTTTTTATATGCTCTAGCCTCCTGAAGCTTGCTCTTAAACTACATTCATGCTTACATTCATAGAGTGTTAGACCTTAGGGGTCATCTAGTTCAACCACTTAAAACTAAAGAAGGTTGAGATTTTCTCAGGGTTACAAAACCTGGTTAGTAGCTGAGCTGGGACTTGAACCCAGGTTTCTTCTCTCCCATTCCAAGGTCAGTTTTGTGCCATGCTATTTCACTAATGTGATGCTAAAAGAGCCTGGTACCTATTTATTTTAATTAATTCAAATTTTTTAATTTTCAATTCCAAATTCTCTCCCTTCCTCTACTCCCTGTCTCACTAATTGAGAAGCAATAAATATGATACCCATTGTACATATGCAGTCATGCAAAATATATTTCAACAGTCATGTTGAAAAAAAAAACAAGAGAAAAAAGGAAGTGAGAAAATATATTTTAGTTTGCACTCAGAGTTCATCAGTTCTGCCTCTGGAGATGGATAGCATTTTTCATCATGAGTGTATTGGAATTATTGTAGATCATTGTATTGATTTGAATAGCTAAGTCTTACAGATGATGATCATCACAATATTGATGTTAGTATGGATAGTGTTCTTCTAGTTCTACTCACTTCCCTTTACATTGAGCTCTGGTATTTAAACCCACTATCTTCTTCCTAGATTTCATTGCCTAGCAACATCTATACATGTTATTGTAGTATATTTCACAAAACAAAATAACAGATAAGGCCAATTACTGAAATAGCAAATCCTTGAATGACAGAAGGCCCCAATAACATCAGCTGGAAGCATAGCAACTGGCTGAAGTCCAATAAAAATCTGCATATATTAGAACAAGCTCATGTTAATGGAGCTGTCCCTAGCAAATATAATGATAGGTTTAATGTGGCTGGCATCTTCTTTATAGCCTCTTGGAACATAAAGAATTTGTTTGTTAAGAATAATTTCTTGCCAGATGTTAGACAATGCTTATATGTTCAGAAGTATTGGGTAAATCCTGTTAAGTAACATATGCAATAGGGGGATCTTGGTTCTAGTACCAGGATTGTCAATACCAGGCACCAAAGAGTTAGAAGTCAACAGCAACAACTCCACAATGATTTGTTTTCTATATGCAATACACCATGCATCCTCATGGATATTTGTCCATCTTTGCTGGAAAATTAATCAGATGCTTGTTTTGTTGTTGTTCTTCATTTGTTTTGGGTTTTATTTATGTGTTTGTTTTTATTTCTTTTTGTTTTTATAAGACCTATGATTTCAATGGCATAGGGAACTCGCAGTGAAGAAGCTCCCTTTACTAATTCAGCTCAGTCTTTGTCTGGAGAACTGAGAAGTTAGGTGCCTTGCCTGGCCAGTGTAAGTCAGTCATAAGATTTAAACACAGATCTTTCTGAATGAGACCAGCTTTTTAGCCACTACCTGATCCATCTCTGTCTTTTTGATGGTTAATAAATGTTAAATGTAATTATGGCAAGAGGCTTGCATGTAAGGAAGCCCACATATAGTGAGAGGCTGTCCCCCATGCCTGTAGTATGGGGTGCTGTCGTTGTGTGTCTCTAAAGGAGGCAGAAGACAAAATATATTTCTAGCCTCTTCTCCTTTCACCCTTCTTCAAGAGAGACTTTAATTCCTGTCAGGAAGGGAAGCAGGAAATTGGGACCAAAGATCACCACTCTGCTTTCCTCAGAATTAATAATAAGTTAGAATTGCATCTATCTAATCCCTTAAACATTATTAGTCTAGGGAGTATTATCAGGTTCAATCTAATCTCTGATAACTTTTTTGCATTATTATTGGAGGAATAAGGTCTCCAATCTCTGTATCTAAGACTTGATCTCTTTCCTACTAAATACCAATGAACACAAATAGCAAATAGCAAAGAAACCCATTTATCCAAATCATAGTAAAACTGAAATCAGAGAAGGTATGCATAGAATATCTACCAGACAATAAATAATGAAGGAGCTCTCCCATTGGGAATGAGAAAACTGAGCTCAACCAAGAGAGAGAGTTCTAGATCTCACCCAAAAGGAAGTTCCTGGAAGTCTCTAAAGGAGTTAGCTGGGATAGAGATATAATGGAGACTACTAGCTCCCCTCATGTCTTCCCAGTCAACTTGAAGTGCGGTTGGCCTCTTCTATCTTCTCTCACCAAGTTGGAAGTCACAAGTTCCCAAAGAAACTCAAAGCTTGAAGAGTTCAGAAGAGGATTCAAGAAGATTGGAGTTCTCCCACCACCTCTACCCTGCCAGGCAGGGTAGGGCTTATGTAGGGCAGGGCTTTTCTCTCCACCAATAAGGAGAGAGTCCCATACCAATGGGCTTTGGGACAGTAGTTACGTAATAATAGAGTACTAGTCAAAACATCATTAGAGAGGCTATAGGTAAAGGTGGCATTTGCTTTGGGGCTATTTTGAATGAGTAAGTGAAAAATTTCTTTTTAACCTTGGCTCTCTGATAATATTCTAGCTGATTGAGACGGGGTGGGGGGATTTTGGGAAAGGTGAGAGAGGAGAGAGATAAGTTACTCAAATGTTATCTACACATAATAAATTTTTAAAAAAATTAGATATTGCACATTTTATTGCACTTAATTATACCTGACATTTAAATTATAACCTCAAATAATTTGTATTTACTCTGAGGTTTTGACGTTTTGCCAATATGTAATTTATATAAAGTTTGTCTGTTTTCCGTGTTCAAATTCTACAAATTTCTGTACAGTTTACAGTGTTTCATATAGGAGGCCATTAATTCCTACTAAGTTGACTATATATTGATACCTATTGTTATATTGCATACAACGTATTTTGAGTTTTATTATTATTAGGAAAAGTCAAATGAGTAAAATAACAGCACAACAAATTGTATAAAATTGTATAAAAATATATATAAATATATATATAATAAATATATAAAAATAATATAAAAAATTGTATAAAAGTGCTTTGATTTGCATGTTAAAATCTAAATGATTTGGGCCGGAGATGACTCACATATGCTGGAGGAAAAAGAATTTAAATAGATCCTCTATTTTAAAAAATAGCATATTGCACAATCTGTTTAAATTCGGAGTTGTAGAACTAATCGCTGTGCTAAAGAAATGAAAATAAAGTTAGTTTAAGATAGATGGCATTCAAAAAAACCCCACTTTGCTAAATAAATATTTTTAATTGAACTATGATTTAAGATCGCATTTTAATATAGAACAAAGAGCAATTAAATTTAGGAAATGGGAACGGGAAAGAGATTCTATTATTTTAAAAGCTTATACTTTGGCAGAAAATTTCATTAATTTTCAGAACAAATGAGACTGATTCTTCCATTGAAATCCTACTCTGCTGCCTCATCCTGGACTGGAATTGATCCTAGGCATTTGAAAGCTATGCTAGTACAATGCAAACGCTGGCATGTGCTACTAATCTGGAAACATTCAAGTCCTGGCCCATTTAGGGACTGTGTGTTGTATCAAAAAACCATCCTGGCTAAGTGTGAAAAGGCTCAAATTCAAGTTGGTAAAAGGGTGCGAATATTTTGATTACAGCATTTTGAAAATAACATATTTTGATGTTTAAAGAGGTTTTAATATGCCTACATTGATGAAATGATTTATTTGATTAATTTAATTCAATCCAAATATTCTTTAATATATGAATATTGAATATTACTTAAGTACTGGGAATATAAAGACAGAAGTGAAACAGTCCTAGTTTTTCATGTAACCAAGGACATAAATACAAGATGACTTGAGGAGGGAGAAAACACCAACAATGGAAGGAATTAGAAAAGCTTCACAGGGGAGACAGCATTTTAGCTTGAACAAAATGATAAAAATAATAAAAAAGAAATTTGTCTCAGAGACAAAGAGGAGGAAAGAGCGCATTCCAGGTTAGGGGAGCATAGTTTGTACAAATGCAGGGAGGTAGGAGATAAAATACCTTGTTTAGAAATCAACTATTGTGGGCGGCCAGGTGGCTCAGTGAGTAAGAGCACCGGCTCCAGTGTCAGGATGACCTGGGAATCAAATCTGGGCTCAGATACTTAGCACCACACCCAGAAATAACTGGCCGTGTAACCTTGAGCAAGTTACTTAACCCTGATTGCTTAAAAAAAAATCAGCTATTGTTCTAGGAGAACAATGTGAAAAGAGAATGAGGATTGAGAAAAGACCATTGAATTTGGCATCTAAGAGATCATTGGTAACTTTGGAGACACTAGTTATATTAAGTATTCACTCTATCAGTAAGCATCATTCGACTACATGTCAAGGTCTATAACCTCAGTGTCACTAGACCTGCAGATTTTGAGTCCTACTCCTGATTTCATGGACATACTCTGGTTTATTTGATTTCCTGCTGCCATTATTCTCTAGCTAATCCTAAAACTCCACGGCTTATTAGCCCATATCGGCAAGACTGTTATATAGTTCAATGAGTCTTTCTATGGTGTGAAATTGCTGCACAGACCTCTGGGGAATGTAGTTCTCAAAGAGAACATAGTGCTGTGTTCAACCACAGGTATTTTTCTCCTTCTCCCCTTATCATGTTCATATAATCTCATTCAAAACTTACATCAGCCTGTGTGGTAGGTAGGACAAATATTATTATCCCTTCTTTACAGATGAGATTCTGAGAAACAGAGATGTTAAATAACTTGATCAAGGTCACTTAGCTAGGGCTTGACAGCTAAGTGGTATAGATAATACTGGAGCTCTAAGGAAGTCGGGAAGACCTGACTTCAGATCTGACCTCAGACCCTCACTAGCTGTGTCATATTGGTCAAGTCACTTAATCTGTTTGCCTCAGTTTCCTCATCTGTAAAATGGGGATAATAATGCTACCTGCCTCCCAGGATTGTTGTAAGGATCAAATGAGATAATAATTGTAAAGCACTTGGCCCTAGTAAGTAGTAAGTGCTGTTATTATTGTTGTTGTTATTAAATGGCAGATTGAGGCCTCAACTTCAGATATTCTGATTATGGTGATCTTTCTATAATATCAATGACTCAATGAAATCTCATGATGCCCTGAAATACTTTTTTTTTCTATTCTCCCATGCCCCAGAAATGTATATTTCTTTTTTGTTTGTTTATAGCTATGAAGACAAGGCAAGGAAATTAAGGATTTAGGGAGCATTAAAAACCCCTAAAACTCATTCATATGTTTTTAAAAGGACATTCTAAGAAGGATAATTAAGTTCACCCTTAAAAAGTGTTCAGAAGAAACTACTCTGTTTCTAAATGATATTTCCCTTTCTTTGAACAGTTTATAGTCATGTGGATATTGAGCTTTGGTAGGGGGTCTGGCTTAGGGGCAATAGACCATGCAAAGGTAGATGATATTTTTTTTTTATGCCTTTTTACTAGACTAAGTTAAAATACCAAGCTTTTGCTTCTAGCAAAATCAATGAAAATTTATCCTTATAAATAATATAACTACAGCTAGCTTAATCTTTTCAATAATACATGTTAAGGGATTAGAATCTATTACTAGCCCAAGAAACCTATTCACAGTTCTATTGTTGATGTTGGAGAAAAGAAAAGAAAATGCTCCAGGGTGTCATATGATTTTCAGGTCCCCAGATTTGTGTGTCCATGTAGATGCCTTATGCCATGGTCAAAGATGGAACACAGAAAAGGTTAGCATTATTCAAAGAATTAAGGAATAACAATTAGCTAGCTGCCATATTTTTACAACAAGAAATTAGTACAGTGCCTTATACCTAACAGGCACGCTCTCAAAAAATGTTTGTGTAACTGAATTGAGCTGGATTGCATTGCACCTGAGCTTGTTTTCTTTCCTGGTCTTAATGTTTGCATTTTAATTAGTTTTGCAACTTCGTTTTTGGAGCAAGATCTCCTAGCTCCCAGGAAAGTGCCACTGTTAATGAGAAGTTTGCTTCTATTTAAAGTAGAGCTTTCTTCAGTAAAGTTACAATTCACTCACAGAATCTGTCTTTGCCACCTCTTCCTCCCTAGGTCACTTTCTATATAACTTCCTTATTGAATTTATTTACTCACTTAAATTTTTCCAATTGCAATAAAACTTCTAGTTGAACCAAGCTGACCCCTATGTGTTTGAATTCTAGACACAGTCCTGTGCTTGTGTTCCTGAAACAGAGAAAGCTATAGAATAGTCTTCATTCTTCCTCAAAAACAATGATTTTTCTGCATCATTTTGAACAAAAAAGAAAAAGACTGGTATAATATATGATCTCTGCCCTCAGGGAGTTATTTACTTGCTTCCTCTATATTGTCACCATCAACTGGATTAAATTCCTATAAGTTAATATGTAGCCTTTTTCTTTACTGAAATCACTCTATTAAAATTACTGATGCCTTTTGTTTTTTATGCCATAGATGCTTCCCAATATAAGCATATCCTGTTGAACACTCCCACACAATAAGAAATATAGTATAGCATGTATTCTTTGGCTTCTTTATCCCAGAGCCAGGTAGGTTGAATCTACCCCTTCCTCTACTACTCACCTCACTCATTCTGTGACATTCTGAGGGCTTTTTAGGCAGGTGGGTGGTACAATGGATAGAGTGCTGGATTTGGACTTAGGAAGACCTGAGTTCAAATTCTCCATCAGATAAATACTAGCTATGTGACCCTGGACAAGTCACAACTTTTCTGTCTCAGTTACCTCATCTGTAAAGTGAGAAAAATAGTAGTATCTACCTTTCATAGTTGTTGTAAGGATGAAATGTGTTAACATATATAATGTGCTTTGCAAACTTTAATGCTATATAAATGTTAGCTATCATCATTATTATTAATTATTGTGAAGTATTCAGCCTTTGACAGCTGAATACTACCCCTCGTTGTTAGGTTCTAGTTCAACTTAACCACTTAACACTGTTTAGCTTTTTTATGAGTTTCAAAGACAGAGCAAAAAACAAAAATAAAACTTCAAACATACAAACATACCCACCCCCCAACATCTTGGGGGCACACTCTCCCCAATACT
Organism: Petaurus breviceps papuanus; assembly: GCF_028583685.1. Classification (NCBI taxonomy): domain Eukaryota; kingdom Metazoa; phylum Chordata; class Mammalia; order Diprotodontia; family Petauridae; genus Petaurus; species Petaurus breviceps. The sequence goes on along the minus strand of NW_027185764.1, from coordinate 39,963,616 downwards.
ACCTCCAAATCTAGGTGGAGAAGACTCATAATTCAGTTCAGTTCCTAATATGGGTCACACAGAGTCTTCCCCTGTTTCTGTGTATTAATCATGTATTTCATTTCTTATAGCACAGTAATATTCCATTACTTTTATAAAGCATAGTGTAATGGGAATCTGAAGATCTTCCCTGCCCCTTGGTCCCTTGATAGGCTTAAGTGACTCTGAGAACTTGAAAATATACTCTGCCCCCTAATAGGCTGAATGTGGTCACACGGAGCCTGTGGCGGGAGGCTTGTTTTTCAGGAATGCCCACACCTTGTTACTGTCTGATTGGGCAGTGGGTCAAGAGGGTTGTGACAATCTCTAAGCCAGGAGAAGGCTATATATACCCTGATGTGAGTTTTCCTTTGGGGCTCACCCCAAATCTAGTCAGTTAATAAATACTTATTAAATACTTACTATTTGCCAGGCATTGTGCTATATTCTGGTGACACAAAAAGAGGCAAAAGATAGTCCCTGCCCTCAAAGTGCTCACAATCTAATGGAGGAGGCAACAAGTAAACAAATTATAAGAAGGATAAATAGGAAATAATTAAGAGAGGTTTAGAGATTTAGAGAGGTTAGAGCATTAGAATTCAGAGGGGTTGGGAAAGGTTTTTATATTTTTATTAACTGCCTTTCTCCCTTGTTTGGTTAAAAATTTCTCTTCTATCCATAGCTATGAAAGGTTTATGATCTACTTATTTTCTAATATTCTTATGATATGATCTTTAATATTTGGGTTCTCTATCCATTTTGAATTTATTATGAAATGTGGCATAAGATGTTAATCTGAATGTAATATGAAAGACTGTTTCAATTTTCTGTTATTAAATATGAAGTTCTCTCTAAAGTAATTTATGTTGTCAGTTTTATTGAATACTGCATTACTGTCTGGGATGCACTGGTAAGTGTTTAACCACCAGCTCTTTGGGAATACCACACACTTTTAAGCTTACCTGTATTATTAATGTTTTCTCCATCTCTTTCTTAATTCTATACCCTCCTGCCTTAGACTGAATGTCAATGGTAACTGTTTCTCTTTGAAACAGCAACCCTGAGGGTCTTTCCCTCCCAGTTTATTTTTTTTTTCCTTTTTTCTAATTAAAGGGGCTATCCCTTGATTCATTTCTTAAAGATGCCTATTCTCTGAATGGGCATTACCTCACTCTAAGTGAGTACATGAAAAGCCCTTAGCCTAAAAGGGCCGGGGTCTGCCATTACAACCTGGGCCATCTCCAGTTATTCTGATAAATATCTGGTCACTGGACCCAGATTGCTCTGGAGGAAAAGTGAGGCTGGTGACCTTGCACAGCCCTCCCTCATTCAAATCAAAGTCAACTGCAAGTCATGTCATCATTTCCCTGATGTCATGACCCTCTTCAAAAACAAAGGACACAACACAGTGCTGTAAACAAAACCATAAATCAAGCCCTGATTTATAGCATTAGTTAATTTCTGAAGTGTAAATGCTCACACTGAAAATTTAACAATTAACTTCTCCAGGTCTGTAGCAAATGGCTCCAGCATATCCTTAACTGAATTTCATGATTTCTGATTCTCCCTTGTCTAGTTTGTTCCTTTTTTTCTTCTATTTTTAAAAATTGGTACCAAATGGTTTTAATGATTTCTACTTTGAGATATAGTTTGAGGTCTGGAAGTGGTATTCTCCGCTTCATTCCTATCTTTCTTCATTATTTCTGTTGGTATTCTAGATCAAGTGATTCCTAAACCAGGATTTGTTTTAAAAATATATTAATAACTATTACAGTATAACAGTTTCCTTTGTAATCCTATGTTTTTATTTTATATGTTTAAAAACATTATTCTGCTAAGGAGTCTATAGGCTTCACTGGATTGCCAAAGGGGTCCATGACATAAAAAAGATTTAAGAACCCCTGTTTTAGATCTTTTATGCCTCTAAATTAACTTTGTTATTATTTTGTGACTTTGTACCATATCGTTTTGATATTGAATTGGTATAGTATTACCAATAAATCTGTAAGTTAATTTTGGTAATATTGCCATTTTAATAATATTGGCACAACCTTGCTATAAGCACTGAATATTCCTCTAGTCTTTTAAGTTGGTCTTTATTTCTTTAAGGAGTATTCTGCAATTGAGTTCACCTAAGTATTGAATGTATTTTGTTAGACTGACTCCTAAGATTTTTTGTATTTCATAATTATCTGGAATAATATTTCCCTTTACATTATTACCTCTTGAATTTTATTGTTATTACATAGGTCTTGTCTTTTGTATGCCAAGATTACCTAACATGGAGGTACCCAGTTTTCCCAAGTTCCACTACCTCTGATTGGTTTCATGATTGGAACAGGCTGTGCCTTTAAAACAGGCCATACAGGGGACAGTCTCTTCCTACAAGCTATGTCCAGAAAGCAAAGACCACAGTTCATCAATATTGTAGGTGCCATGAACTAAACTGGAAGAAAGAGACATTTTCTTCTCTCTCTTTTTATCCCAACCAAGAAAAGGCCCTCCTGGTGTTTGCTGTGTTCTGTTTCATTTGTCATTTTTGATTGTAGGTGGCAGTGGCAATCCCCTTTGAACTGAGAGTTCAAGTCACGGCAACTTTGGAACTAGGATTGTAGAGAGGATATCATAGCCAATCGACCTAGCAGTAAAGTTCTGAGAAGCCAGTGTACTGGGGACTTGAACTCCTGATAAGATTTTGCACTTAGAACTGGGACTGTCTTGTAGAAACCAAGTAAGCTGTTTGTATATATTTTTATTCTTTTACAGTAAATGTTCTTTTGTGTAAGCTAATCTGACTGTTAGTGGCTAAATGAAATTGAAGTATAGGGGAGCCACCGGATACACTTGAGGGAATATATTTCACTCATTTTGGCAGGAGCTGGATCCATTAGCATAGGACCAAAATGCCCCCAACCACCTCATGGACACTAGAACACCCTGGGGAAGGGATGAAAGCTAAGACACTTGAACTTTAGGCAGCAAGGAGCCAGGGGTATTCAGTGTCACCTGGTGATACAGAAATATCGTTGATTTCTGTGAGTTTATTTTATTGCAGGGAGACCTTTCTGATGACTCTACCTACCCTAGTTAACACTGTATAGAGAGCCATCTACTTAATTTACATGTTATAAATCTAAACCTTTCTTAATGCAGGGCAAAGTGTTAATTGATAGATCTAGATGGTTCTAGCCGCAGCTCCAGTCCTTCAGTTCCATTTTGTTTTTAGTGACTCAGATAAGTCACTTAGCTTCCCTGTGTCTCAGTTTTCTTATATGTATAAAATGAAGGGTTGGACAAAATTATCTCAGAGTCTTTCCTACTCTAACACTCTGGAGTCCACAATCCTAAGACACTGTGGTGTCTGGCAGCAGTTCTCAAAATATGGTCTGGTTAAAAACCCATTTTTATAATAATAGCAAGTTTCAATAATACTGGTAAATATCAACAGCTATAACCCACATAAACAAAAGTTCTTTACAGGGGTGGGAGTGTCCTCAGTAATTTTTAAGGGAGTAAAGGATACTGAGATCAGAAAATGCTAGTCTTTGGAGCTAGGGAAAAAATGCTAAATTTGGAGTCAGAGGATCTGGACTCAAATTCAACTCCACTATTTATTACCTGTGTCTCTTACCTTAGGCAAATCAATTAACCTCTCTAGGACTCAGCTTCCTCATCTATAAAATCAAGGATTTGGACTACATCGCTCCCAAGGTCTCAGCCGGCTCTGAATCTACGATCCTTGTTTCTCACTCAGACTAGTGAAGCACGCTGCCTTATCTTGATTTTAATAGTGACCTGGCATTTGGAGTTTTATACATCTACAATGGATCTTCAGGACAGTCTCAATACTAATTGGGTCTTCTGAGGGTATCCAAATAGTTCAGGTAATTTCCTTTATTCAAAGAACATAACTGTGACCATTTGGGAACCATTTCAGCCTGTAAAAAATATCTTGGTCCCTAACCTGAGCCTGTGCTGGTACATAACCACACTCCAGATCTAGACCAGGCCCTGGGCAGAAGAGTGTCAAGGTGCTATTCTTAGAAATTTATTCAGGTGTTTCTGGCACTTAGTCAGACCGCACCTCTATAGAACAAACTAAACAGCAAGACAAGCCACCTTTTTTTTTTCTCACCCAGTCATACATTTAACCTGTTTCTGTTCTTCCTTATCTCTCAAAATCAAAGACTGATTTTGTTGTTATGTCGGCCTCACGCTAACTCAGCCTGCATTTCTTTCAGAGCAATTCTCTGGCGATATATTTCAACTTAATTTTTGCCTGATTATGCTATGTATGATTGTGTTTCTATTAGCCTAAATGGTTGTTATTCCTTCTTGGTTGGTTTCCCAGTCAAAAAACAGGTTGGATTGGTTTAGCCTGTATCTGCCTAAGTCAGTTTCTTTGGGTGGGGAAAATCATCTGAATAAATTTCACTCATTTTGAAACTGCTCCTTCAGAGATTGTTCAAATAATAAGGCATCTGAATTTTGAAATTATTCTTCTGACATGTATTCTTCTGATAATGCTTTGCTGTCATCTCTTGCTCTTTTCAATTCTTAATAATATTTTGACTGTTTCTCAACTCCAAATTTCAGTTAGTCTCTTTTATTTAATTTTTCTAGTATAAGAGAATTTAATAACTACCTTTGGATATCAAATTCCATAATTCTTACTTGTCAAAATGATAGCGTTAGTTCACATATCAATTTTATATTATAATAATAGTATTTATAATAATACTTTTAAGACTTATAAAGTATTTTACAAATTTTATCTCATTTTATCCTTGCAGCAACCCTGTGATGAGGAAACTGAGGCAGACAGAACTTAACTGATTTGTTCACAGTCACACAAATAGTGTTGATGCCATGATCTGAACTCAGGTCTTCCTGACTCCAGATCCAGTCCTCTATCCACTTTCAGCTAGCTGCCTCTTAAGCTCTCTCTTTTAATATCTAAGAAAAAGTTTTGAATAAAATAAACCAGGTAACATATACATTATATATGGATTAGAAGAGTATTGATTTTGTAGGCAAAAACCTAGGTTCAAATTCTGATCCTCTACATAATATAACATTCTACATAGGTGACTGTGAAAGTCATCTCACCTCTGTAAATCTCAGTTTCCTCATCTACAAAATAAGAGACTTGATATGTGATGGTGAGTAAACTAGAGGATTGATTTACTAGTACTAAATCTTACTGTCCTATGATCTCCACTGGTTTATGAAGTGGGAAGAAAACAGATGAATTCCCACTGGCATACTGTGGTACTATGCCTAGCTGTATCACATGTGAATTGTCCCTGGCATAAAGCCTGGTTTAGGAGGATTTCTGGGGAAGGGAGAGGTCAGGTCAGGGACAATATTGTTATAGTGGGTTTGCTAGAATATTTCCCGAGTCCATTAAGATGCCACAAATCTGGATGTTTTACAGAATGATCTCAGTAGATAGAAAAGTCCTTTCTTGGCCCTTTTATGCAGACTAGAAAGTCTGCAATGTTATTAGCTAAAGCCTTCTTCCTGTGGACTGCCTACCTTGGGGAGATAAGGAAAAGGGCAAAGAGGGAGAGTCTTGTTATGTTTCTTCATTCAGAAAACATTGAAGAATCACAGCAAAAAAGCTTAGTTATGACACAAATGAACACTACAAATTGGTTGTGAGCTCCCACTAACTCAGATCAGATTTAAAAACAACAGCAACAACATGGGATAAAGGCCAGGTCACGCAATCAAAGCAGTGGAAAGATTGAGGAATTATCCTCTGATCTGGAGGCAGTTTAGACTACTAACTCTTATAAATGTATTTCAGATCCTAACACTTTTTTCTTAAACTCAAATTGCCTCTAGACAATCAATAAGCATTTATTGATCTCTAATGTTGCAGGACACAAACTGCCTACTTCAGTACAGCATTAAACATTCTGGGAAGTAAACAGAAGAATGCAATCTTTCCCTAAAAATATGATGTAGTCTATGCTTCATGTAGACTCACACACCTTGTTTTAGGTGGTCTGATTGGGAAAAACAAATCTGGTACTTTTGGGGGCTACAAAGTTCCTTTCCTACTCAAGAGAGTAGTAAAATGTCAAAACATGAGATCAAATTTTTTGATGTATCAGTAAGATTCTCTTCATTGCTTAAAAAAAGACAAAACCCTATGAATGTATATTTCCTCACTTGCTAATATAATGCTAGTGGTGATATATGCTGTCATTTTAATTACTATCATGTAATTGAAGCAACAATTAGGCATGCTACACTAAAGATTACAAATTAGCTTTTAAACCTAAATCAAACCTATAGGAGTATATATTACCCTAGCTGTCTCTGTTTCCTGCCTTCTAATTGAAAGCTGATACTATTTGAGTTGGTGACAATTGTATTTCAAAAACCTTGTGGTGGAACCTTAGTGATTCTATTACTAAGGTGCTAGTAACTTATAAAAGCTTATAACTACCTAGTCACAGGTTTAGTAGTTAGGAATGGCAAAGAAAATCTCTCTTTAGGACTCATTAACCTCACTAATAACTATTTAGTAGGTGCCCACAGATTGTTTTTCTGATAATAGGATCTAGAAATCCAAATGACAGGATTTAGGAAACAACACAAAACCACTTCCTTTGCAAGGTATCAGGTTCCTTGAAATCTTAGTCATGATCCGGTTTGGCAATGGAGACAAAAGGGCTGACATCTTTGCCTTCTGCTCTCTCTCTTGCCCATGCCACACAGAAATTACTACTTGATAAGTTAACTTAAGGCAGTTCAGTGATTTTATTTTTAAACTTGGCATGAAATGAAAACATATTTTTAAAGGAACTTTTCATCATTCTGGAACAAATTAAATCAGTATACATTTTAACTGTTTTTTTAAAAAAGGAGTATTAAATCAAATGGTTAAGTTTGGTGCTCAAGGCATATGAATTTTTGAAACGCTATCTCTACTTTCATAATCATGTGCTTCAGTGTGCATCCATTCACTAGCAAAATACATATACATACAAATACATAAAGTATCCATGAATAAAGATGTGCATATCTATTTTTTTTTTAGAGTATTAGGAATGTAGAGTGAAATGGGACAACACTTTGCCAGGTAAAGAAAAGATACAGGTTCCAATACTAGAAAACATTTGGGGAGAATGAAATTTCAATGAAATCTATTTTCCTTGTCTCCCAACAACAGACCATATTTAACCTTCCAAGTCATGTGAATTACAAGGTCCTGGGGCCTTTCTATTCTTAATTATATTTTTTCAAGATTAAATACGTAGGGTTAAAAACTCATTTTCCAACAAACTAATTTCTATACCCTAATATTTGCCTCAAAGGCAAATATGATAAATTTATTAATATTTGTCCTCTTCACACATTTCCTGATTGTCCCGTTTCCCAGTTTTAGGGAAGAAATATGAGACTTTTTTTCCTTCTGCAAAGTTTGCCGTTAGCAGCAGCAGCATTCTGAAACTTTTGAAAACCAAGGTAACATCAGTTGAAGAAATATTAACCGTGGAATTATATCTTAGAACTGGAGATTTCATAGACTGTTAGAAGTGGAAGAGAACTTTAGTCTCTCATTTTCAGATGAAGAAAGAGAGGTTCAGATAGTCCAATATTATAAATTAGCAGGAGAACTGGAATTGGTTTCCTGATGATCAGACCAATACTCTACACTATCCTTTGGCACCTGTTGGCAGAAAGTGAATGGGCAAATAATCATTGTTCATACTTAGATTTCTAATATCAATTCTTTGGAATATGTTTTAAAATAGATACAAACATTTGAGGTGTATGGAACCAGGATTGTGGGAAAGTTATGTTCTCCAAAATAATATAAATTCTTTGAGGGCACTGCTCTCTGTAGACCTATGAAAATCTACTTCTGACTTTCTATTTAAAAAAAAATGGGGTAATTTTTCCTGTGCATAATCCACTGTCTGGGAGCAAATTTGTTTCTTTTGGAAGCTGTATTAACTCTTTCTGGCCACTGAGAGTAAACCAAGATCATTGATGATCTCTGAATAATTAATAATAATAACATAGATAAAAACAATAATAAAAATTCAGCATTTCTATATTGCCTTAAACACTTTACAAATATTACCTTGTTTGATCCTCACAGCAATACGGTATGTTATCATTGCCCTCATTTAAAAGACAAACTGAGGCTAAGGAGGTTAAAAGCTATTAACTGGTAATATGAGACAGGATTCAAATTGTAGTCTTATTAAAATCAAAGCCGAGGATTTGGCAATATATATGCTTTTGATGGCATAAGTGTGGTAGCCCACAGATCAATATGGGCTGTTCCCAACTTACAAAAGAACAACGTTCCAAAGTTTCTGAGTAAATGATTTGGTATTCTCAGCATGTATTTTCCACATAAAAACAATATTAGAAATTGTGGTTAGATTTTTGAGGTCCTTACAATTTTCTTTCTAACTCATAATGTGGCTAAACTGTGTTTCAAATATAACATTTGTATCCCTCCAATGTGACCCCAGGAAGAAACATGGCAAGGGAATGAGTCCATTGCTTGGTGACAAATAGAGAAAAACCTAGGCAGGGTAGTAAAAATAGAACACACACAAACACACACACATACACACAGACTGAGTTTGAATACATAGAAAGGACTTGGAGAAATGACAGTCAACTTTATTCTAACCTGTGTGTAGCCACTCTCTGTCTGCCTCAATAGAACTATGATATCTAGGCAGCTTACATCTCATGGGTATGAAACCCCACTTAGATCTGTCAGTCAGATAATGAACATCTTTAAAGTGTCTACGTGTGCCAGGCAAAATGCCATACTCTGAAGAAAGGCAAAGACTTGTCCGATATTAAGGGGACAAAGATACAATTAAGCTCATGTGCCTGATAGAGGGCAAAGGAGAGGAAGCGGAGGTCAGAGGGCGGAAAAAAAATACCTCCTAGAAATGAAACCAATGTCCAGTGCTGTCCTACTTGTTCCTTCCATGTTGAGGAGAGACCCCTTCCCCTCTTTTCCATGTCAACTACAGAAAATTGTTAAGGGAAAAAAATGCAACTGAAACATTTCCTTGCTCCAAACTGCAAATGATGGGGAACTGAATGTCTAGAGTTTTGCTTTTCCTGTTAATTGAAATGTAAGTGGGGGAGTTGACACAGGGATCGGAAAAATGATGGGACGATTGCCTCTAGGATCAAATAAAAAAATACAAAATGCTCTGTTTGGCTTTCAAAACCCTTCATACTTAGCCCCTGCTATTTTTCTAGTCTCCTTACACCTTGCTCTCTACCATGTACTCTTTGACCTGGTGATACTGGCCTCCTGGCTATTCCATAAGCTTTGGGAATTTCCTCTGGCTGTCTCCCATACCTAGGATGATCCCCCTTCTCCAGTCTGCCTACTGACCTCCCTGTCTTCCGTTTAAATCTAGACTAAAATGTCTTCTTTTACTGGAAGCCTTCCCCAAGCCCTCTGAATCCTAATGCCTTCCCTCTTTGGGCTATTTCCTCTTTATCCCGTAGATAACGTGCTTTATATTTGTTTGCATAAACTCCTTGAGGGAGGGACTGTCTTTTGGTATCCCCAGTGCTCAGCACAGTGCCTGACATATAGGAGGCGCTTGAGAAATATTTATCTATCGATTGATTGAAAGTATGTCCTGGGTATATGGATATTGACCGGCTGTGGTTTTATAATTTTAACACCCTTTCTGTGTTATTCTTTCTCCCATATAGGGTAGGTCCCCTGGGAGGCAGATGCCCAAGTTCAAGGCACCTTATGGTTTTGTTTTCCAAAAGCTACAGCTCACAAGCTCTAATCAGTACTTTAGTCAGCCAAATGACACAATTAGCTGGAGGCAAAGACATTTGCTGAAATGGTACCATAAGGACAGTAGAACATAGAACGCACATGTGGCTGACATACATGCAAGAAGGGAAAACTACTTTCCCTTGAAGCTCATGCCACTGATGGTACAAGTTTTGAAAATGCCATATCCCATCACTGCTGACTTTTGTCACGATGTCTCTACTAGATGTGCTTCCTTGCTTGACTGTAGACAATTGTGGCTCTAGCTTCAGTCTCAACTGATGTCCTGGACTAGTAATGTAGGCCTGGATGTTCTGTGCTTTGGGAAAGAATTGGAGCCCACACCCTAAGACCAGTAGGATTTTTCTGGTACTGGGGTCTCACCATCATCACCACTAGCTCCAGATGATGAATTTTTTTGTTCTCATCTCCTCTCACTGTCTCACTTGACTTGACTAGTAAGCTGGATTCTTATAACCTTGAGTCATTCAGTGTCTTTGTTATGTGGCCATGATACTGAGAGGGGTTGAAGAAGAATAGAAATGTCCTCTCCCAGCTTGCTATATCGTCCCTGAAGTTCAAGGGAGTTGTAAATTGGTGCAGCCTTCTAGACAGCAATTTGGGACGACTGTCCCTCAGCTGTTACTAAACTATGTCAAATTGGTACAGCCTTCTAGACAGCAATTTGGAACTGTCCCTCAGCTGTTACTAAACTATGTCAAATTGGTACAGCCTTCTAGACAGAAATTTGGAACTGTCCTTCAACTGTTACTAAACTATGTCAAAGGGTATGTCCCTTTGACCCAGCAATTTCACTAATAGGCTTATACCCCAAAGACATAAAAGAAAATGGAAAATGATTTACATATACAAAAATATTTATAACAGTTCTTTCTGTAGGAACAAAGAATTGGAAAATGAGAAGATACTCATTAATTGGGGGGATTGCTAAATACATTATGATATAGGAATATAGTGGCATGCTATTGTGCTATAAGCAATGAAGAGACAATTTTAGAGAGAACTAGGGAGACTTGTGTGAACTGATGCAGAGTGAAGTGAGCCGAACCAAAAGAAAAATTTTTACTATGATACCAACACATGTAGAAACACAATATTCAAAGACTTAAGTGCTTTGATTAACATTATTATCAGTCATGATTCCTGAAGACCAAGATGAAAAATTTTATTTACTTCCTGACTGAAAGGTGATGGGCTAAACAGAAACACATTTTTGGCCACTGACAATATCTACTACACATATTTGTTACTAGATTTTGTTTCCTAACTCCCAAAGGGAAGTAAAAGGGAGAAAAATAAGTGCTTGATAATTTTTAAAAGTGATATTTAAATGCTAGCTATTATTACTGAATTAAACCACCATAAGAACTGTGTACCAAGTCATGAAGGGGCAGTGTTAAGGAGAGAGTAGTAGTAATCAGTGATTCAAGAGATAGAGTGCTGGACCCGAAGTCAGGAAGACCTAAATTCAAATCCTGCTTCAGACTCTTATGAGTGTTTGCCCTTGGACAAGTCATTTAACTTTACCTCAGTTTCCTTATCTGTAAAAATGATGGTAATTATAGCACCTATATTTTTTTAATCAGATAAGTTAGTATTTTTAAATGCTTTGAACACCTTGAAGTGCTTTATAAATGATAGCTATTATTCCTAGACTAGAATAGCATAAAAACTGTACATCAAAAGTGTGAAGAAGTGAAGTTAGGGAGTGGTAGTCAGTTACTTTCTCTGAGAATATAATATGGGCACAGGTAGCTATGACTAAAAAAAGTATATATCAGCTTAGAAATATATGAATAGGATGGCTAGGTGGCACAGTGAATAGAGCACTGGCCTTGGAGTCAGGAGGACCTGAGTTTAAATCTGGCCTAGCAGTGTGACCTTGGGCAAGTCACTTAACTCCAATTGCCCTACCTTCACCCCCTCCAAAAAACAAAAAAGGAATATATGAATAGATATTGGAAGGAGATATAATGTAAAGTGACAAGTTATTGCTATTTGATGTTAAAATGCTTTTTTATTATAAATTTGAATATATTTTTAATTTTATAATCACCTAAAAATTTGTTCAGCTAATTCTGGTAAGGATTTTATTAATTTTATTTTATATTGGAAAATAGGAGCATTGGGATAGATTTGCTTTTTGCAGATATGTAGACCTTAAACATCTTTAATTTATTTTTAATGCCTGTATTTGAGGGTTTCAAAAAACTTCCAATATAGCTAGCAACCTACTAACTACCAGATCTATTTAATTCCATCTAATATGTACTTTTTGGTGGTCATGGGGAAGAGTTTGGAAATGCCATCCAGGTGATATGAAAAAAGGGGAATCCATAATTTCTCTTGGCATTAAAAGTCTGAGAAGGTGTTGTCACAAGATTGTATGAAAGCTGACTAAGTGCTGGTATATGTTGGGGTTGGAGGAGAGCAGTGACATTAAGAAAGGAGAAGAGTGTCAGTAAAGTTATTAATTTTTTATGTGAAATTAAAAATAACCTGACACTTGTTAATGTTTAGAAAGTTTGACTCATTAAGAATCTTTAAAACTGTCTTGTTTTCCTAATACTTGTCTTTTTAAAATTTTAATTTATTGCTTTTTGGGTTACATTTTGAATTCTGAACTGTTTCCCTCCCTCCCTCCCCACCTTGCACAAGAGAAGGCCACCATTTGACACAGATATGCACATATGTAAAACCATATTATGCATACTTCTATTCATTAGTTATTTCTCTGGAGGTAGATAGCCTCTTCCTTCATGGGTCCTTTGTAATCCAATTTCTGCCAGATTGCTTTCCAGTTTTCCCAATAATTTTCAACAAAATAGTAAATTCTTTTCCCACAAGTCTATATCTTTATATTTGTCAAATGCAAGTTTACTGTAATCATTTCAGCCATGTATTGTATGCTTCCTCTATTCCACTGATCCACCTTTCTATTTCTTAGTACTAGATAGTTTGGATAAAACTTAAGTCTTTAAGAACTTTGAATCACTTTTCAGTTTTGGAGTAGTTGCTGCTCTTATGTCTGAAAAGAAAAATAAAAGTCAAGATAGGGCTCCTATCCCCCAGTGTTTGCAATAAACTATCTTTTACTTTGTATTGTCTTGTTTGACTTCTCTTTTTTCTCAGCCTTTTGGGAAGGTAGCCTATCTATTCTACTTTTTTTGGAAATAAAAAGGCTAGAATGAAGATGCTGATGGCTCATTCTCTTTCTGCTTAAGTAACCACTTTGGTGGACCTCTCTGAAGATACTGGGGAAAAAGAGACAACAATACTTTTTAAGCCTCTTCTGTACTATATTTTACATACAGTTCAGGGGACCAGTCAATCAGGGCCCAATACTTGATGTATGTATAGATATACAAATATTCCCTGCATGATTCCAGTAAAAGAGCCTATATAGAAAGCTGGGAGGTAGAAGGGAGGAGGAAGCAGTTTCTACCCATTCATGACTAAGGGGTTGGCACTGTTTGATGATGAAAAATTTTCTAATTGGCTAAAGAGTTAGAAGGAGTGATGACTCAGAAATTTTTGTATAAAAGGGAAGTTTTATTGAATTCTTACTTCTTGGTAGTGAGGCACAACTACTGTGAATTGCTTGGTGATAGAAAAGGGAAGCTGCCCTATCTCCTACTTGGCCACTATGTGTCAATGAGCACATGATGCTTCTTTTCTTTTGGAGAGATCAATCGAGGTCCTGTCGACAGCTAGAATTGCTAGCAAAATCCAACAAAAGTGGTAGCTGTAGGTATCAGGCTGTTCATGGCTGATGTTAAAGGAAGGGCCTGCAGATGTATAAGGAAAGACTGTCAATGGAAGCTATTTGTAGCTTCAAAGAGCATAATTCATTAATGGAGAAGTGCAGGCTATTGATTCTAGAAAGGATATGATCTTTAGAAGAGGAATTCATGGGAAATCCATGAAGAGAGCAAAAGACTCCCAGGTTCAAGAGTCTTATGATACTTGTTGGCCTCATTGTTCTCTGCATGTGTGACTTACTTCGCAAAGTTTGAACCCGTGTTCTTAAGGGATGTCATGTGTGCAAGGAGACTTTATCCTCCCATTAGGAAGGATTATTTTGAACCAATAGTCTTTGTTACATCTTCTCAGTAAATTCCATATGAAAAAGGCAGTGTAGCTCAACCAGCTGGTTGATAATGAAGAGCACAGTAGTACGCATTCAGGAGCCATAGTGTTAGAGCCCCTGGCCCCTCATGGTTACTCCTACAATCTTGAGGAGAGTAATAGTTGTCTACTCTCTGTGGACATAAACTGCCAGTATGAGTAGGAGTTAGGAGATTGAGCCTAGAGGAGGTGCTACATATAAAAACACATTTGTTTTTTGGTGAAAATTATCTAACTTAAGTTTTAGTTTGGTGAACTAAACATAATTCTCCCCTTTTGACAAGCATCGTTACAATTAGTCCAATTTTAAAAAATCTCTATTTTCTGCCAGTTTAATTCTACAAAAAAAGAGGAAGAATATTAATGAAAATAAACTTGACAGTCATTATATGAAGTAACTTTGCAAAATGTATCTTATGGCACCCAGGCTTTGGGGTTATTCCATTAGTTGTTGGAATGATAACATTTCATTAAAAAGTGAATCACAAGTAAAGTATTAGATTTATCATCACTGAAATATAGACATCATCAATAAATAGTGATTTCTGTTTAGACACTTAGTCTTCTCTAATGTACTGCTACTATAATAAAATAAGAGTTAAAATTCTGTGTTTTGCTGTACTATAAATATTCTATAAAGATTATCAAAGAAAACACTATTTACTCCTGCCTTCATTTATTATATACGTTCTAAATCAAATTAATATCCTTGTGTATCCATTGATACCTCAAATTATTCTACAAATGAATTTCCTCCAGTTGATAAAGATGACAAAGACATCACCTACGGAGAAATAAGCAATAATTTTGCAAGTAACACACCTATTTCCAATAGCTAGCTAAGCAGTACCTAGACTATTAGAAAGATACTTTGTTTACTAGGAGCTTTTGTTTGAGAATATTGAATTAAACTGTATTTGAATCTTTACATTTTTAACTCAAGAATCAGAAACAGTAAATATTTTCAAGGGAAGCTGAAAAAACATAAATCGTTCTACAGAATAAATGTTTTAAGAAATATATTTTTTGTCTAAATATTTTTATTCTGTTTAGGTTACTTTTCAGCCATCAGAGAATTTAGGTAGAATATAAAAAGAACAATATGAAAAGTTTAGTAAAAGGATGACAAGAGAGTACTTTTTTCACCCAAATTATTTTTGGAAATATACATACCAATGGACATGATACATTGGATTTCTAAGGAAATAAGCAATAAACTATCATAACTATCAATATTTCTTAATTACACTAATACCTCTTCCATTAGAATGTACATTTCAATTGAGATTCACTATATTGAAAGAATTATATTAATGTCATTATATTTTAGAATCCCAGAAGGGATATTTGGGATAGTATAACCTAACACTATTTATTTATTTTTTTTAAAAGCAATTGGGGTTAAATAACTTGCTCAAGGTTACACGGCCAGTTATTATTTCTGGGTGTGGTGCTGAGTATCTGAGCCCGGATTTGATCCAGGTCATCCCGACACAGGAGCCAGTGCTCTTACTCGCTGAGCCACCTGGCCACCCCTCAGCAATTGGGGTTAAGTAACTTGCTCAAGGTTACACGGCCAGGTGTTTCTGGGTGGGTGCTAAGTGTCTGAGCACGGGATTCGATCTCCAGGTCTTCTCAACACTGGAGCCGGTGCTCTTACTTGCTGTGCTACCTAGCCGCCCACTTTTTATTTATTTTTAAATATAACTTTTTTTTAAATCAAAATAAAAAAAAACATTTATTTTCTTTCCCTCCTACCTCTCTGTGTCCTATTAATAAAGAGAAAAAGAAAATCCTTATGACAAATGTGCATAGCCAAGCAAAACAAATCCCTGCATTGGCCATGTCTGAAAATTTATGTTTCATTCAGTATCTTCAGTTCATGCTCTCTTTGTTTGGAAGTGGATCACATTTTTCATCATCAATACTTTAGAATCATGGTGATCACAGAGATCAGAGTATTTAAGTCTTTCAAAGTAGTTTGATATTGCTATTATATAAATGTTCTCCTGGTTATGATCACTTTACTCTCCATTAGTTCATATAATTCTTCCCAGGGTTCTCTGAAACTATCTTTTTCATAGTTATTTATAGCAACATAGTTTTCCATTTCCATCATTTCCAATAAATACCATAATGTGTTCAGCCATTCCTGAACTGATGGGTACCCTTTTTCTTTGTAATTCTTTGCCACTACGAAAAGCTCTTATAAATTTTTTTTTTTTGCGTATGTGAATTCTTTCTTTTATCTTCCTGAGAGTAAAGGCCTAGTAAAGGTATTGTTAGGTCAAAGAGGATGCAAAATTAATGACTTTGGGGGTCATAGTTCCTAATAACTTTTCAGTATTGCTGGACTAATTTAAAGCTTTGCCAAGAGTGTATTAATGTGCCTGTTTTTACATGGACCTTCTGAGCTTTGTCATTTTTTTTATTATCTCTTTGCCAAGCAAATATAATGCTTTCCTTTACAGATTAGAAAACTGGTCCTCAAAGAGACGAAGTGGCTTCCCTGGCGTTGCACAGTAAGTGACAGAACCAAGATTTGGACTTAGGAACTCTGACTCCAAATCCAACCTGACCAACCATATTCCTGTACACTGAATTATCTGGCCATCTTGAAATCTTCAAGATAGGAGTTAGAATGTAGTATAGAATAAAGAACACTAGACTAGTTAGTAGTCAGGAGACCCCACTTTTGGTCCTGGCTCTGCCATAAACTAGTTAGTTGTATGAAAGTTGATCAAGTGATTTCATTTCTTCAGACCTCAGCTAGATGATGTCTAAGATTTTTTTTCAACCCTAATATTCCATCATCAATATCAATATCAAACCCATCTGAAGCATATGCCAGGAAATAGTTGCATCTCTTTTCTCTCTCATGCCATACATATAACACAGGGCTTGGGGACACTTTAGGGAATTTCTCATTGCTTGTTATTGTCTTAGGAAAAGTCACTGAATGACACCTTGCAGTGTATTGAATGCATATTACCAATTTCCCCTCTCCTTGCAAGCATATGATTCTAAAAACATGGAAAAGAAAAGGTTTATTTACAGGTTGAAACAGAAGATTGTGAAACTGGCCAAAGCCCTGGATGGACTTGACCACTTATAATTATGCATTAGTTAACACTTCATAGGGCAGTTGATGGCAGTGGTTAAAGTTCTGGGCCTGGAGTCAGGAAGATGAGTCTTCCTGAGTTCAAATCTAGCCTCAGACACTTACTAGCCATGTGACCCTGGTCAAATCACTTAACTGTGCTTGTCTCAGTTTCCTCATCTGTAAAATGAGCCAGAGAAGGAAATGGCAATCTACTCCAGTATCTTCATCAAGAAAATCCCAAATGGCTTCATGAAGAGTTGTACTCAACTGGAAAATGACTAAAAAACTGCAAAAGTTAGCACTTCTAAAGGATATGGGCTCATATCTTCCTCAGTTACTCCTAGTCTGTCTTCTACCAGTCTCTACTCTGGAGGTGATATCACTTTGCAAGAGAAAAACGTCCTTTGTCCTAGGTCTTGTTCCAGTACAAAAGAGTGAATGCTCAGGTATTTCCTTATCTTGTCAGAAAACAAAATTTTCCCAACATAACAGCTAGAATTTAGTGACAAAGAGACTGGGCTCTTAAGGTTTTTTTTCCTTCTTTAATACTACAATTCTCATTGTCCTCAGACCTTATAGAAGTATATCTAGAAATAAGAAATATACATTCCCTCTCTCATCTTCATGCTTGTATCTATCACCAACACTAAGTTAAAATTAGTAACTCCAAAGCCTGTTGAACTCTTTGCCTCAGGCACCTGAATGGTGTAGGCACAGGAGCTAAGGGAGCACTTCTCACAAGTCTAGAAACTTGATAAAACACCCTAAGTTCTCCCCTGTAGTCTCACAAGTCCTTACAAGTCTCCCTGGGATCTTCTAGGGTGCCCTATTCAAATTACTTGGGTAAGAGAGATGGACAGGGGAAGCTATTTTCCCAGCCATATCTTGGAGCACTTTGAGAATGGAGGAAAGAGTCGAGGGGAGAGGAGCTGGGCAGGTTTTTAAGTTGTAGCTGATCTTGTATCCACCTTCTCCAAGCCCAGCATGGCCTAGCACATTTCCTACTTCCCTGAAGCTATAGCTATTCCATTTATTTAACAACTGGATGCTTTTATATATATACATATACATATATATATCCATATGCAAAAATTTTAGATTTCATTAGTACTCAAAAACCTTCCATGTTGGGATCATTTCTCTACAATGAAATATGTAGGATATGCTCATTTTCCATGTTTTTAAAGTGAAGTTGTTACAATAAAGGCTAAAAATCCTTGTCTTATTCCTCTTCTTATTAAGACATTTGAAAATCTTATGTTCTTTCATGTATTCTTAAGGAAAATAACAAGGGTTTGAGGTGGGACAGAGAATCTTACACTTCTTTTAAAAGGAATTTTATTTCCTTTCACTTCGGACTGAAAAGAGCCCAGAATACCTTTCACATTTCCTGTTTTACAACCTCCCTCTTCTCTTTCTTTTTTTAAATTTTTATTTTTTTGAATTGAATTTTATGTTTATTTTTAGTTGACATCATTCATTTCCACAAGATTTAGAGTTACAAATTTTCTCCCCATCTTTCCCCTACCCACCACCCCAAAACAGTGATCCCACTGAATACCCCCTCCCCCAATCTGCTCTCTCCTATATCCTTCCCCATTCCCCCTCTGACTTTCCAGTAGGGCAAGATGGATCTCTATGTCCCAGTCCCTGTATATCTTACTTCTCAGTTGCATGTAAACAACAAAATAACTATAACTACAACTATATATATATATATATATATATATATTAAACATTTGATTTTAAAACTTTGGATTTCAGATTCTTTCCCTTCCTCCCTTGTCACCCACCTTTACTGGAAAGATAAGCAATTAAATATAGGTTGTACATGTGTAGCTATGCAAAACATTTCCATAGTGGATATATTGTAAAAGACTATATTTTCCTCCATCCTATCCCATCCCCCACTTGTTCTATTCTCTACTTTGATCCTGTCCCTTTCCAAAAGTGGGTGCTTCCAACTTCCCTCCCCCCCAACCTGCCCTCTCCTCCATCATCCCACCTCTCATCCTCTTCTGTCCTACTCTCCTGTAGGGTGAGATACCCTATTTAGTGTGTATGTCATTCCCTCCCTAAGCCAAATTCAATGAGAGTAAGGTTGACTCATTCCCTTTTGCCTTCCTGTCCTTCCCCTTCATTGTAGCAGTTTTCCCTTGCCTCTTCTATATGAGATAATTTACCCCATTCTATCTCTCCCCATCTCCTCTCATTATATTCCTCTCTCACCTCTCAATTTCACCTTTTAAGTATCATCCCTTCCTATTTAATTGGTCTGGTGCCCTCTGTCTATGTATACCTATATGTACACACACTCACATATGTATTCATATGCCCATATACCCTCCTATATAGACATATATATGTATGTATTCACACACACACACACACATATATATATACACACATATTTATATTCCCTTCAACTATTCTCATATTGAGAAAAGTTTCTTTTTTTAAAAATTTTATTAATTTGTTTGTTTCCTTTTAGTTTACAGGATTCAATTCCACAATTCCTTGAATTTCACATTTTGTCCCCCTCCCTCCCCTCCCCCCCATGGCGGCTTATAGTCAAGTATAGGATCTGTAAATACTTTCACATTATACATTGGTCAGGTTATAAGGACGGATTGTACTGGCTGGAATGAAAAATGGTAAAGAGGACATAAAACCAAATAAGAGAGCGAAAAAGATCAGGTATTTTGCTTCCACCTGGATATAAACTTAGTTCTTTCTCTGGATGCACATTTTTCTCTGCATCATGAGTCTTTTGGGATTGACTTATATCACTGCATTGCTGAGAAGAGTCCAGTCTATCAAAGTTGGTCATCACACATACGTTGTGTCTGTAATTGTGTACAAATTTCTCCTGGTTCTACTCTTCTCACTCAGCATCAGTTCTTTTAAGCCTTTCCAGGTAAATATGAAGACTGCCTGCTCCTCGTTTCTTATAGCACAATAGTATTCCATAACATGCATATACCACAACTTGTTCAGCCATTCCCCAATTGAATTTCCAATTCTTTGCCACCACAAAAAGAGCTGCTATAAACATTTTTGTACATATGGGTCTTTCTCCCATTTCTATGATCTCTTTGGGATATAACCCTAGGAGTGGTATTGCTAGATTAAAGGGTATGAAAGTATTTATAGCCCTTTGGGCATAATTCCAGATTGCTCTCCAGAAAGGCTGGATCAGTTCACAACTCCACCAACAATGCATTAGTGTTCCAGTTTGCCCACATCCTCTCCAGCATTTGTCATTTTCCTGTTTTGTCATCTTAGCCAATCTGACTGGTGAGATGTGGTACCTCAGAGTTGTTTTGATTTGCATTTCTCTAATCAATAGTGAATTAGAGTATTTCTTCATGTGCTTATAGATAGCTTTAATTTCTTTCTCTGAAAACTGCCTGTTCATATCCTTTGACCATTTATCAATTGGGGAATGACTTGTATTCTTATAAATTTGACTCAATTCTCTGTATATTTTAGAAATGAGTCCTTTGTCAGAGACATAGGTTGTAAAGATTCTTTCCCAATTTCCCACCTCCCTCTTAATCTTGGTTACATTGGCTTTGTTTGTACAGAAACTTTTCAATTTCATGTGGTCAAAATTATCCATTTTACATTTTATAATGTTCTCTAATTCTTGTTTAGTCATAAAGTCTTTCCCTCTCCACAAGTCTGATAGGTAAACTATTCCTTGTTTTAGGAGACTGCCTACAGTATCAACCTTTATACCTAGATCATGAACCCATTTAGACTTGATTTTGGTATATGGTGTTAGATAATGGTCTATGCCCAGTTTCTGCCATACCATATTCCAGTTTTCCCAGCAGTTTTTGTCAAACAGTGAGTTCTTATCCCAAAAACCAGCGTCTAGAGGTTTATCAAACAATACATTACTATAGTCATTGACTTCTGAATCTCATGTGCCTAATCTATTCCATTGATCCACTCCTCTATTCCTCAGCCAGTACCAAGTAGTTTTGATGACTGCTGCTTTATAGTACAGATTGAAATCTGGTAAAGCTAGTCCACCTTCCCTAGCATTTCTTTTCATTAATTCCCTTGATATTCTGGACCGTTTATTCTTCCAAATGAATTTTGTTACTATTTTTTCTAGCTCTATAAAGTAGTTTTTTGGTAAATTAATTAGTATGGCACTAAATATGTAATTTAATTTAGGTAAAATTGTCATTTTTATTATATTAGCTCGACCCAGCCACGAGCAATTGATATTTTTCCAATTAGTTAGATCTGACTTTATTTGTGTGAAAAGTGTTTTGTTTTTATGATCATACAGGTCCTGGGTTTGTTTTGGCAGGTAGATTCCCAAATATTTTATAATGTCTACAGTAACTTTAAATGGGATTTCTCTTTCTATTTCTTGCTGTTGAATTTCATTGGAAATATATAGGAATGCTGAGGATTTATGTGGGTTTATTTTGTATCCTACAACTTTGCCAAATTTATTTATTGTCTCAAGCAGTTTTTTACTTGATTCTCTAGGATTCTCTAAGTATATCATCATATCATCTGCAAAGAGTGATAGCTTGGTCTCTTTTTTGCCTAACTTGATTCCTTTGATTTCTTTTTCTTCTCTAATTGCTACTGCTAACATTTCTAGTACCAGGTTGAATAAGAGGGGTTATAGTGGACACCCTTGTTTCACCCCTGATCTTATGGGAAATGCTTCTAGCTTCTCCCCATTACATATAATATTTGCTGATGGTTTTAAATAGATGCCACCTATTTTAAGGAAGGCTCCATTTATTCCTATGCTTTCTAGTGTTTTTAATAGGAATGGATGTTGTATTTTGTCAAAAGCCTTTTCTGCATCTATTGAGATGATCATGTGTTCTGCTAGATTTTTGTTGATATGATCAATTATACTGATGGTTTTCCTAATATTAAACCATCCTTGCATCCCTGGAATAAATCCTACCTGATCAAAGTGTATTATTCTTGAGATAAGTTGCTGTAGTTTTTTTTTGCTAGTATTTTATTTAGAATTTTTGCATCTATATTCATGAGGGAAGATTGATCTATAATTTTCTTTCTCTATTTTATCTCTTCCTGATTTAGGTATCAGTACCATATTTGTGTCATAAAAAGAATTTGGTATGACTCCTTCACTAAATTTACCAAATAGTTTGTAGAGTATTGGAATCAATTGTTCTTTAAATGTTTGATAGAATTCACTAGTGAATCCATCTGGCCCTGGAGATTTTTTCCTAGGGAGCTGACTGATGGCTTCTTCAATCTCTTTTTCTGTGATGGGATTATTTAAGTAATTTACCTCCTCTTCAGTTAATCTGGGCAACTTGTATGTTTGTAAATATTCATCCATTTCCCTAATATTGTCAAAATTTATGTGCATACAATTGGGAAAAATAATTCCTAATTATTGTTTTGATTTCGTCTTCATTGGAGGTAGATTCACCCTTTTCATTTTTGATACTCATAATTTGGTTTTATTCTTTCTTTTTTTTTTAATTATATTGACTAAGGGTCTATCAATTTTGTTTGTTTTTTCATAAAACCAGCTCTTGGTTTTATTTATTAATTCAATAGTTTTCTTAATTTCAATTTTATTAATCTCTCCTTTTGTCTTCAACATTTCTAATTTAGTATTTAATTGGGGATTTCAAATTTGTTCTTTTTTCTAGGTTTTTTAATTGCATGCCCAATTCGTCGAGCTCCCTTTTCTCTAATTTAATCACGTATGCACTCAGGGATATAAAACTTTCCCTAAGAACTGCCTTTAATGCATCCCACAGATTTTGGTATGTTGTCTCATTATTATTATTCTCTTGAATGAAATTGCTGATTGTTTCTATAATTTCTTGTTTGACCCACTCATTCTTTAGGATTAAATTGTTTAATTTCCAATTAGTATTTAGTCTGTCTTTCCCTGGCCCTTTATTGCATATAATTTTTATTGCATCATGATCTGAGAAGGATGCATTTGATATTTCTGCCTTACTGCATAGAATTGTGAGGTTTTCATACCCTAGAACATGGTCAATTTTTGAGTATGTGCCATAAACCACTGTGAAGAAAGTATATTCCTTTTTATCCCCATTCAGTTTTCTCCAGAGATCTATCATACCTATCCTCTCTAAAATCCTGTTCACCTCCTTAACTTCTTTCTTGTTTATTTTGAGGTTGGATTTATCAAGTTCAGAGAGGGGGAGATTAAGGTCTCCCACTAGTATAGTTTTGCTATTTCTTCCTCTAATTCCTTTACCTTCTCCTCTAGGATTCTGGATGCTACACCACTTGGTGCATATATGTTAAGTAATGATATTGCTTCCTTCTCGATGGTGCCTTTTAACAGGATATAGTTTCCCTCCTTATCTCTTTTAATTAGGTCAATTTTTGCTTTTGCTTTATCTGAGATAAGGATTGCTACCCCTGCTTTTTTTTACTTTAGCTGAGGCATGATATATTTTATTCCAAACTTTTACCTTTACCTTGTGTGTATCCCTCTGTTTCAGATGTGTTTCTTGTAAACAGCATATTGTAGGATTATGATTTCTAATCCATTCTGCTATCCATCTCCGTTTTATGGGAGAGTTCATTCCATTCACATTTACAGTTATGATTATTATCTGTTTCTTTCCCCCCATCCTATTCCTGCCCCTGTTAATGTTCATATTTTCCCTCCCTTCTCCCTTCCCCCCTTAATAGTTTTCCTTTTGACCACCACCTCCCTCAGTGTTCCCTTTTCAGCTCCCCTCCCTTTTCCTCCCCCTTCCCTACCTCCCTACAAACCACTCCCACCCCCCTTTTGTAACCCTTTCCCCTCCTACTGCCTGTAGGATATTGTTATACTTAATGAAGTATGCTATTTCTTCTTTGCATCAAGAGTGACAGGAACAAATCTCATGCGAAGCTCCTCTCCCTCCCCTCTTTCCCTCTAAAATGATACTTTTTGCGTTTCTTCTCCATAGAGTCCTATGCTTAACTGGTTGTTATTCCCTCCTTGTACCAGAACCAATGAGGAAAAAGCTCATATGCTTCCCAACTCCCTCCCTTTTTTTCCCTCTGCTATACAGTTTTTATGCCTCTATGAGTGGCATAATTTACCCTTTTCCACTTCAACCATTCCCTTTCTTCCATTGCAGTCCCTTTTTAGCCCTTAACAAGATTTTTAAAAAATCATCATTTTGTGTATTTTATAGTCATACCCTCTACTTGTCTATAACCAGTTTGCTCTTATCAAATAGCAGGGTGTGTGTGTATTCTCCTTGTTTACCTTTCCAAGTCACTGTTGCATCTCATAATTGGAGGTTGAATTTTCCATTGAGTTCTGGCTTTTTTATCACGAAGGTCTGGAACTCTGTTATATCATTGAATGACCATCTCTTTGCCTGGAAGTATATGCTCAGTCTCAATGGGTATATGATCCTTGGTTGTAACCCGATCTCTTTTGCCTTCTGGGAAATTGTATTCCACTGCCTCCGATCTTTCAGTGTAGAGGCTGCATTTGAATTGTTTCTTTCTGGCCACTTGAAGTATTTTCTCTTTTATCTGGTAGTTCTGGAGTTTGGCCACAACATTTCGAGAATTTTCAGTTTGGGATCTCTTACAGCAGGTGTCCGGTGGATTCTCTCGATTTCTATCTTACCCTCGGGTTCTAGTATCTCAGGGCAGTTTTCCTTAAGGAGCTCTTGGAGAATGTTGTCCAGGATCATTTTTTCATCATAATTTTCTGGTAGGCCTATGATTCTCAGATTATCTCTCCTGGATCTGTTTTCCAGGTCAGTTATTTTTTCTTTGAGGTATTTTACCTCTTTTTCTAATTTTTCATTCTTGTTGTTTTGCTTGGCTAATTCTTGGTTCCTCATAGAGTTATTTGTTTCCATTTGGTTAATTCTGGTTTTTAGCAAATCATTTTCCTTGGTTAATTTTTTTTTTAAAGCAATTGGGGTTAAGTAACTTGCTCAAGGTTACATGGCCAGTTATTTCTGGGTGTGGTGCTGAGTATCTGAGCCCAGATTTGATCCAGGTCATCCCGACACTGGAGCCGATGCTCTTACTCGTTGAGCCACCTGGCTGCCCCTAAGCAATTGGGGTTAAGTAACTTGCTCAAGGTTACATGGCCAGGTGTTTCTGGGTGGGTGCTAAGTGTCTGAGCCCGGGATTCGATCTCCAGGTCTTCTCAACACTGGAGCCGGTGCTCTTACTCGCTGTGCTACCTGGCCGCCCCCCTTGGTTAATTTTTGAAGCTCCTTTTCCATATCATACACTTTTCTTTTTAGAGAGATGTTTTCCTCATTATAATGTTTTTCTAATTCTGCTATTTTCATTTTGAGAGAATTATTCATCTTGTCTTCTATCTCTCATTTTATTTCAAAGTTCCTTTTGATCTCATCTAGGAGAGCCTTCTGTGCTTGGGACCCATTCCCTGTTGAAGTTTCAGCTTTGGGTGTGGAGACCACATCATCTCCCTCTGAGGTTGGTTCCTCCCTCTGAGGATAGTAGGACTCTAGAGTCTTTGTCTTTGTAGTCTGCTTTCTACCCATTTTGAGGCAGGGTCCTAGCCACGCCTTTCCTCTAGGATCCCAAGCTTTTACTGTAGAGGGTTTTGCCCTGGGGCAAGAGTTACTATGTTTTCAGGGTCAGATGGGGGCTTTGGAGCAAGTGGGGTTCACTCTGTCATCCTAGTCTTTGGAGGTCCTGAAAGGGGATTAAAAAAAATTTCTGGGCTATGAAGCAGTAGCCCCAGGAGTGTTTGCTGTCCAGGACAGGGGCCCCTGTATTTGCTTCTTACCTTGCTCTTTCCAGTCCCAGCCCTTTGGTGATAGGGCTGGTAGTGGACCTTGTGGTTGGTGGGAAGACTTGCCCTCCGAGTTGATCAGGCCCCTTCCCGGCCTGCGTCTGCCACGCCACGCCTTCCCGGCCTGCGTCTCAAGAAAAGTTTCATAAGTTACTATTATCATTTTTCCATGTAGGAATGTAAGTAGTTCAACTTTGATAAGTTCCTTATGATTTCTTTTCCCTGTTTACCTTCTCATGTTTCTGTTGCTTTTTGTATCTGAATATCAAATTTTCTATTCAATTCTGGTTTTTTCATCATGAATGCTTGAAAGTCCTCTATTTCATTGAATGACCATATTTTCCCCTGAAACATGATACTCAATTTTGCTGGGTAGGTGATTCTTGGTTTTAATCCCAGCTCCTTTGACCTCTGGAATATCATATTCCAAGTCCTTCGATCCCTCAGTGTAGAAGCTGCCAGCTCCTGTGTTTCCTGATTGTGTTTCCATAATATTCAAATTGTTTCTTCCTGGCTGCTTGCAATATTTTCTCCTGGATCTAGGAACTCTGGAACCTGGCTATAATATTCCTAGGAGTTTTCTTTTTGGGAACTTTTTCAGGAGGTAATTTGGTGTATTCTTTCAAACCTCTATTTTGCCCTCTGGTTCTAAAACATCAGGGCAATTTTCCTTGAGAAATTCTTTTTTTTTTTTCAAATGCTTTATTAACTTCTTGTTTACATCATTCACTTCCGCCATATTTTGAGTTACAATTTTTCCCCCCATTTTTCCCCTACCCACTGCCCCAAAATAGCAGTCCCACAGGATATCCCCTCCTCTAATCTGCTGTCTCCCATATCTTCTCCCATTCCCCTTTTGACTTTTCCAGTAGGGCCCCAATGCCTGTATATCTTATTTCCCAATTACATGTAAAACAGAATTAATAATAGTATTTATATATTTTTAAACATTTGATTTTAACACTTTGAATTTAAGATTCATTCCCTACCTCCCTTTTCACCCACCCTTACTGGGAAGATAAGCAATTCAGTACAGGTTGTACATGTGTAGCTATGCAAAACATTACCATAGTAGATATATTGTAAGAGACTGACTATATTTCCCTCCCATCCCACTTCCACCTTCCACTTGTTCTATTCTCTACTTTGATCCTGTCCCTTTTCAAAAGTGGGTGCTTCCAAATTCCCTTCCTCCTAGCCTGCCCTCCCTTCCATCATCCCTCCTCTCATCCTCTTCCCCCCTACTCTACTGTAGGGTGAGATACCTTATTTAGCATGTATGTCATTCCCTCCCACAGCCAAATTCAATGAGAATAAGATTTTGCCTTTTTGCCTTCCTGTTATTCCCCTCCATTGTAACTATTTTCCCTTGCCTCTTCTATATGAGATAGAGATAGTTTACCCCATTCTGTCTGTCCTCATCTCCTCTCATTATATTCCTCTCTCACCTCTTAATTTCATGTTTTAAGTATCATCCCTTCCTATTTAATTGGTCCTGTGCCCTCTATCTATGTATACCTGTAAACATATATACACACATTCCTATATATATATTCATATGCCCATATACCCTCCTTCAACTATTTTCATACTGAGAAAAGTTTCATCAGTTGCAATTATTGTTTTTCCATGTAGGAATGTAAATAGTTCAACTTTGATGAGTTCCTTATAATTTCTTTTCCCTGTTTACCTTCTCAAGCTTCTCTTGCTTCTTGTATCTGAATGTCAAATTTTCTATTCAACTCTGGTTTTTTCATCAAAAATTCTTGAAAGTCCTCTATTCCACTGAATGACTATATTTTCCCCTGAAACATGATACTCAGTTTTGCTGGGTAGGTGATTCTTGGTTTTAATCCCAGCTCCTTTGCCCTATGGAATATCATATTCCAAGTCCTTCAATCCCTCAGTGTAGAAGCTGCCAGCTCCTGTGTTATCCTGATTGTGTTTCCACAATATTCAAATTGTTTCTTCCTGGCTGCTTGTAATATTTTCTCCTTGATTGGGAACTCCAGAACCTGGCTATAATATTCCTAGGAGTTTTCTTTTTGGGATCTTTTTCAAGAAGTGATTGGTAGATTCTTTCAACCTCTATTTTTGCCCTCTGGTTCTAAAACATCAGGGCAGTTTTCCTTGAGAATTTCTTGGAGGATGATTTCTAGGTTCTTTCTTTGATCATGGCTTTCAGGTAGTCCAGTGAATTTTAAATTGTCTCTCCTGGATCTATTTTGCAGGTCAGTGGTTTTTCCAATGAGATATTTCACATTGCCTTCTATTCTTTCATTTGTTTGGATCTGTTTAACAGCATCTTGAGTTCTCATAAAGTCACTAGCTTCCATTTGCTCCAGTCTAATTCTGAAGGAATGATTCTCCTCAGTGAGCTTTTGAGATTTTTTTTCCAACTGGAAAATTCAGCTTTTTAAGGCATTCTTCTCCTCATTGCCTTTTTGAGCCTCTTTTGCCATTTGAGTTAGTATATTTTTTAAGGTGTTATTTTCCTCAGTCAGGCTGTTGATTCTCATTTAATAATTTTCTTGCATGGTTCTCATTTTTCTTCCCAATTTTTCCTCCACTTCTCTTATTTGCTTCTTAAGGTCCTCTATGGCCTTGTATTTTTCTGGGAAGCTTTTAGTGTAGGAGATCTAAATTCACTGTCTTCCTCCTGTTCCATGCTTTGATCCTTTTTGTCTTCTAAATAGGAGTTTAAAGTTGGAGTAGCCTTTGTATTTTTCTTCCTTTGCCTGCTCATATCGCCACTCAGTCATTTAACCCCTGGGCTTTTTGCCACAGTAGGACTTTGCCACCAGACAGGGAAGCTTTGTCCCAAACACTGGGGTTTTCTCAGCTGCCAAAGATATTAGTTGGGTGCCCTCTCTGAAGCATCCACATGCTCTGGCAAGCTGGTCACACACCCCTGGACCTCCACCCTAGACCACAATCCAGATCCAAGCAGGTTAAAGCAAGAGCAATTACCCCTCACAGTGGTGCTTGGTCCCCCTACACTCTGCAGGCCAGGAGCTGAAGCTGCCACACGGCGCTGGCTGGCTGTGTCTGTGTCTCAGGGGCTTCTCACCCCTGGGGCAAAAGCCATGTATTCCCACTTACTGGGTCCCAAAGTCCAGACTGCACTGACTTCTCACTTTGTCCTTCGCATCTATGTGTTGATAATTCTGGATCGCCACAGCTGCTGCTGATCTGGAGTCCCTCCAGCCGGAGGTTGGTTAGGCCCACCCTGGGGCTGAAACCTCTGGCTCCTGTTGGCCTGGGGTCAGCTCCCAGAGTGCTGTGCTGGCTGATTCCTACTGGCCTGACTGGCTGCCCTCAGTGGGAGGTTAGCTTCTCTTTGCCATTTTGTGGGTTCTGTAGCTTTAAAGTTTGTTCAGAGTCCCTTTTTACATGAATTAGAGGTGGTGGGAGCCAGAGCTGCACAGAGGTCCTCTTTTTACTCTGCCATCTTGACTCCGCCAAGAATTTCTTGAAGGATGATTTCTAGGTTCTTTTTTTGATCATGGCTTTCAGGTAGTCCAATAATTTTAAAATTATTTCTCCTGGAACTATTTTCCAGGTCAGAGGTTTTCTAATGAGATATTTCACATTGCCTTCTATTTTTTTTTCATTTCTTTGGATCTGTGTAATAGTATCTTGATTTCTTATAAAGTCACTAGCTTCCATTTGCTCCAATCTAAATTCTGAAGGAATTATTCTCTTCAGTGAGCTTTTGAGATTCTTTTTCCATCTGGCAAATTTGACTTTTTAAGGCATTCTTTTCCTCATTGGAATTTTGAGCCTCTTTTGCCATTTGAGTTAGTCTATTTTTTAAGATGTTATTTTTTTCAGGCAGGTTCTTGACTCTCTTTTCATGATTTTCTTGCATCATTCTCATTTCTCTTCCCAATTTTTCCTCCATTTCTCTTATTTGGTTTTCAAAATCCTTCTTAAGCTCCTCTATGGCTTGTAACCAATCCATATTTTTCTTGAAAGCTTTTGGTACAGGAGTTCTGACTTCATTGTTTTCTTCTTGTTCTATGCTTTGATCCTTTTTGTTCCCAAAAAAGGAGTCCAAAATCACTGAGCTTGCTTTGCTTCCTTTGCTTGCTCATTTTGCCACTCAATTACTTGACTTTTGAGCTTTTTGCCACACTACAACCCTGCTTCCAGAGAGGAAAACTTTGTCCAAAATTGTTGGGGTTTTCTCAGCTGCTGGAGCTATTAGTTGGCTGCCCTCTTTGAAGCCTCCACATGCTTTGGCAAGCTGGACACATATCCCAGGATCTCCGCCCTAGACAGTAATCCAGATCCAAGGAGGTTAAAGAAAGAGCAATTATCCCTCAGACTGGTCTCTTTGTCCCTGTACAATCTGCAGGCCAGGAGCTCTGAAGCAGCCATGAATGGTGGTGGCAGGGCTGCTTCTCCCTCGGGGGCAGAGGCCAGACCACACTCCTAGACTCCCTGTTCCCAAAGTTCACTTACCTCTCACTTTGTCTTTGTCATTTATGTGTTGAAAATTCTGGAAATTGCCACAGCTGCTGGTGATGTACTCTCCTAATGTCCCTCTACCCATGGCTTGTTGGGGTGCCCTGAGGCTAAAACCTCAGGCTCACACAGGGCTGGGCTTGGCTCTCAGAGCCCTTCAATAGCCCCTCCCTGCTGGCCTTCCTGGCTGTCTTCAGTGGGAGGTTAGTTTCTCTCTGTCACTTTGTGGGTTCTGTAGCTTTAAAGTTTGCTTAGAGTAATTTTGTACCTATATTGGAGGAGGTGGTAGAGGGAGCTACACAGAAGTCTTGTTTCAACTCTGCCATCTTGGCTCCACCCTCCTTCCTCTTCTCTTTCCATCTTCCTGTATCCTTTTCATCAAACCACAGGATTTAGAATTGGAATGATATTATCTAACCTAACTCCTAGCACAGATGTATTAAGTGATTTGTCCAAGGTCACTCAGGGACAAAAGAGCAGAGCCCAAATTCCCCTCCCTCCAAAGTGGGTAGATAAAGAAAGACATTTATAGTTAGCAGGGACTGCAACAAGGGGAGTCTCAAACATTCAGATTTTTTTTACCCTTTTCACTCCAGGCTCTGCAAATGGTGAGCAATCATTCATTGTAATCTTACAAATCAGCAATCATTGTAATCTTACAAAAACTTTTGCTTTAACCTTTTTTTTTTTGCTTTTCGGAGGGCAGTTGGGGTTAAGTGACTTGCCCAAGGTCACACAGCTAGTTTTTGTGTTAAGTGTGTGAGGCCGTATTTAAACTCAGGTCTTCCTGACTCTAGGGCTGGTGCTCTATTCATTGCTCCACCTACCTGCCGCTGCTTTAAACTTTTGCACAGGTCATAAGGATTACGTTATTTGCTCCTCAACACTTTAGTGCCAATCTATTCAACAGACTGTTTTGTAAAGCAGTCTAGCCAAAAGAGTTCTAAAATATAAAAAATGGCCTGAAGCTTGGTACATATACATCATGAACTGAGTTTCCAAACTTTGTTCGTTTTTATCCCATGTTGAGCTAGTCCAAGATTTCTCCTGGGGTGCAGCTGACATGCAGTCTGTTCACTTTCCAACTGCTACCATTCCATTTAAAACTTTAAATCTCACTTAAACATGGACCTGAAATATTTTCTTCTCTTTACTCCCACTGGCTTTCTTTACATTATAATGCCAATCACAGTAATATATTCTGGGATATAATTAAATTGGTTTGAGACAGTGCCAATAGCTGTGTCTACACACAAAAACTGGCTCAACTGAATTCACTTAGAAAAAAAGAGGAACAAGGATTTTTCATTTCAGTGAAATAAACTTTTTTTGATGCCAAATGGAAGTTGGATTACATTTTCTTACTTTTCAACTGTTTTGGTGTCATGTAGGCCCAGCCTGTATAAGGAGAGAAATGATAGACCAGATGATGACAAATGATTTGGCACCGTGGTATGAACCATCTGGATTGGATTGGTATAAGGATGGCAATGTTAACATAAAGTACACAGGACAATTCTGATTTTGTAGCTACCTGGGCAGGCAAATACCCTGTTACATAGGGTATTCTCTGACAACCTAGAAATAGAAGTAACCAAATGAAGTTCACATATTGATTTTTTTCTTCTTTTTGGAGGGCAACTGAGGTTAAGTGACTTGCCCAAGGTCACCCTGCTAGTTTTGTTTTAAGTGTCTGAGGCTGGATTTGAACTCAGGTCCTCCTGACTCCAGGGCTGGTGCTCTATTCACTGCGCCACCTAGTTGCCCCCATCACGTATTGCTTTTTAATTATTTAATAAGTTAAGTTGGTGATAAAGTAATTCAAAAAGCATTCTGCAGCAATATTTTCCTAGAGGAACTCAAAAAAGGCACTACACACAGAGAATATTGTTCCCTTCAGTTTCTAGGCATGAAAACATCCAGGATTATAGGAACTTATTTTGCTGATATTCTCAGCAAAGAAAAGAAAGTGAAAGAAGGAGAGAAGGAAAGATAGAAAGAAGGGACAGAGGGAAGAAGAAGCAATGAAGGAAAGCATCACAGAATCTGAATGCAAGTCCTGCCTCTTATGCTCATCAGTATGACCTAGAACAAATAGTTTATTCTTTCTGGACCTCAGTTTCCTTATCTCTAAAATGAAAGCATTGAATTAGATAGACTTTGAGGTTCTATTCAACTCTGATTATGATCCATAGTCTTTTGATCCAAAAGGAAAAAGTAGGATCAATGGGTAGAAATTGAAATAAGGTAGATTTGATTCCAATAAAAGTAAAAACTTGTAAATAATTGTTAGAACTTTCCAAAAGTGAAATTAACTGCTTACAGATGTAATGAATTTCCTATTAGGAGAGGTCTTTAAGTGGAGGTTGAATGACCATTTGTTAGGAACATTGTAGAGTGAATTATTGTTCAGGTATGATACGATCTCTGAGGTTTGTAGGATCATAGATTTAGATCTGAAAAGTACCTCCCCAAAGTACATTCACTCAAAACTATAAAGCAAAATGCCTAATAGAGTGATTGCTACTTATCGGGCATGCACCTTTCCACTTCTGTAGTTTAACTGATTGTTAACAGAAAGGAAGGTTGTGTACTTTAATGCCTTGGAAATGATCCTGCCTGTGGTATTTGAACTGAGTTTTGTTGCCTTCACATGCTTTTTACATTGTTGCAGCTATTGTGTAGATTATTTTTTTGATTTTGCTTTTTTCATTCTTACATTCCTCATGCCTTCACCATTTTTTTTCTTAAACCAGACCTTTGATTTCATTGGTACTCTGTACGGTATCACCTTAGAGAGTTGCCTGGGAGAGTAAGAGATTAAGTGACTTACCTTGAGTTAAGTAGCTAGTATGAATCATACCTTTGACTTTAGGACCTTTAGGATTTATGAATACAGGATACATAGAGGCTGAATGATGGACCAGGACCAGAATTTTGAAGTTCATGGTGGTCAAGAAGACAAAAGGGAAGTAGAATCCCAGAAGGGATGAGGGCTCGATTTTAAGTCAGACAATCAGGAAATAGGCAGTGTGAAGTTTGGAGCAAGAAACTAGTGATAATATCTCAGCATCTGGAAAAGGTAGAAAGGCCCACAGTCAAGAAGAGGGGCAGTTATTTCCAGAAGGGCTTTCTCAACTTGAACCAATACTCAGATGGCATATAGTCTGCTATCAGGACTAAGTGCTTTTCATGTTTGGTCGGCCATGTTAGACTAGGGGTTATGGACCCTTTTATCTCTCCTCAGAATAACATTTATAAACATGAAATGAATGCTATAAGATTAAAAAGAAAAAAATATATTGAAATACAAGTATCAAAATATGAACCCACCTCCCCTCCCTTCCCCACCCTCCCATATCCCAACTTAAAAACTTGTTAGAATTTGTACTTTGGTGGCAGTTTTTGAAAATCCAGCATCACTTCCACACCATGCCGAGGCCTCAGAATAGGACTTCAGATGAAGTTTTGTGATATAACAAGAACATTTTGATTTCACTGCTGGTTTATTTAGGATAATACCTGGCATGTAGTAGGTGTTTAATAATGTTTATTGATTGATAAATATAAAAATACACATAGCTGATGCTACTTGTTGCAACATATAAGGTTAAATTAATCTGGGTTATAAAAATAAAACAGAAGGAAAGGACAGTTCTTTGATCTCTGGGCTGACCTTTCTGGTCATGAGGGTCTACAGGTGAAGAGTCACTGATTCCTGGTGTCTATGTAGCCAGGCAGAATCTTGCATTACCCAGGCCTCTAGTTTCTCTGGGTTGGTTTGCTGCTTCAGATCCCCTGCAGCCTCTGATGATTTCCTAAGAGCCTATTCCAGAGCTGATGCCCAGAAACTGCATGGGCCATCAGCCAACAGTGGGAGCTATTCTCTGCTCAAATTAGGCATGAATAGGGAAGCAAGGAGAAAAGCTGGAGGAAAATTTTATTCTGCTTTTAATATAAAATGTTCAGTGTAGAATCTTACTGTTAGAACAAGAAGCCTGTTTTCAACCTTTATAACCTATACTCTGTAAGGGTAAAAACAGCTTCCTTTGTGTTATCTCTTTTATAGTTATACATATATGTATCCAACAATTACAATAATTTTTGGAAATGTTTTGTCACATTGAAAACATCTTCCTGCTTAATTTTTATTTGTCTTAAAAACCTGTATGGTACTTTATAAGAAGATTTATTATTATTTTCCCTCTTTTAGAATCACATAAAGGTAATCTCTTTGGAAAATTAAGCTTAATAGACTAAAATGATGTCATTACTTCTAGGTATTTGTAAGTTCTTTGGTTATGAAATACCATTAATAGAGGATAATTTTTGCTCTTTATTATCATGAATTTATCCACCACTTTGTTTCTAGGATGCATGATTATAGCATGCAATACCATTCTTATTAACTGTCAGCCTTCAATTATTCAGCCATTTTACTTCTATTTTTTCTGGCAGCTGTTGCATTGAATTTTTGATAATTGCCTCTTCTATACTTGAAATTAAAACAAAGTGTGTAAGACAAGAGCTCAGAATGGAGGAAATCATATGAGAGAAAGGATGACAGTGTCATATAAGCACAAATGTGCTCTGACAAACCTAAGAATAAATGTCCTGGGAATGCATACTATTAAACAATGTAGTCTTTAGGGAAATGATGCTGAGCAAGTACTTGGGGATATGGATGCTTGTTTACACACTTGTGAATCTGAATACAGGTGTCATAATAAATAACCCCAAGATGGACAGTTTGAAAAATCAGCCTTAATATTGTGTCCCAAATGTTGTTGGGAAGGATATAGGATTTTCTTTTCTTTCTAGGATTACAGATTTTATTGAAAATGCCAAGAAATATTCAGTTAAGGGCCAACAATGTTAGTCATTGTGGTTTGAATGATTGTTGGCTGTAAAAGAGCCTTTAGTCAAGTATTTGATTTCACAATAGTAACTGAAAATATCTACACAAAAGTCCCATTTCATGTCCTTATGGCATGGAGATGACCTTAGACTTTTGAAGGTTGTCCTAGTAGCTCATAAGCTATACAGGTCCCACCAAGTTATAAAGACCTGGAAGCAGCCTAGCAAAACAAGGAGAGGTGCTTTTTAGCAGTTAAGGTAGTTAACAAGCTTAACTTAAGGTAAGCAGTTAAGCAGTTCTTAACCTATCTACAAACATTAGACTTAGGCCTTCTGATATGTAATCTTTGTCCAATGGAGACTCTGTTCAGAATGAAATATAGAAATGTTAGTCGATTTCTTGTATGTAAATGCTCACACTGAAAATTTAACAATCAGCTTAAGTTTGGAGCTGGTTCAAGTTGGCTCCAACACGCCCTGATTCCCTTTTATTATCCTCCTGTTCTCCCTCCCCATTTTATGCACTCTTCTATTCTCTTATTTCCCACAAAACACAGGGTGGAAAGATCACAGGCTCTTAATTCAGATGACTTGGGCTCAGATTCTATCTCCAGCTGTGTGCTGTGATCTCAAAAGAAATTTACTTCTGCTTCCTGGATATTGGTTTCCTCATCTCTCAAATCATAGGTTGAAGTAGATACCTTCTGAGGTCCTTCTCAGTTCTAGATTTCTGATCCTTTAGGATTTAGTCTACAATGGTTCAGTTTTCTTGTTTTTCCTGACCTTCTCCTGTTTCTTTATGTTCTCTTTATAGCTTTATTCCTTTGTATCCTTAAAAATATCTCTTTATGATCTCTCTTATTAAAAAGAAAACTAACTAGCTCACAAGAGACTATTGTTAAATTTTCATTTACAAAAGAGCATTTACATCTCAGGAATCAGTAAATATAATAAATCAGGCCCTAATTTGTTGTTTTGTTGATTTTCTAGACTTAAGAAAATGAAGGAGGAAATGTTACCACAAATTAAACTTTAAAATGTATCATGATGATTTCCCCCTCCCCAAAGTTGGCTGTTAAACATTTATCTGCACCCCCTGCCTATATGCCAATCTCTCTCTCTGTCTCTCACCCACAGAACCTCTACATATACTAATTTATTTCATTACTTATTATTTCTTTATTAGTTATACTTATTTAACTTTCTTGTTCTGTTGTTTGAAGTGTTTGCAAGTTGAGTTCTTTGATCATTCCTATTTTTCCCTTTTTCTTTTGCAGGAATGTCTCCAATGCCTCTCTTTCATTAAATATCCATCTTTTCAAATTAAGGTTCAAGTCTTTATTCTGTCATTTTGAATTTTATAGTTCCTTTGCTTTTGGGAAAATACTATTCTATTCCATTCTGTGATTTCTTATATGTGAAACAAAGTTCTTTTATTCACATTTCCTTTTCTTTATAATTGAAGTTCTCCTAGTTTCTTGCTAAACTTATCACTGGAATTGTTCAATTTAACAACTAGTTGTCCTGAATTTTGAAGAGTAGGATTTTTTTTGTTGGTTGGTTTTTTGGTGAATGGAGATAAATCCAGAGTCTTTCAACTGGTGTCTAGTTATCTGTATTCAGCAGTCCTATGCAGTTTTCCTGTATTATTTCCTGCATTATGGTATCAAAAATTCTAGATTTTTCATGTTCCTTTGGGATTTCTATGATCCTTAAGTTACATCCATGCATCTTGCTTTTAAGATTATTTGAGCTTGTATAAAATTCCTTTTTGGTGTTTTAGTTTTCTTATTTAAAACATTAAATTTTTTATACTAAATTTTTAAAAACACCAAATAAAATGAACATTTCCATATACAAAAAAAAAAGCAGAAGAAAAGGACTGTACTTGAAGCTATAAATCTCTATTAGGTAGAGTTGGATTTTTCTTTTAAAGTATATAGTAGATTCAATATGTAACTTTCAAAGCTGTCTTACTTGTATGTGATTCCTGTTAGTTTTCCTTCTGTTCTCTTCTGTGCATCAGTATATGCCCCAATGATACACTTTTTCTTTCTCTCTGTTTTTGTCTCTGTCTGTCTCTTGTTTCTGTCTCTCTGTCTTGTCTCTTTTGGCAACCCTATACCTAGCAACCCAAGACTGGGCTATAAGGCTGGTTCATTTGCCTACATATCTGGATTCCACTTTCATTTCTCTCAAACCTGGTACAACCGCACATTGGTCTCCCTCCCCAATTCTTCTGTTGACTCTCCTTTTAAAATTTTTTGGTTGGGCTAAATCAGTATCGGCTGTTTTTTTCATGGTTAGGGGAAGGGCATGGAGGATGTATGGGGAAAGCCTCTACAGTCTAGACCAGCCTTTAATCAGAAGCACATTTTTAGCACCTGTTTCTTCCTAATCAAGTTGGGTAGTCAATAGTCTGTTGCTTATTTCGAGGTGGGGGAGTGATGGAGGTGTTTGCCAGCAAGAGGCTGGGGTTGTGCACTGGGAGAACCCTTTGATGGGCTCTAAGTACAAGCCTGAATCTACTTGTGCTTCTGCTGCTGTGGGGTGCTAATTCACAAGAATTTGCCTTTCTAGGGTTTCTTTTTTCTTCTTAATTCAAGTGCAATTGCTCTACAACTGGTACCTAGTCGGAGAGTTTAAAAGATCTCAACAAAGTGACTAATCTGCCAACTTTCTGATCATGTGACCTTAGTGAAAGAAGAAGCTTCTTAATTAGAGGAGCTTCAAAGTTGAGGCAACTATGTGGTGCAGTAGATATAGCCCTGGGCCTGGAATTAGGAAGACCTGAAATCAAATCAAGCCTCAGACTCTTACAAGCTCTGCAACCCTGGTTGTTGTTCAGTCATTTCAGTTGTGTCTGACTCTCCATGACCCCCCATTTAGGATTTTCTTGGCAAAGATACTGGAGTGGTTTGTCATTTCATTCTCCAGATCATTTTGCAGATGAGGAAACTGAGGCAAGCAAGGTGAAGTGATTTTGTCCAGGGCACACAGCCAAGTATTTGAGTCCAAGTTTGAATTCAGGGAGACGAGTCTTCCTGACTCTAGGCCCAGCACTCTACCCACTTCCCCATCTAGCTGTGACCCCAGGGCAAGTCTCTGCCTCAGTTTCCTCATCTGTAAAATGAGGTACTTCACAGGGTTGTTGTGAGGATCAAATGAGATAGTATTTGTTAAAAACAAAACACCTATCACAGTGCTGTCACAGGGTAGTGTTTCCCCTTCCTTCCTCTTCTGATCCAATAGAGGTCTTCAAGGAAAAGCTGAATAGCCACTTTTAAAGTATGTTATAATTGACATTTTGGGGGTCTGTTGGTTGTCCTAGAAGGTGACTGAGGCTCCTTACAGTGCTGAATCTCTACGATGCTGAAGGAGAAGAAGAGAACAGTATGGCTTGTGTTTGGAAAATCATGCAACATTTTAAAAGTTCTCCCTGATGCAAAAGTCCATCTTTTCAACACTAATATTCTCCTGGTGATGCTATGTGGCTCATTCCAGCTGAAAATAATAATGTTTGTTATTAGATTCAAAATTGTAACTGTTTAAAGGGCAACTGAAAAATCATCAAGGTTGTAAGTAGGCTGCAGCATATTGCTAAATATGATTTGTGTGCCTGAAGTTCTCTACAAGATGTCATCAAATGTACACAGAACTGGAAAGGTTAGTAGGTGAGTCATGTGTATCTATGATATATCTTCAGTTCTGCATTGGTGTCCATGAAATACATACATGCATACATATATACACATGTGTATATGCATGCATACGTGTATGTATGTATATATATACACGTACGCAAATGCATGGAGAAAAAAGGGAAGGCTGAAAAGTTCAAGAGAAAATTTGAGGGAATATTAGCGGGACTATCCCTGCTACATATATTTTTTCCCCAATTAAATTGCAATCTTCTTGAGGGCAGGGACTTTTGTACTTGCTTTTATTTATATCCCTAATGCTTAGCATAGTACCTAGCACAAATTAAAAAAATTAACATTTAATAAATGTATTTATCAATGTATGTAGGTGTATATATGTACACTCATATAGGTTTATATCTATTGATAGGAGTGATACCTTAGTATGTCAAAGTACAAATCTTAAACTCTAATATTTATATTTCCTTTAGTAATTCCTATTTTTATCCAGAAAGATAAACATAAAGAAAAGTAGAAATTATAGCTTTTTTTTTTCGGATCTACAGAGCTCCTAAAAATCTCGACAGAGAGCATTTTGATCCTCTGTGTTTTAAGAAGCAATAACACTCACCCCTTTTATGTTTCCCTCCTCCATGATTTGACAAGACCGAATTGGAAGACTAGTGACATAACTGGATTTTTAGATGATAAAAGGGAAGAAGAATTTCCTCTGCTTCAGGTGACAAAGTAAATGAAAACATAAAACTCTGACTTAGCCTAATCAAAGCTTTGGTCAGGGAGCCCAGAAGAAGCACAGAGCAATCTTTCCTTTCCCGAATCAATCGCTTGCCTAATTACCTAGAAAACAAAAGCAGGCTGGAGGAGATGGCTGAACATCTGTCATTTCCATCCAAAGCAGTTCTCCAGAATGTTTTTGTGTTTAATTAAGGCCTTGTCTGCATCTAACTCTGAGTGTTATTCTTTGGACTAAAAGATACACAGAACTGGGATTGGCAAAGGAAAATTCATATGTAGGAAAAAAAATAGCATAGAAGCTGTCTAGCTATGGCACCTATATAATAAACAGAATGATTGAGGCAGTTGGAAAACTACA
This sequence comes from Petaurus breviceps papuanus, assembly GCF_028583685.1. Taxonomy (NCBI): domain Eukaryota; kingdom Metazoa; phylum Chordata; class Mammalia; order Diprotodontia; family Petauridae; genus Petaurus; species Petaurus breviceps. Next base: position 39,923,677 of record NW_027185764.1, on the reverse strand, counting down.
TCCTCTGGCAAAACAAGGAGAGAAGGGTGGTATTTCAGAAAGACGACAAGCATACTCAATTTAGGAAATCTGATACATGAAGCTCAACATTTTCCCAAAAGAGATCAGCTGGCTGTTTTCTTACTCACTTTGCAAAAAGAGTCTCCATTTTATGAAAGCAGTTAGCATAAATACCCTTTCAACATCTAACTCTCATAATGCATTTAAGATAACTTGATTTGTTCATTTCTCCAGGATGCTGTACATCTTTGCACAAAAATGAGGCACACCTATATTAGACAGGGAGAGAGACTTGTAGTGATTTTCTGAACAATGCCTCGCAAAATTCAATCAAGTTCCACCCCTTTTCCAGGCCCCTATGAGTCATTTTCTTTAGTTTCAAAATGGGGATGGTGATACTGTTAACAGATGCCCATTAGGCAAATAGGCTCACAAGTTCTTTTTGTGGACTAAAGATTCAGGAAGGAAAGTATAACATCAGTGTCATTGTAACAAGTACTAAGTGACACCCAAGGCATTTGTGGTGGCACAATACATTCCCCACCATTATGCATTTTTTTCTTGCTCCTCCCTGTTCCATTTCTTACTGTCTCATTCTTCTCTTCTTCTTCCCTCTTCTCTTTTGTTTTTTTCTTCCCCTTTTCTTCTTTTTCTTTCTTTTCCTCTTATACCTTGAGCCTGCCAGGGGCATCGTTTTCCAGCACTGGTTTGCTTTGGGCTAAAGCAATTGTTGGCTTTTGCCCATGACACATATTTCTTAGAAACTGCCAGAATGCTCCACACAATAGGCACATCAAAAAGGTAGCTGCAGGGCAGAACAATGAGGCATGTGGCCTGTCCTTCTTTTGTCTGCCCGATATTCATCCACTAGAGGAAGATTCTCATAGCTCTATTAAGTTTTCAGGAAGGCTATTCCAAAAGTTAATTCAAAACAACAAAAAAAAAACCCACCCCCCCCAAAACCCTCCCACAACCCTCTCAGGTACTATTTATTTGTTTATTGATTTTCTTCTAAGTTTAGTTTAAGCAGCATCTACATTGTCTTTTCTGATCCTACTCCCCTCCACCCCTCTCCCCTAATGATCTTATATTTATTTAAGTAGCCATGACATAGGGCTGATCTTGTAGTGAGGAAGATTTGTGTTCAAGTATGGTTTCTGACACATACTAGCTGTATGACCCTGGTCAAGTCACTTTTAACTTTTCAGTACCCCAGGTAGCTGTTTAGCTTGCTAGATAAAGTATTCATCATATGCTTTCAATGTGACAGGCACTATGCTAAGATTTTAAATAACAGAATAAGTGTTGATCTGTACGGGTGGGTGGAATTTCCTCATTGTGAGTTTCCTACATTGAAGAAATGACAGATCTCATTCTATATGCATATTTTTCTTCTGTTCAATATTCATTCACCATATGAGAGCTTTCTTAAAGTTCTATGTATTTTCAGAAAGTACATTGTAAAAGTCCCCTAAGACCTCAAATAAGTGTGTGTATATATGTATGTTTGTGTGTATATATCACACATACATGTACACACGTACTCAATACAGCATATGAGAAATATTTTTATTTCAAAGAAATATGTAGTATATACTTATACACATGTGTATGTATGCACACATATACACAATATACATATATGTGCATGTCTATCATTCACATAGTTGCACATCTATGTCCTCTGGCAAAACAAGATGGTGTGTGTATAAATGTTTGTGTATGTATATGTGTTTTATACAATATATTTATATGCATATAATTTCTTGCTTTATGTGTATATGTGTGTGTACACACACACACATACACATATATACACAATCTTGTTTTGCCAGGGGATATAGATTTTTAGTTGTGTGAATGATATTTATGTTATATACATATGTATGTATATACACATAACATATTTATTCAGAATAAAATTTATTTCATGCATGCTATATTAAATACATGTAATAGGTTGTGGAACAGAAGAAAAATTAGCATTTCTTATCTATGTACATGTTTATTGACTGTAAGCTCCTTCAAGGCAGGGTCTGCTTCATTTTGTTGTTGTGTATGATATCAATTCCTAGAACAGTATAAAGCACATAGTAGGAACTTAAATATTTGTAGATTGGCTAAACATTCTTTAAGTACCTACTGTGTGAAGAATACTATACTAGGTGATGGTGGGGTACAAAGTTTAGGTAAGACAAGTTTCCTTTATTAATAAAAGTACAGTGCCTGGAACAAAGCAGATGCTATGTACGTGCTTATTTCTTCCTCCTCTCATGGACGTTACAGTCTAATAGGGAGATCAAAGCCAAATACAGAGAACTATAATACATGAACATGACAAGTGCATGAGGTTGGTTTTAAAGGAAAGTAAAATATGATATCCTCCTTGAACAATACAAAGACTTAAAAAACCAAGAAGAAAGAATATTTGAGTCACTTCTGAATGCTTCCAGGCATCTGTATCTGTAAGGGAATGAATACCTTTGTATTAAGTATTTTGTAGCAAAGAATCATTTGAAGAAAGATTTAAAAGTAGGGAAGGTTTATTAGGAATAAGAAAATACAAAGTTCAATTTAACTGAGTCCTATTATAGTATTGTTCCTTTCACAGAGGAAATTCTTGTCAATAATTAGTAGACGTAGTGTCTGGGGTCATTCTCCCAATCTTCGGTTGGACAGACAGTTTGGTTCCCCAGAGTATGGTTGGCTATACTCCCTTTACATTTACTGGGGTAACTTTGAGGAGTTGGAGGGGGTGCTTTCTAATACCATTTCTCTTGAGTCCCCATCTGGTGTGATCCTTCTCAATATCATTTGACCAATTTACATCTCTCCAACATTAATTAGCCAGTTAACTTCAATACACATTTTTCAAAAAGATATTTACTGAGAAAGTATTATAAGAATAGGACATTCTCCCTGAACTAAGATGTACACCCCCTTTACACATCTGCTCAGCCTCTAGGGAGAATAGGTTAAAGCTTAAAATGATTGCTGAAATCACTCCTTTCACCAAGTTCACTTCTTGGGTGTGGCATAGTAGTTGGATTAGTGATTTCTGTGCTTGAATGACACAGTTCTTCGGTGGGGTCAGTTCACTGTTCAGCAGAGTCATGTAAGTAGCTCTTTGGGATTGACTTTACCAGGCTTAGCTACTGTGGCTGTTGGCTCCAATTGCTAAGGAGACCTTTGGTATCTCTTCTGATTTGTTGAGGCTCAAAAGGTTATAGCACAGAAACAAAGGTGCCATGTGTTCATGAATGCATGGATGCTAGATGGAAAGATAAAGCAGTCACCACTATTTACCCCCCCCTCCCCCAGCCCAGAAGCCCAGATCATTTCTTCTTCTTGCAAGCCACCAAGAAAGAGAGAGGTTGTTTGAGTTCAGCAACCAATTACAAGACTTTGGTCAGCACAAAGTAATCTGACAGGAAACAGATCATGGTCTGAGTGGGGGTGAGGGCAAGGGCCCCTCCATCACCTATTTTTGGAAACATGATTGCTACACCTTCATATGCATTGGAGGTATTCAAAGCATATTGCTCATGTTGTAAGCATGGGGCCCTATTTGGCCTGTTCCCCCATTATAAGATAGTAAGTAGTAGAGACCTAATTTGAACCTAGGTCCTCAGATTCCAAATTCATAACTCTGCCCAATATCCCTAGGTAATGCATAAAAAGTATTAAAGACTGAATGCTTATAATTTATAATAAAAAGATAAACTATTTGTTTTCAAAAAATCAATAGCATTGAAAATGAGAATAAAAATGAATGAGAAATATTATCTAATCATTCCCTGTAATTTTTTCTATTTTAAACTGATTTGTCATAAAATCTCACCTGTCAGCCAGCGTCATTCAGTCTCTGACTTCCTGTCATGAACTCTCCCTGTCACCTCATGACAGGGCTCTGACAGCTTCCAGAGTGTCAGTTTTGCCCTGAACACTGATTTCTTTTCAACTTAGTTAAGGTTACATTAACTTAATGAGGCTAGAAATATTCTCTTTCTGTTAAAATCAGCCTGTAGCCCAGAGTTGTCTACACTTTCTGATATTGCTGTGATTTTTCTTCCAGATCCTTCCAATCTGTTTCTCCAGGCACCCCCTTTCTTTAGTCAGAATGTCCCTTTCTTTAACACAAAGTGGGACCTTATTCCAGAGGGCTAAAACATTGAAAGGCTCCCTCATCTGTTTAGACTGTATAGTTTAAACTATGTTGAATAGCATCCCATTCACAGTGCACTTAGTTTTCAAATGTAACAAAATTCACTTTTTAATTGACTACTTCATCTTATAAACCAGTAGACTTATGGCATGTGAGAGCTGGAAAGACCTTAGAGCTAATCTGGTTCAACCCTGTCATTTGACAGATAGGGAAACTGAGGCTCAGGGGGTGACCCTCTCTAGGCCATGCACATGACTAGTAAATGACAGAGCTGAGAGAAGCATAGTGTTGTATTAGGAGTCAGATGTCATAGGTGGCAGTCTGGGATCTGTCAGTAATTCACTTTCCTCTCTGGAATGTGGCAGAATTTTATGATTGGAAGGAACCACAAGTGACAGCACAGTGCCTAGCAGTATGTGCTGAGGTGACATCTGAGGTCTCTCCTACCTCTGAAATTCTATAAAATAGACTTCCATAGAGGGATACTGATAGAGTAAAAATGGTTTGTTTAGTGATTGATTGGTTGATTGATTGATTGATCTAACCCAGGGGTGGGGAACGTGTGACCTCAAGGTCACATGTGGCCTTCTAGGTTCTCAGGTGCAGCCTTTTGACTGAGTCCAAGTTTTACAGAACAAATCCTTTTATTAAGGGAATTTCTTTTGTGAAGTTTGGGTTCAGTCACAGGACTGCACTTGAGGACCTAGAGGGCCACATGTGTCCTGGAGGCTGCAGGTTCCCCACCCTGGACATAGCCCAACTCATAACTGAGCATGAATCCCTTCTACAACATCCCCAACAAGTGGCCATCCAACCTCTGTATGAAGATCTCCATACATGGGGAACTTAGATTCCCCTTGAGACAGCTGTTCCACTTCTGGACAACTCTAAGTACTAGGAAGCTGCTTCTTAACATTGGGCCAAATCTCTGCTTCTGTGACATACATCTATTGCTTCTAGTTCTTCCTTCTGTTCAGAGGTTCCTAGTGACACAGTGGATAGCACAGGGGGCTAGAGTCAGGAAGACCTAAGCTCAAATCAGACACTTATTAGATGTGTGACCCTGGGCAAGTCACTTAACCTCTGTTTGCCTCAGGTTTGTCAGTTGTAAAATGGAATCAATAATAGCACTTTCCTCCCAGGGAGGTTATGAGGCCCAAATGAGGTAATACTTGTAAAGTATTTAGCACAGAGCCTGGTGCATAGTAAGTGCTTAATAAGTACTTATTTCCTTCCTTTGTTCCTTCTTTCCGTTATTCCTTCATTCCTCTCTTCCTTCCTCTTCCTTCCTTCCTTCTTCCCTCTCCTTCTTTCCCATTCCTCTCTACCCTTTTTCCTTTCCTTCCATGCTCCTTCCCTCCCTCCCTTCCTCCTTTCCTCCCTTCCTCCCTTTCTTCCTTCCTCCCTTCTTTCCTTCCTCCCTCCCTCCCTTCCTCCCTTCTTCCCTCCCTCCCTCCTTTCCTTCCTTCCTTCCT
>NW_027185764.1:39909928-39917937 GCF_028583685.1 Petaurus breviceps papuanus | reverse complement strand
TTCCTTCCTTCCTTCCTTCCTTCCTTCCTTCCTTCCTTCTTTTTTCCCTTCTTTTCCTTCTCTGGGGACCAGGTTAAAAAAATCGAATCCCTTTTCCATATGATATCCTTCCAAATACTTGAAAACATCTAATAGATACTTCCTATACCTTCTCTTCTCCAGGTTACAATCCTTCAGTTCTCTTCATATGCTTGTTTTATATCTTCATTTCTGGTCTAGCACCCTAATCAGACTCTATCATCATTCTGAGTTTCCTCCAACAACAATGATAATTAAGTCACAAACATTGTAGAGGTAGAGATCACAATACACAGTGGTAGATAGCACGTGAAAAGAAGAACATTGCTATTTATAATGTAATTTTCAATTATTTTAGCTTTAACTGACAAATGGGGGCATGGGGTGGGAACCTCCCCAAGCACAAGCATTTTTTCTATCCTAGAACAATCTCAGTCATTCTTCTCCATATCTTTACCATTTCTAAGTCTCCTACTCTACATTTCCACCTTTTACTATCCAAGCATTGTAGTGTAGTTCAGACCTGGAAAGACTGTAATCATCGATGTTGCAGAGATGAACTCCTAGAGAGATGATGTCTTCACAACAGTACAATCCAGTAGTGTGGCTATAGTTGAGGGTACATTTCTTCATAGGATGTTAGAGCTGAAAAGACCCTTAACTATCATTTAGTCCAACTTGTTTACTTTTACAAATAAGGAAACTGAGGTGTAGAGAGGGCTTGCTCAAGTTTGTCAGCTTGTTCAATATTCCTTCCAAGGAATTCTTAGATCACATGACTTAAGAGATCCTATAAGCTGAACTTATCTGCCAAATGAAGAAACTGTAGCTCAGATAGTTTGAGTAACTTGCATGAGGTCACACAGATAGCAAGTAGTAGTTCTGAACACCAGTCTCTGCTGCTTTGATGCTTAGGCTGTTCCCAGTATATGGAAGGCCATCTCCATCTTTCTGCCTATTAAATTCCTACCCATTCTTTCTTTTTTTTTTTTTTGCTTTTTGGAGGGGGAAGGTAGGGCAATTGAGGTTAAGTGACTTGCCCAAGATCACACGTAGTAAGTGTTGTGTCTGAGGCCAGATTTGAACTTAGGTCCTCCTGACTCCAGGGCCTGTGCCCTCTTCACTGTGCCACCTAGCCATCCCCTAGCCATCCTTTAAAACCAACTTATATCTCCCCTTTCCTAAACATTGTTTTTTTTATCCTAAAATAATTTAACTCATACATGCATGTGCACACACACACACATGTAGTGCTTTCTTCACAACACTGTGAGGTATATAGTGTATTATTACCCACATTTTACACATGGGCGAACTGAGCCCCAGAGAAGTTAAGTAACTTGTCTGTGATCATATTGCTATTAATTTCTGTAGCTGGGGTTTGAACTCAGGTCTTCTGACATCAGGTTCAGTGTTCTTTCTATTATATATGTCTTTATATGTCTTTTCTTTACCCTCTCTAATCTCATCCATAATTCTGCTTAGCTTAGAGACTTACTCTGTCTCAAGCAATGCATGTTGATAACTACTACACAATTTTAAATGCTAGAAAATGGCCTGGGGATTTGAGATTACGACCTAGGCCATCGTAACTCTGAGGCTGGCTCTTTAATCACACACTATGTCATTTCGAAGGTCTTAGGCACTAAAGATTTAATTTGATACAAAAAACATTTATTAAGTTCCCACTTTAAAGAAGACACAGTTTTATTGTGGGATACAAAGACAAAAGCAACATAGTCCCTGTCCTCAATGAGCTCACCTTCTTCCACTGAAAGATAGCAGGGTAAAGCAGAGGTGTTTGTTTTGTTTTAAGGTTTAGGGATGTTTGAAAATGTAGGCATCATGTTGTAATGGACACTGAGATATAACAGGACAGCTAGGCCAATTATAATTTAATAGGAGTGTTTATTAACTGGCCGGGACTGCCTCTCAGATCTAAAGACAGTCCCTTTTAGCAGTTTTAAGGGGGGCTCTAGTGTATAATTTCTGGGGGGGCACTTCATTGTATAACTTCATTTTAGTTATTTGTGTATGATATGAATGAATGAAAAAGCATTTATTAAGTGCTTACTATATGCAAAACAATGCTAAGTACTAGGTATACAAGTGAAGGAGGGTAGGATTAGTGAGAAGTAGTGAGCTGGGCGACTGGGAGGGTGGCAGTGCCCTAAACAGTAATTGGGAAATCCTGAAGAAGAGAAGGTTTTGGAAGAAAGATGATGAGCTCTGTTTAGGATATACTGAGTTGGAGGTGTTTAGAGAACATCTAATTCTAGATGTCCAAAAGATTGTTGGTGGTGCATAACTGAAGCTCAAGTGAGAGACTGGGGCTGAACATATACATATCTTGGGTTATCATCTCCATAAATATACTAAATGAACCAAAGGGAACTGATAGAATTGCCAAATAAGAGAGTTTAAAGTGAAAAGAGAAGATGGCACAGTGACATGGATGAAGAACCAGCAAAGGAGACAGGAGTTGCCAGAGAGATAAGAGGAAAATCAGGGGAAGGCTGTATCATAAAAACCTAGAGAAGGGTTGGAGAGGTTGTGAACTGATCCAACCATTCTGGAAAGCAATTTGGAACTATGCCCAAAGGGCAATCATATTGTATACCCTTTCATCTAGCAACACCATTGCAAAGAGATCATAAAAAAGGGAAAAGAACCTACATGTACAGTAATATTGATAGCAGCTCTTTTTATGGTGGCAAAAAATTAGAAATTGAGGGCATTCACATTATTTGGGAACTGGTTGAACAAGTTGTGGTATATGAATGAAATGGAATACCATTATGCTATAAAAAATGATGAGCAGATGGATTAAAAAAAACTGGAAAGACTTACATGAACTGATGCAAAATGAAATGAGCAGACTGAGGAGAGCATTGTATGATTATCAACTAAGAATGACTTAGCTCTTCGCAGCATTACAATGATCCAAGACAATACCAGACAACTCATGATGGAAAATGCTATCTACATTGAGAGAAATTCGTGGAGTCTGAATGCATATGAAAGCATACTGTTTTCACTTTACTATTTTTTGTGTGTTTTATTTTTGGTCTGTTTCTGCTTTTACCACACGACTAATATGGAAATATATTTTACATAATTGCATATATACAACCTATATAAAATTGCTTACCATTTTGGGGAGGGAAAAAGGATGGGAGGAAGAACATTTGGAACTCACATTTTAAAAAGAGTGAAGGTTAAAAATTGTACATGTAAAACAAACAAAACAAACCAAAAAAAAAAAAAACCCTAAACACCTAGAGAGGAGAAAGTATCCAGGAGGAGAAGGTGCTCAAGAGTTACATTCTGTGCTTACAATTCACTATTTATTATGAAAGGAAGGAAACTTGCTCTAATATAAGTCATCTGCATCCAAAGCTTTCCATTGTGCTAGAACTAATCAGTTCTATTGCTGTCTTTGTTGAAGTCATTGGGTATATATTTTTTCACTTTATATGCATATATTTACACACACACACAACATTTTTATCTCTAAATTAGTCATATTGATTGTATCATATGGTACAATAATATTCAATTGTAATCAGATACCATATTTTTTTCCCTGCAGTCTTCCAATCAAATCAATTAGTCAGCAAGTATTTATTGATGGCTTACCTGTGCCAGGAACAGTGCTAGTTTCCAGAGCTACTGAAATAAAAGTGAAAGACAGTTCCTGTTCTTGAGATAATGTTTGAACCAAACCTTGCTGAAAAATGAGGCATCATAGAAAGCGAAGGTGAGGAAAGAGTGCATTTTATGTGCATGTGTGTGCGGGTGAGGGCAAGGCAAAGGCACAAAAATGGGAGACGAAATGCTGTTTGTGAGGAACAATGAGAACATAGTGTGTATGAAAGACAGGAAGACAAGAAAGATAGGATGAGATTTTAAGTTTTTCCTACTACATAGAGAACTGATATAATTTTTTTTAGTACATTTAAGGTCTTTCTTTCTACTAATAGCCTCCTTGGGATATAAAACCAGAAGTCAGATCACTGGAGCAAAGAGTATGAACATATTAGTAACTTTTTCTTGAATAAATGGATTTTTTTTCCCAGAATGGTTAGACCAGTTCTGTTTCATGAATTATGGCAGTGTGTATGTCTTCCCATAACTCCTCTAGAACTGATGATTTTCATTTTTTACCCTATATGTCAATTTGTAAATAGATACCTTAGTACTGTTTTAATGTATATTTCTATTATTTTTAGTGAGCTGGAGTATTTTTACAGAGTTGATGATAATTTTAATTTCTCCCTTTTGAAATGCATTCTCTTTTTTAAATGATTTAATATTTAGATTATTTATCTCAAACCCAGTTTCCCCATCTATAAAATTGGGTAACAATTATCCTGTAAGGTTGTTGTGAGGATGAAATTATACACTCTGTCTATTTGTCTGTCTGTCTCTCTCCCTATCAACTATTTACCTAACTTTGCTATAAGATATACTTTTAAAGTAAATTTTTTATCAAGCTTATTTCTGCTTATTTCTACTTCTCTTAATAGTTTTTATGAAATAAACTTTCTTTAATATTAGATGTTCTTGGGATAATTGAACACTGGACCACTATACTCATTTGGTTCTTAGGTATTGCTTACATCATCTGGTTGACTGATTTACCTTTCCATTTTTGACTGATATCACATATTTTTTGATAATTATTACTTTATAGTTTAATTTGAGATCTGGTAATAGTAGGCCTTTTTCATTACATTTTTGGGCCATTTCCCCTTGAAATTCTTGACCTTTGGTTCATCCATATCCATGTAAATTCTGTTATTTTGTATAGTTATATTAAATAACTCCTTGGTAGTCTGATGGGTCTAATGCTAAATAAGTAAATTAAATTAGGTAATGTCATCATTTTTGATTACTTTTGACAGCCCAGACATGAACACTGAATAGTTGCCCAATTATTTGTCTTCCTTTATTTCTGTAAGAAATGTTTTATAGTTGTATTTAAATAACTCTTTTGTGCATTTCTATTGGTACTGGTGGAAGGGTTTCAAATCTGTGATTCTACAAATGTGAGGAATTCCTGGTGTGGACATTTCTTCCACCAGTGCAGATGATCAGTCAGTCAATAAACCTTTATTAAGTGCCTACTATGTGCCAGGCACTGAGATAAGTGCTGCGGATACTCACTGAAGGGGTGGCTATGTGGCACAGTGAATAGAGCACTGGCCCTGGAGTCAGGAGGACCTGAGTTCAAATCTTGTCTCAAACACTTAACTAGCTGTGTGGCCTTGGGCAAATCACTTAGCCCCAATTGTCCTGCCTCCCCCCCACTGAAGAAGAAGAAAAAAGGAAGCTGAAGGAGGGGGAAGAAGATCGACACTAGGGGTATGTTGGAAAAGTCCAAAAAAGTTCAAAAGTAGTAAAAATGACCCAACTATCCTGGGCCTTCCTTAAACATAGTTTTAGGAGCTCATAGTCTGCCCCCTCCAATCAGAGGGGCAGAGGATAATAATGAAGTGTGACTTTCAAGGCAGATTTCATGCTTGCAAAATTATGTTTTCCACTGATGAGGTTCCAGGTTTTTGGGCCACAGAGGAAAAGTCAGAGAAGCCCCAAAGTAATCCAACCAGGTGGGAAATGAGATTGGTATTTTTTCTGTACCTTAGGTGACTGAATAAGAGGTTGACTTGACCATGGTCACACAGATATTGTCTATTACAGGCAGGACTTGCACAGAGGTCTTCCTGACTTTAATGTAGCTCTCTATGCACTATAGCACACCTACTAGTCAGGTATAACAATGGTAACTCTTATAGAATCATCCATCAAAACCTGGGACACAGAAAATATATAGACAAAATGAAAAATTGAGAGTTTTCTCTCAGCTTTTACATTACATTACATTATACTGTGCTATCAGAGATTTAATGCTGAATAGCTTTCTATTAGTAGAAATTATAATCCCACTGCCCAATTTTGATAAAGTGATGACACAGAATGAAGAGGTCACAGAGACCTGTGGGTAAGTGAATGGGAAAGGAGAAGGATTTATATATATATAAATTGAGAATTACTAGGCAAAGGAAAACTTCTGGGTTTTTTGTTTTGTTTTGCTTTAAAAATAGTTTAGATTTCATGACATTATTTCCCATAATGCTTAAGATTTTAAAACATTTTTTTCTATCCCCTGAATGGTTTTATTTCATTGATTTAGTTATTTTATAATCCCTAATGAAAAATTTTTGCTATGTAGACAGTTGTATGCTGTTGTGTACTATGCAATGTCTGTTTTTAAGTCACTATTTAATTTATGATTTTGGTATTACTCGTCTCCTTGAATTTCCTTATGACAATCCACTTCATTAATAATAGAAAAATCTCTAGCCTTATCAGACTTATTTTTACCCAGCTTATTTTGATTAGCATTCCCAGCGATGTGTCTTTCGGCATATACACTGAGATTTCAAAAGTGTTGCTCTCCAGAAGTTAAAGGAGCACTGAAGAATAGATACTTTAAAGACAATCCTTTTTAGTTGTATTTAGTGTTACATGGTATCTTTTGCCCTCTGGTAGTCTAAATAAATCCCTCCTAGCCACATACTTATAAAACCTTGATACAAAATGAATTTTTACTGGTTCCTGGTTTTTTTTTTTTTTGGCTACACAATTGGGGTTAAGTGACTTGCCCAGGTTCACATAGCTAGCTTGTGTCAAGTGTCTGAGATCAGATTTTAACTCAACTTCTGACTCCAGGGCTTTTACTCTATCCACTGCATCACCTGGCTGCCCTTCCATTGGTATTTGGTAGTACAGTGACAGTGTAATGAAATTATAACCTCACTAATATGAGCAATCTTTATTCTCTTTCTGCATATTATGACCCAGCCTGTGTGATTCTATGCTATATCCTTTCATACATCCTCCATAGAGTATTTTCACAATTTGCTAGAGTTTTTCTTGTAGGTCATTTAATATTTCATGGGTACTAGTCTTGCCCTTTGACCATTTATTATCCTTCACTCACTCTATAGCTCACACTCCATTTTCTGGAGAATAGATGAATAAATGAAAAAAGTATCACTAAATACTATGGGCCAAGATTTGAGGATATAAATAAAAACAATGAAACAGTTTCGGCTCTCAAGACACAATTTAATTGGGGAAGATGACACCCTAGAAAAGAGTTTAGCTGCAGGACATATGGAAAGGATCAGAAGTCCTAAGAGTTTAGCAGTGGGGTGGACAGTGGCAGGGCAGATGGAAAAGAGGACTTTAGGATGAAGTAACAGGGCAGAGGATGAAGCCTGGTGCTCTTTCTCACTAGAAGGTATGTTATTTGTGACTCTCAGTTCAGCCAAGTAGTGTGAAAAACCATGTCTTTCATCCCTGGTTGGCTTTGAATCATTGAAGGAAGATGGAAGGGAAAGCTAAAAGTCACAGTTTTCTGATTATGACTTTAGCACCTCTATCCACTGGGAAAGGATGATGGAGTGCCCTTTCCCATAAACCTTGTTTAATTGCCTGCTCAGAAAGAGCTCTGGGAATATGCTAAGTCTCTCCTTTTTCTTTCTTTTTTCTTTTTGGAAGGCAATTGGGGTTGTGACTTGCCCAAACATGGCTAGTTTTTGTGTTAAGTGTCTGAGGCCGGATTTGAACTCCGCTCCTCCTGACTCCAGGGCCAGTGCTCTATTCACTGTGCCACCTAGCTGCCCCAAAGTCTCTCCTTTTTGATGTCCATGAGATATAAAGATGACTCTGAGCTCCAGAGAGACTGTAAGAAGGAGGGTGGGGAGTGGTGTTTTTCCTTATACCAGTCCAAGGTATGGCCAATGAATGGCCTCCTAGGCAGGTCTGTGACTGAGACAGGGCTGCTTCCTTCTCCTCCTCCTTGTCCTCCTCATCCTCTTCCTTCTCCTCCTCTTCTTTCTCCTCCTCTTTCTCTTCCTCTTCCTCCTCTTCATCCTCCTCCTCTTCCTCCTCCTTTTTCTCCTCCTCTTCCTCCTCCTCCT
>NW_027185764.1:39739476-39909918 GCF_028583685.1 Petaurus breviceps papuanus | reverse complement strand
CTCCTCCTCTTCCTCCTCCTTTTTCTCCTCCTCTTCCTCCTCCTCCTCCTCTTCCTCCTCCTCCTTCTCTTCCTCTTTCTCCTCCACTTCCTGTTCCTCCTCCTCCTTCTTTTTGATACAGGGCCTTGAAAGTTCTCAACAATCAGCTGACATCTTCCCCCTTCCCAGGCACCTGAGCAGTGGGGTAATAGCTATTGGAACAGTGTCAGAGGCAGATGGTTTTATAAGGAAAGAGACCCCCACCACCCACGGAAAGAGAAGCCACTAGGAAGAAAGAGACCGACTTGGCATTGACTTAGTTATTCTTCTTAGAGGAGGTAAAATGTAAATTAGTTAATGAGTATCTGTGTTACAGACACTTGTGAACTAGTCTTTCTACTGATTTTAATCACTCTATAGTTATTTATTTTTTAGTGTTGCCCTTCTTTGAGGGATATAAAAAAATCTGTTCCATACCTAATTTGTATTTGCGCTTTGGATACCTTTTTTTGTTAACTCACCATCTGCCTTAGCTGAGGAGAATTCCTTTGATTCAAGCCCCAGATAGAATTATTCGTTGGGAATCTAAGATGGGATGTGGAACGGAGGCATTGGGAGCTTAGATCCCCTGGTGAGGAGAAAGATAATCCCAAAGTAATGAACCCTGGGCAAATTGAAAGGTGAGGTAAAGGACAGGGATTGGTGAAGGTTGCCCATCCCATGGCCTTAGTCTAGTAGGGTTTGGCTGGCTGGTGTGCTAGATATATGAACATAAGTTTGACTGTTGGTATTCTAAATGTAAGATCTTTATTCAGTGACCAGTGAGCTGATATATTACGAGAGGAAATGAACCACATCAATATTGACATTCTCACTATAAATGAAATAAGGAGGTATAATGAAGTAGCATCTAAAGGGAAGGATGGCTCACAGCTTCTCCTCAGAGATAAGAATAAAAGCAGTTGATGAAATTGGTGTCATTGTGTGCTTTAAGGCATCAATAAACAGCACTTTGTGGTTCTCTCTCCTTGCAGTGCTTGGGATGGACGTAAACAAAAAGACCACTATGAAGATAATCACTGCTTTTGTGTCAATGTCTGTTGCGAGGGATGATGATGAAGACAACTGTTAAAATGGATTTAACAAGATCCTTTGGATGAAACTGACATGTACTAGGTGATTTTAATGCAAAGGATGGTGAAAAATACATTGGAAAATATGGTTTGGGAATTAAGAAGTAAGGCCCAACCTTGTAGACTACCCAGAAGTCTCACACCTGTAGACCATGAATACTTTCAACTCAATTCAATTCAGTTTAATTCAATAAACATTTATCATGTATTAGCTGTTTGTAAGATATAGTGCTAGATAAGGAGAATACAAAGAAAAAACCAAAAAGTCCCTACCTTCAAGGAGTTTAAGAAGTACTCACCAGCACCCCTGCCTTCTTTCCACCCTTGCCAAACATAAAACCAACTACCTCTTAATAGAGAGGAAATGAATGATTTCAAAAGTTGGAGTCATTTCTGAATCAGTGGTCTAGGTGCAATCAGACCATTGCCTAGCTAGCACAAGTTCCAACATTGGAATTATATTAGAATAAAGGATAAAGATGAAAATACAATTAACACAGATTCAAGCTGACATGTTTAAACAAGCCAAAAATTCCAAAACATGGATGACATTTACTATGATTGCCACCATTTCTTAGCAAAGTGAAATCAATGTAAAGTAGTTGTACAATGACATTGTCTAGAGAACTCAGAATCTGCCTAAACTAGCAAAAATTTGGCCTCCTTGCAAAGTAGAGAGACGCAGAAACTGAGGACAATGTTGTTTTAGAATATAAGGTCTTTGCAAAACATTATAGAAGGGCATGATAGACCACAAGCCATATTAGTCATAAAAATGAAGGAAGCATAGTACAGCATTCAGGAACCTGGGGCTTTAAGGCCACCTGGGCCCTCTAGGTCCTCAAATACAGCCCTTTGACTGAATCCAAACTTCACAGAACAAATCCCCTTAATAAAGGATTTGTTCTGTAAAACTTGGTCTCCGTCAAGAGGCAGCATCCAAGGACCTAGAAAGTCACATGTGACCTCAAGGCCACCCCTGTATAGTAGATAGAGAGCTGAC
Organism: Petaurus breviceps papuanus; assembly: GCF_028583685.1. NCBI lineage: Eukaryota > Metazoa > Chordata > Mammalia > Diprotodontia > Petauridae > Petaurus > Petaurus breviceps. The sequence goes on along the minus strand of NW_027185764.1, from coordinate 39,907,803 downwards.
TTCAAAGCTAAGAAGACCTGAGATCAAGTACACCTCTGATAAATACTGGTTGTGTGATCCTGGACAAATGACTTAATCTTTTATTGCTCCCAAGGTATTAAAATCCTGGCTACAAAACTCTTGAGGGAAGTCCAAACCAGATTAAAATGTAATTGGATAATGTTAAACAAAATAAATAAAAACACAATACAACACAGATAATATTAAATTGTGGTTTTCTAAGTCAGTATGTGAGCCACAGGGATTCATTTGGATTTTAGTTGGACATAATTCTCTGAGACTATAAGTTGCTGAGAAGGTGTCAATCTGTATTGGCAGAGGGAGTTACCGTTACCAATTCCCAGGCCTCTCTGTCTCCCTATGCCAACATGGATGGGGGAACAGGACTTTTTTCACTGTGATTGTTTTCACTGATTTCCTAACTGGAACTCAGTATGGTGCATTTCCTAGATTTTTGTGGAGGAGTTGTGGTGGAAGGGCCAAGTTATGCTTTTTGCAACTCACCATCTTTGGGCATTCTCCATACAAGTGAAATAACATGTCCGTTTCCTGTCCCTATTCCTATCAGTCATGAAACAGCAAAAAGTAGTTCAGGGGAAAGCAAGCCTTCAGAAAATTTGGCATGAGAACTAAGCCAGATAATTGCAAGGGTATTTAGAGATGAAACTAAAAGGATGACAAATAGACACAAAATGGAAAAGATATGCAGTGTTTCTGTAGCAACCTATTCCCATCATCAATGATAGTGAAGCACCACCTTTGCCCTCTTAACACCTTAGTATCCAGGGTAAAAATCGGAAAGTAAAATTGAAGCTCAAAAGAAAATAAGAACTTTAATGGTTTAAAATGATATTAGTGAATAGCCATCCACTAAATGGGATATGAGAGTACCTCCTTTTCTTTGAGATTGATCATCTGAGGTTCTAATTTGTAACATAATGAAGGTTAGGTTGGATTGCTCTGTACAGTATTTGCAGAGGACCTTGTAGAGATTTGGGGGTAGGGGAGTAGAGAGATAGATTTTTTTATTTAGAATTGTCTTTTCTGTGAAGAACAAGAACTTCTTTAGTAATTTAATGAGTTGAATTACCTATACATAATAGAATTTTCTCAGCTACTCCATGTGGTGAGGAAATCATTCAATTTAAAATAGTTCTATCCTAGAGGGGTGTGACAAAATAGATTAGCGGGTAGCTGGATGTCCTCCATAATCAGGAAGACCTCAGGTTCAAATCCTGCCTCAGATACATACTGGCTGTGTAACCCTAGATAAGTAACTTAACCAGTGCCTCTGTCACCTCTCTAATGCTGTTAGTAGAGGAGTTGGATATGGTAGACTGACATTAAAAAAAAAAACCAACCTAAGAATTTAATTTCCTGTCACATTAATGTGTGCTGGTATTAGTAGCTGCATCCTGTTTTGGGTAACAGTTTTCATCAACATCTGTATAGATAAAGGGGATTTCCCACTCTGATGAAATCATAGTTTCAGACAAAAAAAGTTTTGGATGTGACCTAGTAGAGAGAACTAAAGCATGGTAAATTGGCCTGAGCTCTATGTATCCTATTTCTTAAAGTTTTTACTTCACAGAGAAGAGAATTCTCTTCCAATCTTACCTCATGACCCTGCCCCATCCTCCAATAAATCTTTCCTTTCCTACAGTGAAAGCAAACCAAACCCATAACATGTAATTCTTATTTATCTATACAGAAATGCCTAATGTAAATAAGTAGAATAAAGAACCAGGCATTGTATTTTGCAATTTCTATATTTCAAAACTTCCTTGTGTTTGCACTTTGAATAATAGAAAATATTAATTTAAATTCCCTTTTTAAAAGTACTGTCTTACTTTTTTTTGGCAATCTTCCTGTTTTTTTGTTTTTTTCAAAATGGCATTTGGTTCTTAAATAAACTTGGCTATGGAAACAGAAGTGTTTTAAGGTATTATAAATAATTAAACTGAAAAAGTAGCTTTGCATTTTTTAAAGGCATAAATTCTCTTTTCCCCAAACATGGAGTACCTTTATTTTAGAGAATCCTTTTGTATATAAACAATCTAATGGGAATTTAAAAGCTGACAATATAATTTCCTCTTTCTTATTAATATAAGCTTGGCATTAGAAATTGCATCCTGCTCTAGAAAACCATTTTACCATCATTCCTTCTTCTAACAAATGCACCCTAGTCTACTCATTATCTAGACATCTAAATGGCTAATTGCTGATGAAAACAGTTATTATTTGTGTATTTGCAGATCAAGGTTCATTCCCCTGAACATAGTTTGCTAATGGTGTTGATACTTATCTCTGAAGGATACTCAAAGAGTTGATGTTGATGACAGAAGATTTTTCTGAAGATGTTAATTTTTCTTGTGATTTCATTGATTTTTGTGGTGCAAATCAACAAACTTTTCTCTATTAAAAACATATTCAAATCTTACCATCACAGTCCCTATGGATCTTATAGAGGAGGTAAGAAGTGATACTAGAGAAAACAGTTCTGGGAAAGACAGCTAGACTGGACCAAATACATAATTCTGAGGACATTGAGGTAATAATAGATAAGAAGGAGGGGAAGTTTCTAAAGATGTAGGAAAAAAATTCTGATTTCATTAGTGTTGAAAAAAGGTGGTCAAAAGACCATCCATAACTATCAATCTATATGCCTGCTCTCTCTTTTATTCTGACAAAAGTCATCTATACACTAATGAAGGTGCTTTATGATGAAGGCATTAATACGGAACAAGTAAGCTTTCATAAATGATATTCAGCAATGGGCCAAATCTTTCACACTTTGAAACTGACTGAGAAATGCAGAAAACATAAAATCCCATTGTGCTAATGATTGTTGATTTTGAAAAAAAAGGTTTTAGTAGAACAAAATGCTACCACACAAGCCCATTTAGCAAGATGCCTACCATTCATGCATCAGGATCATTCAGGATAAGTTTAGAAGATATATAGCACATTGAACAACACTGTTCAATGACCCTCTGATCATAAGCACCAGGAGAGGCACAAAACATGCAGATGTATGTAATTTACCAGTGTAAGGGAGAAGATACAATGTAGAGGGCAGGTAAGGGGAGGATCCCTTGTGGATGGTGAAGTTCTCCACATGTTCCTTTTTCATATGGTGTTTTGTCTATGCTTGTTCTACACACACGACAGAAGAAGTGGATAAGGAACATATATGGCCTAGATTTTAACTTTTGACTGGACAATTATAAGGCTAGTTCAACAATATTTATATCAAGGATTAATTGTACAGATAGGCAATGCTCTATGACCATGGGTAAAAAGAAGGGGGAGAGCAGGCTAGATTGCTCTTAAAAACTGCAAATACTCACCTGGTATTTCACATGAAATAAAAAATCTGTATTTTCAATGCTAACATTTTACCAATTTTGCTATATGGGAGCATAATGTGGAATACCACTGGCTTTGAAGAATTAAAGAAAAGTATTATATAGAGGTCAGTGGACAAGATCCAAGAGGTTGTGAGCATGATGTAACTTAATGTAAATCAGTATTGTTGGTCATTGTGTGTGTGTATGTATCATTGTTAAGCAAGTGGTATGTCTTCATTTTCTTCCCATATTATTCCCCTTCCAATCCCCAATGTTTCCCTCCCCAAATTCACTCATACTTTACTTCCTCCAGAAATGTCTTATTCAGATATGTGTAACAGAATCTGACCTAGGCACTAAGCAGTAGTTTTCTAGAACAACAGTCTCTTAAGGGAATTAAATTCTGAAATCATAGCTTGTTGTAATTAATAAATATCTTGTTCAATCATTTCAGTTGTTTCCAACTCTTCATGACTACATTTGTGGTTTTCTTGGGAAGATACTGACGTGGTTTACCATTTCCTTCTCCAGTTCATTTTACAGATGAAGAATTGAGGCAAACAGCATTCAGTGACTTGTTCAGATTCATACAGCTAGTAAGTGTCTGAAGTCAGATTTGAACTCATGAAGATGAGTCTTCATGATTCTAAGCCCAGTGCTTTAACCACTGTGCCATCTAACTGCCCAAAGTGCCTACTAAATGCAAAGAACTATGCTAGACTTGGGAGAAGTCTAAGGAAAAATGGGTATATTTGCCTTCAAGGAAATAATAGTCTATGAGGGAAATGTTATGCAATCACAGTGGAAAACATTGGATTTGATTTTACAAGACCTATGTTTAAGTCCTGCTTACTTTTAGTAATTTAATATTAACTTAATCATTTACTTAATCTTTCTTTGCTTGAGTTTTTTTCATTTGTAAAATGAAACCCACTATTTCTTAACAAGCAGAAAATGAGGGCTTAGACTAGATGATTTCTGAGCTTTTTTTTTTATTATGAACCTATGACCTTTCTATGTGTACCCTATAATCCAGGGGGTCCCAAAGGATATTGGGATCACACGGTCAATACTTAAATCCCAAACTGAGAAGATATTAGCTCATACAGAAACCATTCAGTTCTTAGTACTGCCAATCATTGACCTATCTTCAGAAAAGGAAATAGGAAGGCAAAAGAAATCAGCTAGAAATTCAAGGTAACTACCTCAGGATTCCCAGACTCCCACTATGCTCATAAATGTTTCACAATTGGCTCTCCAGGAGAAAAAAAATATACAAAACACACCTTTAAGTTTAATCAGCATTATTAACATTTTCTCCATCACTTTCTTAACTCTAGACAATCAACAAAACAACAAATCAGACCCTATAATTTTGTCATGAGTAGCTGGCTCCAGCGCAATCCTGTGGCCACATCCATATACTTGTCCCTCAAGCTGATATTGCTTTTGGGGGAGGGATAGAGAGACAAATCCTTCCTCAGACCTCCAAGTTCAAGGTGGGGGAGAAGCACTAGAAAACAATTCCTAAAATGATAGAAGGGTAGAACTATTTCTCCTTGATTATTTTTATGGACCACAGAGGAGGTACTTCCTCATGATTTTCAGTTGCCAATCATCTTCAGCATAACCCTGGTCACTGGGTATTAATCAGGAGCTCTCCATATATCCCAGTAAGGCACATGCCACTTATAGATGTGCCCTAGAGCAGTGGTGTCAAACTGAAATAGAATCTGAGCCACTAAACCACACATATGGATCTCTGAGGGTTGTACATTGACTTAAAAAACACATATTAACAATATCTATGATCTATTTTATTTTTTATTTATTTTGTCAAATGTTTCTCAATTATATTTTTATCTGGTTTGGGCAGGATATACTTAGGAATATTGTGGATGCAGCTGCAGGCTGTGTATTTGAACACCTCTGAGCGAGAGTTCATGTCCAGCTCTGTGGAAGGTTCCTAAGTCCAGCAAATGAGAGATCCGCCTGATTACTTCTGCTACATGCAAATAAATATAAGCTGTGATAATGGCAAAGGAGAGAGATCAGACAAAAAGTCCTAAGAACTCTTGAAGGAGGTGATTTTTTCCTGTGGCTTTTGATTTCAAAACATTACACATAGTCTTTCATGTTGTACTTTCTGGATAAGATAGAGAGCTTGCAATAAGTCATACTCCACTTAGGTGGTTGAATGAATGGACCAAAAGAGTTCATGGTAGCTACCTTCAAATATTTGAAGGGCTGACATGTGGAAGAGGGATTGGGTTTATTTTATCTGACCCAGAGTCCAGAGGGCAGGAGTATAGAAGGAGGGGTGGGGGCCATAAAGAGGCAAATTTAGGTTTGTAATTAAAGTTATCTCAAAGTGAAAAAGTTTGCCTCTAGAGGACTGAAGGTCCTCAAGGAATGATTGGGTGACTATTATTGATGTAACCTCACCCCTACCTCAGGTGGCTTGGGCAGTTTCCTGAAGAATAACCCTATGACTGTGCTGTTTATAGGGAGGGAGATGGGACTCATGATTGCTTGAAAGACATTTGAGTCCCTTGTGCTGCTTATTAGAAAGATATATTACTTCAGACTGATGGAGAGACTTGAGAGGAGATTTCCAAAGAGAGTTATAGAGAAAAATGAGATTGAAGTTGCAATTCTTTGAATGTTGAATGGAAGATTTCTTTAGAACCATAGACATGTAGGGGAGAAGGATAGGTTTTCGTATATGTCTACAGTTCCAGGGAGATATCTCCTGTCCCCCCTTTCAAAAATTTACACCTTTTCTATCACCCTCTTTCAAACTATCTTCTTTTTCACTTACTCCAAAATGTATCTATCAATTTGGACTCATACTCTTCTCTCAGACAATCAGGAGCCACATCTTCCTTCATATGACATATTCCAATCCTTCTATGCTGGGATTCTGTGAATTAGTCATTTTAACGCATCTATCAATAGCAATTCATGATTTCAACTTCAAATACAGAGGGTGAGAATATTGTTCACACCCAAAAACCTGAACAAAAACTATGAGAGATCTGAGAAGACAAAGTTACTTAGCCAAGAATCATTTGGTTTATCACAGTGACAATGGTAGACAATTATTTCATTACCAGTGGGGGGAATGGAGACAATAGTGGGATAATTGTCAAGGTGAGATGTGGACATAGTGGTTTTCTTCCCTAATTGATTAGATAAGGGAATGGCAGGATCTGCCCCTGGAAAAGAACTGGAAGGAATGGAGGGCTGTCTTTAAGGTGCTACCAGGATCTTACAGACAATAGGTGCTCAGTCATTGCTATTTACTAATGTGAAGTATGTCTAGAAGCCTTGGGCATTTATATATTAGTGTCTATACACATGTGGCCATGTGTATCCGCACATTTTTCCCCCTACTCTTTGGCTATGCAAAATTGTATTGACATGGGTGGAGAAGGGGTGGAGTACCATTCTTAGGGCTCACATAAGCCACAGGAATTCCTAATGATGTCTCTGCTTTCAATTATTTGGTAGTAGAGTTGTCCTTCAGGTTCCCACAAGAGGGATGTAATTTATGAGCCATTCTTAAACCACCCCTCACATCTTGTCAGTGGTTTATTTCCAGGGCAAAAAAGGGTGAAAAAAACCAGGGTACATACAAAATCTCTGGTATTTTTTGGGGGGATTGTGATTTCATCAATATTGAGAGTTCCAGGGGAAGAACATACATTATCAACAGCACTAAGAAGTTAACTGACTTGCCCGGGAACACATAACGTGGCTAGTATGTGTCAGAGACAGAAACTTGACCTTGGATATTCCTGAATTTGAGATCAAGCTCCATATCTACTATGGAACACTGCCTCTCTTGAGAAAAACTAGTTGGAAGACAAGTTGAATAGAACCTTATCACCTTGATCTTGTCTGAAGAAAACAGAAATGATTTGTTTAGAAGGGAAAAAAATAATAAAGTTCCTCTTTCATTGTCTTGAGCTTTCTCCCTTTCTTGCAAGTTCCCACAATATTGTCTCTACCTTTTGCTCACACTCATTGCAAATGGCTGTTGACTGACAATCCCTTTTTCTCTCACTCTGGAATACTTCTTCTATCTTGAGTTTTTCCTCTTTTCTTCTTGACATCTCTTCATGGACAGCTTTAGTCCTATATTCAGTAGTGTCTTCATACACATGAACTGTCACATTAAAGATTAATATGATTTAGAATCCCAGTATGAGACATTTGCTCAAGGCAGGATGTACCTTCCTAATAGAATACAGCTGTTTCGAGAATGTAGGGGTTATTCTTATTTTTGTGTATGTGTGTGTGGCTTTAACTGAAACAAAAGGAGACTTCCTTTAAGATTCTTGCTTAGTTATGGCATGAGAAAATTACAGATTATAAGAGCCTCCCAAATGGGCAACTAGATTCAAATTCCTGGTCTTCAAACAATTTGGCCATTATAGTAAAGTGCTGTTGTTTGTACCAGAAAATATGGCATTACTGTGATCTTAGTGGGAGATGTAAACTTGGATATAACTCATAGGTATCTTATCAGTTCAGATTTATAGTTCATCAATTTATCTTTAGTCATCTTGTCTGTGTAAATGCAATCAAGATGAATACATCATCGAACAAGGATAAGTCTACATCCTTTCCAGATGTTTATTTGACTTTTTCAATTTGAATCTAGGAGTTAGAGGATGATATTAGAGAACAGAATTATAATCATATATGATTTAACATGATTTTTGGTGAGCCATTAATCTTCTGTGTTGCCTTTTATACACACACACACACACACACACACACCCACACATATATATATTTTTTCTGATATATATTATATATAGGTCTTTTTTTTAGCATACCACACACACATATATATGTGTATGTATATATATATATATATATATATTTACAAATGCATACATACATGCACACTCATACATATACACACACAAAGAGTGTGCTATGTTAAAAAAGAAATTTGGACTTGGAAGCAGGAGACACCTAGGTTTAAATTTAGCTTCAGACACTTGCTAACTATGTAACCATGTTATGGGAATGTGAATCTGAAGGTCTTCCCTGCCCCTTGGCCCTTTGATTGGCTTAGGAGACTCTGAGAACCTTCCCTGATTTGAGAATATTGTCTGTCCACTAATGGGCTGAACATGGTCACCTGGAGCCTGTGATGGGAGGCTGCTTCATGGAGTTAGAATACTTGTAGGCCATAATGGTTTTGACTATTTCTGTGTGTGGGTGAACTAGAGAGAAGGCAAAGAACTGAGGAAGATGATGAACTGGCAAGCCAGCGTGTTTGAAGGGACACCAACATATGTGTCAACATTTGAAAGTATAAAGGTAGAGGTTGAGGAAGAGAGGAAGGCTGGATTGGGCAACAAACTTGATGAGAGGCAGTATGACTTTCTGACCTAGAATGCTGGTCAGGAAGATATGGGTTTGAATCCTTCCTCAGGTACTCACTGACTGCATGACCCTTGGTATGCCACAGCCTAAGCCTAAATCCTTATCTTCAATGGGGATAAAGTATTTGCCTCATCCTGTGAGGATCACATGAGAGGATATATTTGTTTGTTTATATATATATTTTTAATGAGTAAGAAATATTTATTAAGCACTTAAAATTTAAAAGCCATGTGCAATGTTCTAGGGGTATGAAGAAAAAGGGAAAACAATGCTCTGCCTAAATTTAATGACCTTATTTCTTTATTTTTTTGTTTATTTTTAGTTTACAACATTCATTTCCACAAGATTTTGAGTTACATATTTTCTCCCCATCTTTCCCCTACCCATAACCCCAAAATAGCAATGCCACTGTATACCCCATCCCCCAATCTGCTCTCTCCTATATCTTCCCTCATCCTCCTCTGACTTTCCAGTAGGGCAAGATGGATCTCCATACCCTAATGCCTGTATATCTTATTTCCCAGTTGCACATAAAATACTAGTACTAATAATAACTTTTTTTAAACATTTGATTTTAAAACTTTGAATTCCAGATTTTTCCCCTTCTTCCCTCATCACCCACCCTTACTGGGAAGATAAGCAATTAAATACAGGTTGTACTGTGTAGTTACATAAAACATTTCCATATTGTGAAAGACTGACTACATTTCCCTACATCTTATCCTGCCCCCGACTTGTTCTATTTTCTACTTTGACCCTGTCGATTTTCAAAAGTGTGTGCTTCTAACTACCCTCCCTCCCAAAGTGCCCTCCCATCTGTCATCCCCCCCTCTCATCCCCTCCCCCCTACGTTACTGTAGGGTAAAATACCCAATTTAGTGTGTATGTTTTTCCCTACTTAAGCCAAATTCAATGAGAGTAAGGTTGACCCATTCCCTTTTGCCTTCCTGTTCTTCCCCTCCATTGTAAGAGTTTTCCCTTATCTCTTTTACATGAGATAATTTACCCTATTCTGTCTCTCACTATCTCTTCTCATTATATTCCTCTCTCACCTCTTAATTTTATTTTTTAGATATCATGCCTTCCTATTCAATTGATCCTGTGCCCTCTGTCTATGTATATATGTACACATATACACACATGTATTCATATGCACATATACCCTCTTATATAGATATATATGTATACATACATACATTTATATTCCCTTCAACTATACTTATACTGAGAAAAGACTCAGAAGTTACAATTATCGTTTTCCATGTAGGAATGTAAATAGTTCAACTTAGATAAGTTCCTTATGATTTCTTTTCCCTGTTTACCTTCTCATGCTTTTCTTGTTTCTTGTATTTGAATGTCAAATTTTCTATTCAACTCTGGTTTTTCATCAAGAATGCTTGAAAGTCCTATATTTCATTGAATGACCATATTTCCCTCTGAAACATTACACTCAGTTTTGCTGGGTAGGTGATTCTTGGTTTTAATCCTAGCAACTTTGACCTCTGGAATATCACATTCCAAGCCCTTTGATCCTTTAATATAGAAGCTGCTAGATCTTGTGTTATCCTGATTGTGTTTCCACAATTCTAAAATTGTTTCTTCCTTGCAGCTTGTTATACTTTCTCCTTGATCTGGGAATTCCAGAACCTGGCTATAATATTCCTAGGAGTTTTCTTTTTGGGATCTTTTCCAAGAGGTAATTGGTAAATTCTTTCCATTTCTATTTTGCCCTTTGGTTCTAAAATATCAGGGCAATTTTCCTTGAGATTTCTTGAAGGATGATTTCTAGGTTCTTTTTTGATCATGGCTTTCAGGTAGTCCAATAATTTTTAAATTATCTCCCTTGAATCTATTTTCCAGTTCAGTGTTTTTTCCAATGAGTTATTTCACATTGCCTTCTATTTCTTCTTTTGTTTGTATCTGTTTAGTAGTATCCTGATTTCTCATAAAGTCATTAGCTTCCATTTGCTCCAGTCTAATTCTGAAGGAATTATTCTCTTCATTGAGCTTTTGAAATTCTTTTTCCATCTGGCAAATTTGGCTTTTTAAGGCAATCTTCTCCTCATTGGCTTTTTGGGCCTCTTTTGCCATTTGAGTTAGTCTATTTTTTAAAGTGTTTTTTTCTTCAGTCAGGTTGTTGAGTCTCTTTTCATGATTTTTTTGCATCATTCTCATTTCTCTTCCCAATTTTTCCTCCACTTCTCTTACTTGATTTTCAAAATCCTTCTTGAGCTTCTCCATGGCCTGCAACCAATTCATATTTTTCTTGGAAGCTTTTGGTGCAGGAGTTCTGACTTTGTTGTCTTCCTCCTGTTCCATGCTTTGATCCTTTTTGTCCCCAAAAAAGGAATCTAAGGATTGACTACTGTGCTTGCTTTGCTTCCTTTGCTTGCTCATGTTGCCACTCAATTACTTGAGTTTTGAGCTCTTTGCCAAAATAGTACTCTGATTCCAGAGAGGAGAGCTTTGTGCCAAATGGCTGAGGATCTAGACTGTGCTCTTTCATCACCCCCCACCCCTCAGTTCCAACAGAGTTCCACACTAACCTTTTACTTGTTCTTTGGCATTTATAGGTTGAGAAGTCTGGAAACTGCCACAGCTGCTGATGCTTCACTCTCCTGAAGTCTGTTCTAGCCACCCCTGGTCAGGGCTGCCCTGGGGCTAAATCTGCAGGCTCATGCAGGGCTGGGCTCATGCGGGGCTGGGCTGGGCTCCCAGCACACTGAGATGGACCCTCCTGTTTGCCTTCCAGGCTTCCTTCAGCAGGAGATTTGTTTCTCTCTGTCACTCTGTGGGTTCTTTAGCTCTAAAATTTGCCTAGAATCATGTTTTTGTAGGTATTTGAGGTGGTTACGGGCTCACAGAGCTTTCCTGCTTCTACTCAGACATCTTAGCTCCACCCCTGAGATGATATATTTAAAGGATCATACAAACCTTAAAGTATTACATAAGTGGTAGTTATTCTTACTGTAAAAGAAAGGGGAATAACCTTATGTATAACTGCCACCAGGATCTGGATAGGGTGATATGTGGGTGGAGTGAGCCTTGAAGGATGAGACATTGCTGAGGGGAAGATTGCGAAATGGAGGTAAAGAGCCGGAAGTATGTATGTTTCTCTCTGAAGAAGTATGTTTGGGGGAGCGAGTGAGAAGGGATTTTATTGACAGGAGAGGAAGGCTAGAGATGCTGCATCTTCCAAATGGAGTCAAGTTTCTGTGATTGTAAGAAGATGCTTGCAAGCCTGTTTTCCTAGCTCTACTTCTGACTCCTTGGACGTCACCACCATGCCCTTGCTGCTGCATCCAGTCCCTTGAGCCTCCTTCTCGCATTGATGAATTCCTCCAAGAGGCCCAGTTTTGAGGAATGGCTCAGATTGGCCATCCTGCATTCTTCTCCATGCTCTGTCTCCAAATCTCCACATTTTGTCCCCATCATCCCTCCTGGGTAATCTTCTCCCATCTTCTCCCTTGCTCTTCAGTTACCATTCATGTGTTATCTCCCCTTACTAGAATATAAGATCCTGGAGAGCAGGAATTCTTTTACTCCTTGCTTGTATTTGTATATGAAGTGCTTAGCATAGTTCCTGGAACATGCTGGGCCTGGAGTCAGGAAGACCCGAGTTCAAATTTGGCTTCAGACATTTCCTAGTTGTGTGACCCTGGGCAAGTCATTTAATCCAGTTTGCCTCAGTTTCCTCACCTGCAAAATGAGTTGGAGAAGGGAATAGCAAACCACTTAAGTATCCTTGCGAAGAAAACCCCAAAAGGAGTTGTGAAGAGTTGTAGATGACTAAAAAATTGACTAAACAACAATAAAGTGTTAATTAACACCTGCTATTATATAATTTGATCATTATCTCCAATCTCCAAATCCATTTTTGTTGTAATCCTTATGATGGAATTGCCAGGTCCCTGAGTGTATGTGCATGTACACACATACATGTGTATACATGTATGGTATATTTATGTATAATGTACACATTACATTTACATACATATACACACATGTGTATGTGTGTATGGTATATTTATGTATATGTATAGTATGTGTATGTGTATGTGGATGTATAGTGTATGCCTGAGAAGTTAGATGAAGGGATTTCTAAATTATGTGGACTTGGTGCTCAGATGCTTCTCTAAACTTAGTCTGGTCTTTTGACCATAGATGTAGAAGTCATCTTGTCCTTGTAATTTGAAGGCTTTCTGGCTTGGCCAGACCCACCAGACCTCGTACTCCAGTGGTATAAGCTTTCAAATCCAGGTGTGTCTTTATGTCAAAGTAAAGAATTGGATTCAGATTTTATTGGAAGGACAAGATAACATATATATGAACACTATGTACTTCTTAGGGAAAGGGGGAAAGACAAACCCCAAATCTTATTTTTATCCCAGTAGTTTATAAGAACTTTGAGACAGGAATGTATTTCTTCCTGATTTCCCACTCTTTTGGGGAGTCAATTGATGCTGAAATAGCTGAGATTACCAGTGAAGCCTCAGATTTTAGAGACCAAAGGAAATCACAAATCTCTAGACACTGTAGATAAAGGCAACTAAGTGGGGCAATGGATAGACCACTGAACCTGGAATCAGAAACACCAGAGTTCAAATCCTGCTTTAGATGCTTACTGGATATGTAAACCTGGGTAAGTCATTTATTCTTTTTTTTTTTTTTTTAAGCAATTGGGGTTAAGTAACTTGCCCAAGGTTACACGGCCAGTTTTGTGTGTGTGTGTGTGTGTGTGTGTGTGTGTGTGTGTTAAGTATCTGAGGCCAGAACCGATCCCAGGTCCTCCTGACTCTGGGGCCAGCGCTCTTACTCACTGCGCCACCTAGCCGCCCCTAAGTCATTTATTCTATACCTGCCTCAGTTTTCTCCTTTGTAAAAAGGGGATAATAATAGCATCTACCTAACAGGGTTGTTATTAGGATCGAATTAGAGATAATCTTTGTAAAGCACTTTGCAGACCTTAAAACAATACATGAAAATTAATTATTATTGTTACAGCTTGAGGCTTTGGGGATTCCTGTTCACCTCATTATCACAGACGTAACACTAACAGGAGAGCATTCTTCAACATTGCGGAAGGAGTGGCAACTAAGAAACTAATGCAGAATACCTTGAGGAAACTAGTAGGTATCTTGAGGGTGTTGGTGCCCATCCTTTAAGGGTTTCATCTTGATTAGAATGGGACCATCATGCCCATAGGAGCTTGAATTGTTTCCTAGTATATTTGAAAAGAGTAGCTTCAGTTTAAAATGGGAATGTGGGTGAATGAATACGACTTACTGGCAGGACTTCGCCCACCCTTGCTTCCATTGTGAGCTCCTCTACAGGAATGCTTCTTTTGTTTTTCTATGTTAATCTTATTTCTTAGTATTTTATAATGTCATAATGACCACCCTCTATTGTAAGTGGGCATTGGTGTCTTTAGGAAGCAGTCTTTTAAGTTTTAATCTGTCTCATTTTCTCATGACTCAGTTCAGTAAAAATGCCAGTCAGGGTAGATATCTTTAGTTCTATGTTGAAGTTGTTGAGTTTGCAAGCCTGATATTATCTTGAAGCAGGTGCATACAGTGTGCTTGTCCTTAACTAACATGGTTCCATAGTTGAGATATTTCTCTTTCCCCATTTGCCATTGCCCAGATACACATGTTTATACAAGTTCTTTTGCTTTGTTTTTTAATATAAGAGACAAGCACAATCAAATAAGTTACAAGAAATATTTTCCCCTTGAACATGAGGATAAAACCACCAGGGAAGAAGAACACAAATGGAGAACATATATGATGAAGGAATGAATATAGAGGGATACACTGAGAGTTGACAGCCAGGGAACAAATGTGAAGGTGTAGACACACTTAGATTACATGTGAACAGGTAACACATGGTTTATACAACTTACCGAAACAATGACTGGGGATGTTTCTCTGTTTCTGCAGTTAAACATGTATATTTTTAGACAGCCCAGTGGTGGTTGAGAGGAAGTGTGTAGTAGTGAATAATGTATGGGATTAGAATCACTTAGGCCTGGGTTTAAATCATGCTTCAGAGATTTTCTATCCGCATGGTCATGGTTTAGTAATATATTATCTGAGAAAAGTGCTTTGTAAACCTTAAAGCACTTTAGACATATGAAATATTATTGGTTATGGAATGAGTAGTTGCCCAAGATTTTTCTATGAACACATCATATGTATATTTGTATTTTAGTCAAGTTATTAGAGATTTTTAAAAACCACTATTTTCACCCTCTGGCTTTAGTGGAATTCATAGCAAGTGTGTATCTCTCTGAGATGGTTATGAGGGCTTTTTCTCTTTTCCTGGGGTCATTCTTGGTTCTGAAAAATAATTTCAATTAGTCATTTTAAATGGGGAAGTGGCATAGGGTAGCCTTTGAAAATAAATATGGAACATTTACAATTCCACATTTTGTGTTTTAAATAGCTTCTCAGTCCATCAGCTAGGAGAAATCTGGAAAGTAAAATAAGTGAAACCAGTGTTTTCTACTGCTCACTGATCACAGATCATAACTTGGCCCAAATCAAGCAACTATTGGCAAGATTCATGTCATGGCATAGTGGAGTAAAGTTTGTTGTTCCCTTCTCTGTTAATGGAGATGGAAGTTTGAACTATGGTATGGGATTTCTAATGATAATGGATACTGTTAATTATTAATGTTTGGCTTGAATTTTATTGTACAAAGCTTTGGACAGTCGGGCTTTACAAAGTCTTACTTGCTACCTCCTTTATTTGGCAAGTTTCAGAAATAAATAAATACACTTGTGCACTTCAAGGATCCCCGATTTTGTTGCTTTAGATATTGTTTTTTACTGTTTGAGACCACAACCCCTTTATGGTTTGGTAGACTTTTTTTTTTTAAAAATCTATTAGTTTCCAAATTCTCAAATGTGTTTGCCATCTCACCTAAAAGGCTATTTCCTTCAGCGATGAAGATTGCAACCTCTCAATGCCTGCCCATCCTGCAAAACTCTTGCCCATGTCCTCCCAAAATTTCACTACTAAAATTTTACCAATATCTTCTGGGACTTCCTCATTTTTTCTCAATACCAGAATACCAGTGGAGTACACTGATTAACTCTGTTTTTTAGCATGGGAAACTCTTGTTGTGGGAATTTTTGCCAGTGACACTGCCCCCTTGCTATTCCTTGAATAAGACACTCCCTCTGCAGACTCCATGAATTTTCAATCGTTGTTTCCTATGCCTGCAATTTCCACTTTTCTTATCTCCATTTCCTAGCTTCCTTCTAGTCCAAGATAAAATCTTATTCTTACCTTCTACAAGAAGCCTTTCCTTAATTAATTAATCAATTAATCACCCTTAATGCTAGTGCCTTTCCCTTATTTATTACTTCCAGTTAAACTTGTATTTAACTTGTTTGTATATAGTGGTTTGTGTATTGTCTCCTTCACTAGACTTATCTCCCTTGAAAACTGAGACTGTCTTTTGCTTTTATTTGTATTTTAGGCTTATTGTGAAGCTTGGCATATAGTAGGTGATAATGAACCCATTGACTGACTGATTGATATAAAACCATTAATGGCTATTCTTTGGGTTAGGTCATACAGTTTCCAATCCATTTGACTATCAAATTGTTCATATATGTCCATCTTGTCTACCAAGAAAAGCTTGAGAAACTTTGCCAATGTTTTGCTTAAATTCATCTTCTATGTCTATACCATTCCCCTGATTTATTAGTCTAATGACCCAATCAATTAATCAAGGAGCATTTAATAAGTTCTTATAATGTGCCTGGCAGTGTGCTAAGTGCTATGGGTACAAAGACAAAATTGAAATAGTGACAGCTCAAGGAGCTTTCATTTTAAAGAGGGAGACAAATGAAATTTATGAGAAAATTCTGAATATGTACAAAATGAATATGACTTGGTTTTGGGAGGAAGGAGGATCAGGAAACATTTCATATAGAAGATGGAGCTCAAGCTAAGTCTTCAAAGAAACTGAAGGTTTTAAAAAGTGAGGTAAGGAGGATTCCTGGCATGGTAGACAACCAATGCAAAGCCTTGGAGATGAGAAATGGCATGTTATATGTGAACAATTTCAAAAAGGCTAAATTGGCAGGCATATGGAATATGTGGAAGGGAGTTATGTGAAATAAAACTGGTAAGGTAGACATTAGATTGTAAAGAACTTTAAATGCCAAAAGCAGAAAATCATATTTGATTCTAGAGGCAATAGGGAGCCACTGGAGGTTATTGAGTAGAAGAGTAAAATGGTTAAACCTCTACTTCAGCTGGTAGCTATGTGGAAGGTAGAGGAATAGGAGAGATTTGAAATACCAATTAGGAAAGAAGACTGAGCAGGAGAGTGAAGATAGGTAGGGAAACCAAGAGAGAACTGTGTCATGAAACCCAGAGAGGAGAAGCTGTTGAGGAGAGGGTGGTCAACAGTGTGTCAAATACTGCAGAAAGGTCAAGAAAGAGTAGAATTGAGATGAGACTAGGAGATCAAGCAGTGAAAAGATACCTGGTAACTTTGCAGAGATCAATTTCATTTGGGTGATAAGACTGAAAGCTAGCAGAACTTAGAGGAGACAGGAAGAGACAGTGAATGGAGACTCTTTTAGGGAGTTTGGTTAGAAAAGGGAAGAAAGTTATAGGACAATAGCTTGTGGAGATAGTAGGGTCGAGGGATGACTTTTTAGGGATGGAGTTGATCTGGGCATATTTGTAGGCAACAGGGATGAAACCAGTAGATAAAGAGATAATATTTGAGAGAGTAGAAAAAGACCTAAACTTGGAACACCATAGTCTATTTTTGACAAAGTCATGATCTTAGTGATAATTTTTTCCTTTTCAAAATGCTCACTAACTATCCCTTCACTAACTTAGGCACTTACCTTAGGTAAGTCACCTAATCAGCTTGGGTCGATTTCCTCAAATTTTAATAAGTTGTCCTTCTAATGTACAAAGCCCATCTTCTTTTGAAAAAACAATTAGGTCAGTATTTTCTCTTTTCCAGTCATGAAGCGCTTCTTTCATTATGTGGATCTTTCAAAGAAAACCAAGAGTGGCTCAGCACTTATGTTTAACTGCCCTTTCTGTGTCCCAGGATGTAGTTCATCTGGGCCTCATGACTTGAACTTAGTGAGAGCAGTTGGGTAGATATCTTAGGATCCCTTAATTTGTTTCCTGTTTCAAATTTTTGTTACTCATTTTTGGGGGGTTGTTGTTCAGTTATTCTCAGTCTAATGACTCTGCTAGGCAAACACAAGTGAAACAAAAATTAAATATTTCTGCTCTAAGTAATAGTGCAGGACAGCTGGGTTCAGATATGGTTCTTTTTCTGCATGTCTGAAACTGAACTCCCTCAGCTTCCCTGAAGATGTGACTTTCTTTCTTATCATTTGAACTGCATTAATGGTACCACCATTCCCCTAGTCATTCAAACTTGAAACCTCTTCTTTGAAACCTAGGTATCATTATTTATTCTTCCTTCACTGGGTCTCCTACATTCATCCCTTCCATTCTTTTCTTACTCTTTCTTCTGTAGCTCAGACCCTTGTCATCACAGGTTCAGACTAGGCTTTGGGTTGGTTTTATTGCCTCTGCTTTCTTCCTTTTTCAGTCCACTCTGGTTACCATTACCAAATAAATGAAACTTAAACTATCATGATTATGTGACAGTGCCTCTGCTTAAAATCTTCCAGTAGTTTCTCATTGTCTATGAGATAAAAGTCCAAATTCCTTTATGTATTATTTGAAGCTTTCCACAAGCTGGTTATGAACTATATTTCCTAGGTAACATGAGTCAACCCTACACAGATTCTCTGTTTTAGTCAATTTATTCTTCTCAAAGATTCCTGATGATAAACACTCCATGGATTTTTGTATCTCCACTATTTTGCTTCTATTACTTTCTTATCCTATAATGTTAATTGAAAAAAAAACAATTAAAAATGGAAGTGGACAAGGGATGGCTCTCTGGGAGGGGAAAAAGAGAAGGATATAAACATGAGACACCAATAAAAATGTATGGAGAAAAAAAAGAAGATTCAAAATAGTATCAAGGGTGTTGTTTCTGGAATCTATGAATTTTTATTCAAATCCTGTTTCAGACACTTGCTTCCTTCTGAGGCCTTGGGTAAGTCACCTAACTTGCTTGAATCTATTTCCTCAGTTCCAAAATGGATCCTGGAAGGCTTAGAGTAGATGGTCTTTATATCTTGTTTGTTCAGCCTACCCTAAAAGGCTTAACCCCTTTATTTGGAGTTCTACATTGATAGTGCTTTTGACAAAAAGATAGAATATATTGTATATGAACTGCATTTTTAGTTCCATTTTCACCATATAGTCCTTGAGCCAATCTAGAACATGAGCTCCAGTTCTTTATATCCCCCTTTACACCTAAAAAGTCACCTTGACTATAATAAATAATCACTGCTTATTGATTGATCAATATATTCTCCTGCATAGGAAATTCATCTAATAGTCTCCATGTTAAGGTAAAAAAATAGCATATAATATTTAGTAAATAAAGACTGTCATGATACCTATTATGCATTGTAGATTTAATATTTCATAGGAGGTCAGATTTACTTAGTTCAATCTCCTCATTTTATAGATGAGGAACTATTTTATATGGAGAATGGTTTTTACAGATGAGAAACTAGAGAGTTAAAACAACTTACCCAATATCATACAGCCAATGAGTACACAATTTGTGTCTTCTGGCACCAATGTTGTTCATATTGACATATTATCTCCTTTCATGCACCCAGATTATGGGATTATACTACTGTGTATTGTAAAATGAAAAATGTAGAAAGAATTATGCATGTAATTTCCAATGTGTAACTGATATATTATTTTTTCTGACATGTTATTAACATGAAAGTACTACTTGTTTTGTAAATAAAATATACCAATAAAACATAGTATAAATCTCACACAGTATTTAGATTAGTAACAACGCATTAAGCAATGTGTGGAATGAATTTCAGCCCTCATCAACTCTTACTTGGAATACTATAAAAGCTTACTAATTGATCTCCCTGCTTCCATTTTTGCCTATATGTAATATATCCTCTATACGTATAATATATAGTGCATATGATATTATTATGATAATTATATATCATTATATATTTATACCAAAATAATCTTCATGAAGCACAAATCCAACATGTCATTCCTCTCCTCAAAATCCTTCAGTAGATCTATTGTCTCCAGAATAAAAGACAAACCCCTCAACCTGTCTTTTAAATCTACATACAATCTGACTCCAACATACATTTTTAGTCTTATTTCTTATTATTCCACAAGCTGGATTTATAGCTGTTTTCTAGACACAGAATTTCTTTTTTGCTTTGGTATATTCCCAGAGACCATCCCTCATGTCTGGAATGCACTCCCTCTTTATTTCTGCCTTTCAGAATCCTTATTTTCCTTCAAAGCTAGTCCAGGATACATCTTTCCCAGTTCAACCAGTTAGTCCTTCCTCACTCTAATTAATCACTGTAAATTTATTTTTCTGTTTTTGTGTAAGATCCTTGAAGGAGTAATTTGAGTAATTTTTGTCTTTGTATCCCTTGTACCTCACCCAGTGCTGAAATACCATAAAGAAATTGGGAGAGTTTCTCATTTTCCTTTTCTTCTACCTTATTAACTTTGAAGGAGTTATGCAATAAAAGCAGAAACTGTTTAAAAGACAATTTTTTTTAAGGAGGTAAGAGGGGAGTGTGAATCCTGCGGCACTTTCGTTTTGATGTTTGTCACCACTTTTTTTCAGACCAGCTGGCTAAGCAGGGTCTATTTCTAGCCTAAAGGAAGCTGTAAGGGAGACCTTGTGACTTAGTTGCTAAGTAAGTATTTTTGTGAAATGCTGTTATCTTTAGGTAACGATGCCCTACTTTGGAAATGAAGCTGTACATTTATTTGGAAGTAATAGTAGAATTTCTGAAAAAGATAAGCATTCCGGTCTCAGTTTTATACCTCCAGAGAGGATTCTGAAAAATTCCCATGATGGTAGGTCATGAGGCACAGTTTCCAGGGGCAGCAAACTAATGCTGCTTCCTTCTAATGACAGATTACCACACAGCTCATTGGTCAAATACCTGATTGCCTTCTGGGGTAATTCACAAATGATTGCAGTAAGGCAAGTTGCCTTTGAAAGTATCCCAGTAGTCATAATGTTGTTTTTGGGGGGGAGGAGGGGGAGGAGATGGAGAGTATTAAAGCTTTTAAAAAAATTTATTATGAACTTTATAGGCATCAACAAATGTGAATATTTCAAGACAGTGAAAAACAAGAATTTGTTAAGCAAGTTGGCAAACATTTTTAAATAAAAAGTTTACGATGAAACTCAACTTCTGTCATGCTTAATTTGTTTTTCCTACTATGCATAGCTTAGTGGGTTTGGTTGTGTGTGTGTGTGTGTAATTAAAATTTAACATGGGAATTCCAAAACTTCCCTGCATGTCTGTGTCCCCTTCTGGACTTCCTTTTGCTATCTTCTGCTTATTTTTTAAATGATTCATCAACATTCTTTTCCACTTTTTCTTCCTTTTTAAAAAGTAATCACTGAATCACTGCCCCTCTTGCCTTGCTTCTGCCCCAAACCTCCTCAAATTAAAATAAAAAAAACCTCTTCTCTCTAACAAAGAAGTATAGTTACACAAACAAATACACACATTGCATAGACATACAATATAATATTGCAAAGCACTTTACAAATGTCTCATTTTATGGTCAAAACCTCCTGGGATGGAGATTCTATTATTATTCCCATTTCACAGATGGGGAAACCGAGACAGACAGTTTTTAAAAAATTATTTAGTATTTTATTTTTCCCCAATTACATGTAAAAACAAATTTTAACAATCATTTTTAAAACTTTGAGTTCCAAATTCTCTCCCTTACTATTTCCTTACTCCCCTCATTGAGAAGGCAAGCAATTTGATATAGGTTATACATACGTAGTCATGGAAAACATATTTCCATATTTGTCATGTGAAAGAAACACAGGCCAAAAAACCAAAACCCCAAACTTGAGAAAAACAAAGAAAGCAAAAATGTATGCTTTGCTCTGTATTCAGACCCCATCAGTTCTTTCTCTGGGGATGGATAGAATTTTTTATCATAAGTCCTTCAGAGTTATCTTGGATCATTGTATTTGAATAGGTATCATAGCAATATCATTTCTGTGAATAGGTAAGTCATTCACAGCTGATCATCTTATGATATTGCTGTTGCTTTGTACACAGTACATTTCGTTTTGTGTCAGCTAAGTCTCTCCAGGTTTTTCTGAGAGTGTTCTATTCATCATATCTTATAACATAATAACATTCCATCACAATCACATAGCACAATTTATTCAGCCATTCCCCAATGAATGAACATTCCCTTAATTTCCAATTCTTTGCCACCAGAAAAGAGCTTCTATAAACATTTTTGTACATATAGGTCCCTTTCCTTTTTTTTAAATCTTTTTGGATACAGAACAAATAATGGTATTGCTAGGTCAAAGGGCATAGTTCCCAATTGCTCTAAAGAATGGTTGTATCAATTTACAACTCCATCAATAGTGCATTAATGTCCCATTTTTCTCACACCTCCTCCAAAGTTTATCATTTTCCTTTTCTGTCCTATTAGGCAATCTAAGGTATACGGTAGTAACTCAAGATTGTTTTAATTTGCATTTCTCCATTCAAAAGTGATTTAGAGCCTTTTTTTCATATGACCATAGATAGCTTTGATTATTTTATCTGAAAACTGTTCATATTTTTTGATCATTTATCAATTGGGGAATGGCTCTTATTTTATAAATTTGACTCCATTCTCTATATATTTGAGAATGAGGCTTTTATCACTGAAACTTGCTTCATTTTTTTTCACAGTTACAATAGCTAAATGTATTTCCCTCCATGCTATATCCCCACCTGTTTATTCTGTTCTCTCTCTCCTTTCACCCTCTCCCTTCTTGATAGTGTTTTGCTTCTGACTGCTGTCTCCCCATATCTGCCCTCCCTTCTATCACTTCCCCCCTTATCTCCTTCCCTTTCTACTTTTCTGTAGGGTAAGACAGATTTCTATACCAAATCTTCTCCACTGTAAAAGCTTTTTCTTGCCTCTTTTATGTGAGATAATTTACCCCATTCTACCTCTCCCTTTCCCTTTCTCCCAGTACATTCTTCTCTGACCCATTAATTTAATTTTTTTAGATATTATCCCTTTATAGTCAACTCACATCTATGTCCTATGTCTATATATAATCCTTCTATCTTTCCTTATAATGAGAAAGTTCTTATGGGTTATAAGTATCATCTTCCCATGTAGGAATCTAAAAAGTTTAACTTTATTAAGTCCAATTTGATTTCTTTTTCCTGTTTACCTTTTTATTCTTCTCTTGTCTTGTATTTGAAAATAAAAATTGCTGTTCAGTTATGGTCTTTTCATCAAGAATACTAGAAAGTCCTTTATTTCATTAATTATCCATTTTCCCCCCTGAAGGATTATATTGTTTTTCTGGGTAGGTTATTCTTGATGGCAATCCTAGCTCCTTTGCCCTCTGGACTATCATATTCCAAGCCCTCCAATCCTTTAATTTAGAAGCTACTAAATCTTGTGTTATCCTGACTGTGATTCTAAAAGACTTGAATTGTTTCTTTCTGGCTGCTCTTAATATTCTCTCCTTGACCTTGGAGCTCTGGAATTTGGCTATAATATTCCTAGGAATTTTCATTTTGGGATCTCTTTGAGGAGGTGATTGTTGGAGTCTTTCAATGTCTATTTTACCCTCTGGTTCTAAAATATCAGGGAAGTTTTCCTTGATAATTTCGTGAAATATGATGTCTAAGCTCCTTTTTTGGTCATGGCTTTCAGGTAATTCAATAATTTTTAAATGTTCTCTCCTGGATCTATTTTCCAGGTCAGTTGTTTCTCCAATGAGATGTCACATTATTTTCTATTTTTTCATTCTTTTGGTTTTATTTTATTGTTTTTTGACTTCTCATAAAGTCACTAGCTTTCATTTGCTCCATTCTGATTTTTAAGGACTTATTTTCTCCAGTGAACTTTTGTATCTCCATTTCCATTTGACCAATTCTACTTTTTTTGGAGATGTTTTAGTGAAATTTTGTTCCTTTTTTTTTCCATTTGGTCAATTCTGCTTTTTAAGGCATTCTTCTTCTCCTTGTTGACTTTTTTAACCTCTTTTACCATTTGAACTATTCTTTTTTTAAGGTGCTACTTTCTTGAGTATTTTTTTGTGTCTCCTTTACTAACCTTTTGACTCATTTTTCATGATTTTCTTGTATCAAATCTCATTTCTCTTCAGAATCTTTTCTCTACCTCTCTTACTTGATTTTCAAAATCCCTTTTGAGCTCTTCCATGTCCTGAGACCAATATACATTTTTCTTGGAGGTTTTGGATGTAGGAGCTTTGCCTTTGTTGTCTTCTTCTGAGTGTGTATTTCAGTCTTTGTCACTATAGTGACAGGGGCACAAGAAATCATCAATTCTGTGATCAGATTTTTTTCCTCTTTGCTCATTTTCCCAACTTGTTCCTTGACTTTTAACTCTTTGTTGAAGTGGGGGTCTGCTTCCAGGATGAAGGGCACACTATCCAAGGCTTTGGGGGTTTCGTGTAGCTGTTTTCAGAGATATTTCTAGGGACCTATACGTTTTCAGCTATCTCAAGGTATGATCTAAGGAAGTTGCTCCTCACTTGTTCTCTGCTCTGTAAGTGACCACAAGCACTTTTGTCTTCCCTAGAACTGTAACAAGGGCCCCTGCTCCACTGTGGCCACAAGCTCTGGTATGCTACTGCTTCTCTTTGCCCTGGGACTGCCACCCAGAACTGTGATTCAGCTCTGAGTATGGGCAATGCAACAGAGGCCTGCCAGCAGAGACCCCTGTAATCTCCTTCTGATCAATTGTTTGACCCTCTTAGTTCCTGTGGGCTGAGTGCTCTGGAAGCATCTACTGCTGCAGATTTAGTGGCTCCCAAAGCTACTCCTGGTTTTCTGGGCTGGACCTGTCCTGGTATGACCTGTGTTGCACTGTGCTTCATTCTCTCTTCAATATCCCATCTGTTTCAATATTAGCCATTGACCTACCTCTCAGCATCTGCCTCATGACTGATATGACCAGTGACACAGTTTGGATGCCATCCTACTAAAGAAAGGAGAATGTACAGGAGGATGCACTTCCAGGTTTATCGCCAATATGATACCCCCAAAGACTGGTATGAAAATGCAGGTGTATTTACAGGTTTGAATCACAAACTATAATGGACTCTCTTCTTTGAAGACAAAACCAAGGTTCATATACCATAAAGTAAAATCCCCCATGGTATTAAAAAATTTGGTACATGTTACCCATATTACCAATGCAGAGAGCACTGCCATCCCCAAGCCTTACCTCTGTCAGGTCTCTCCACAAACAAACTCCCTTATGCAAAATGCCCCACTCTCGCCCATGCCCCACTCTCGCCCATGCTTGCTGTTCTGCCTCTCTCTGCCTCCTCTCTCTCAGCTCCACCTCACTCTCTTACTTCCTGCTCTTTGCTCATGCTCGGCTGGGTAAACTCCTTCCACACTGTGTGCTGTGACTGAACTCAAAGCAGGTCACATGGGACTGTTAAGGGGCAGGGAATATCTTAAAATTTCATTAACATTACACCAGGACATCCTAGTAGAATGTAATCTCTTTGAAGACAGGGATGTAGCCCCAGTGCCCAATCCTATTTCCTAGCTCTTTCAAAGAAAATAGCAGCAGCAACAAGAATAGCAACAACTTTTATCTTTGACTCTTGCAGTCAGGGACCAATGATACAGCTGCCAGTCTAGAGAAAGATTTCAATAAGGATGTATCAGGCAGGTGATGAGCAGCTAAGCAAGAAGTACACTTTGTAATCACCAGTGTATTCCCCTTTCTAGATCTAGGAACTGACTGTTATCCAACTACTCAACACAATTAAAAACTGCTGCAAAATGATAAGCCAGTTTTAAAAATCGCCATCGACCAACAACTGGGGGATCCCCATTATTAACCATGAAAGCATTTGCTTCCTTATTGGGATCTATTTGCTTGTAATTGTGCTTGGTCCAAATCTTTCCTTATTCTGATTATTTCCTCCACTCTTTCTGCTCTGACAGTCTCCCACCCTCGCTTGGTAATCTAATACCTACAGCTGGAGTGTATTGGGCGTTGGGCGGGGAAGGCAGGGGTGGGCAGCAAGTAGTGGCAATACCCACCTACCTCAGCTAGAAGTCTGAATAATGTTAAATAATTTAGGTGATAGGAATTCCCGTTGTTTCATAGGACCAAATGTAGAATAACAATCCTCCAGGATAGGTAACCCAGAGTAGGACTATGTCATGTAACATGGAGCTTTTGGTTAATAATCACCACTGCTAACATGACAGGATCTTGTACAAGTGCTGCTCTGGGGCTTGGGTCCTCATGTTTATGATGAGAGTACTGGATTAGATGACCTTTAAAGTCCCTTCCAGTTCAAATATTCCATTTGCTACATTTCTACTTTTGAAATAGTCTATATGCAACTGAGTAAAAAGAAAAAAAATTTCTGTAATTTGGATAGCATTCATTCGATTAAGCAGCATCAAAAGAAAAAAATGGTTTTGTTCCCTTGTAATAACACATCAGATATCAAAATAGAACCTTAAAAACCATGTACTCACCCCAACAGATTCCTGTTTTGTCTTCCTCCTATCAGACTCCTCTTTCTCCTTGCTCCTAGAACATTATTTGCCTTCTTTCACCAGGGTCAAAAGGTTACTTCATCTCTGGGTGAGGGACATTTCAATTTGAGGGACCTATTCCAGGGCAGTGCTACTTTGGGGTCTTTTTCCAAAGCTCTGATATACTGCTCTGTGAGGTTAGATTCACCCACCCATGTCTTTGGGCATTGCCAATATTTGCTCACCCAAATAACCACCACTTTCCTTGGAAACTATTTTTAGCAGTCTGGTAACTGGATAACTACTGATTTTCATGACTGGGTTTAAGAAACTTAATGGACTTCACATGAAATTAATCTTAAAAAAAGAAAAAAAAACAACTCTAATCACAGAGTGAATGAAATGGTAACCATGATACATGTATCTTAAAAAGAAGAAAGAGAACTACAAAGCAGTTAAACTGAAGGCCACAGAGAGGAAATGAAGGGGGTGGGAGTAGGACTGAAAATCCTTGCTGTGAACAGCACTGTGAGAAGCCTTATTAGCTCAGGTTCTCTGCCATGAGTGCCTTATCACCTGTTTTGAAATATTTCTTTTATCAGAATTATCCAGAGAGAGTGACTCCACATTTGATTTAATTAAAATAAATCTTGTGGAAAATTTTAGAATACCATTTTCTTTAGTGAACAGCAAAAGGCACTCAGTCATGTCAGTTCAAGAGAGAAAGTTAAAAATAAACTAACTCCTATAAACTTGTAAAATGTTACTGTTTCCTTTTTTCATTCCTAGGAGGACCATGGTGGAGATACTGCTAAATAGTGGTATTCTGAAACAATTTCTAAGGGAAGTTCTCTTTCTAGTTTGTGTCATGTTGAATTTGGTTTAGGCCCTATCTAACTTTTCATGGTATGAAAATTTTTTTAAAAAAATTTATGTCACTGAAATGAAAAGTCACAGGAGACTGCTGCAGTAGAGTGAAAATTAATCAATCAATCAAAGGCATTTTTAAAATGTCTGCTGTATTCCAGTCAGTGGGGATATAGGGCAAGGAACAGGGACTAGATATTTGATTTTGTTGGCACAAAGGGCTTTTTGATGAAGAAACTCCTTTTGCCAATGCTGGGTGGCATCTTTCTGCAACTTGTAGTGTCCTAGGGTTATCTAGACCACTAAGATATTAAGTGACTTATGTAGGATCCCACAGCTCGTATGTTTCAGAGGCATGACTTGAACCCAGATCTTACTGGCTTCAAATCTAACTCTTTATTCCTTACAGTTCCTGTCTTTACCATGCCTCACCAGGTGAGACAAGCACACACAAAGGAGGAAAAAATGTGACTTGGGGGGAAAAGGCACTAGCAGCTACAGGGATCTGTCAAGGCATAATTTAGAAAGAAAGGAACCTTAAAGGCCATTAGGCATCCTGAGATATTGAGGTGGGGAGGTAGTACATTTTAGGCATAGGGAGCTGCTAGCGCAAAGGAGATAAACAGGGACAGGGAGTGCCACAGATGAGAATAGACCGATTTGGCTGGACTTCCTTGTCTGTGGAGAGGAGGAACTTACAATTAGGTTGGAAAGATCGGTTGGGGCCAGCTTGTGAAGGGCTTTAAATGCCAAGCAGGAGTTTGTATTTTATCCTGGAGGTTATAGGGAGCCAACGGGATTCGTTGAATTAAGGCAGTGACATGGTCAGATTTACTCATCAGGAAAATCAGCTTGACAGCTATATAAAGGGTAGATTGACAATTAGGAGGCTATTGTGACTAATCCAAGGAAGAGCCGATGAAGGCCTCAATGGGGGGATGGTTGTATGAGTGGAGAGAAGAGGACAGATAGGAGAGATGATAGAGAGATAGAAACATTGAGATATGCAGCCTGATTGATAATGGGTGGGGGGTGAGTGAGAGTGATAAGCTGAGGGTAACAGGTTTCCAGCAAGGATAACTGGAAAGAGGGTGACTCCCTCCACAGAAATAGGAAGGTTCAGAAAAGGGATAAATTTGAGGAGAAAGATGATGAGTTAGTTCAGTTTTTAACACATTGTCTTCGAGATATCGAGAGGATATTCGGTCCCAAATGCAGAACAGACAACTGGCAATGTGGAATTTAAATTCGGAAGAGAGGCTGGGGCTAAATGTGGAATATGTCAAAAGTCTTGGTGCATTTTTGCCACCTAGCCTATAGATCTGAGACTCATCTTGAAACCAAAAGATCTGGGTTTGAATAGTAACTTACCTTGGACAAGTCACTTCATTTCAAAGGTCTTCAGATTCCTGTTCTATTAAATGGGGACGATAATGTGTATTCTAGCAAGCTTACAAGATGGTGGGGATCAAATGAAACCATGTATGTCCAATACTTTGTTAATTGATGAGGCTCTGAAGTCAAAGGACCCAAGTTCAAATTTCAGCTCCACTTCTTACCTATTTTGAGCAAGTCATATCTTTTGTGGGTCAGAGTTTTCTTAGCTGTTAAAGTGAAAGATTTAGACTAGATGACCCCTAAGGTTCCTTCTCTTTCAATCTGTGATATTATTATTCTCTTCTTAACCCAAAGATATGAGAGGTTTTCAAAATCTTCCCACTGATATTGAGCTAATTCAAAGTATTTTTAATAGGTGTGTTATTTTTTGTTCGCTGATTTTAGTCAGGGTGATGAAAACACTGCAAAGTGAAAAAATTTCCATAAATCATAACTATTATTAGAATTACAGCCTCTCAGCATCAAGGGAAATAAAAGCTCCATAGGAAACACAAGTTCTATAAAGTTTGTGCTGTTGTTGATGCCTATTTGAATATAGTACTACACTGGAAAGACTTAAAAAAAAACTTGCCTGATCATCAGTAGAAACAATTACCAGATCATCAGCAAGGTCATGAAAACAGTCTCTTTAATGAATTATTGACCAAGCAAAAAAGGACAAGACAGTATCCTGAATGTTTGCATGAAGCTTTCGTGGAAGAGACAGAAAATTAATAACAAAGATAACCCATTCATTCCTCTCTACTGAGTAATCATAGATCTGAAAAGGTCATCTGTTTGCTTTTCACAGTAATATTTGTTGAATTTTAAAGGGTGAAGAGCAAGAAAGAGGGAGAAAAAAAACCCCACCACATACTCAACAAGACAGACACTGGGCCTCTGGTTGCTTATTTTGGGCCTAGATGAGATAAACTTCATCTTGATGGGAGATACTACAAGACCTTACTTTTGCATATGCACACACTCAGTTTTGTCAGGCTACCCAGGTTTTTGGAGGATTGGTTCTCATTCTCTGAATTTACAAGAGTCTGACCAACAAGTCAGAATGCTAGTTTTGTGTCTATACAGAAAATACTTGTCAAGCAGACTGGAATACTCTTGTAGATTGATTAGTTCATCTCTTCAGTTCAATTTAGATAAAATTTTTAAGTCTGTTGCACAAAAGGAAATGGAGGGGTCTAATGGATAGAGCACTGGGCTTGGAATCAGGAAGACTCACCTTCATGAGTTCAAATCTGACCTCAGACCCTGGGTGAGCCACTAAAACCTGTTTGTCTAAGTTTCTTCAGCTATAAATTGAGTTGGAGAAGGAAATGTTCAGTATCTTTGCCAAGAAAACCCGAAATGGGATCAAGAAGAGTCAGACAGGACTGAAAAAACAACTCAATAGTAACAGCAACTGCTTGAAAAGACTAGGGAAACAAAAACAGAAATAGTCCTTGTCCTCAAGGAACTTACATTCTACTGGGGGAGGGGGTAGAGCATTTATCAGTTACATAACAGTAACTTTTCTTTTTTTTTTTTTCCTTTTTGGAGGGCAATTGGGATTAAGTGACTTGCCCAAGGTCACATGGCTAGTTTTTTTGTGTTAAGTATCTGAGGCTGGATTTGAACTCAGGTCCTCCTGACTCCAGGGCCAGTGCTCTATTCACTGTACCACCTAGCCACCCCATAAATATGATCATTTCAAGAGGGGAAAGGTTCTTTTGGGGAGAGAGATATGAAAAACCTTCCCATAGAAGGTGTACCTGATGTGGGTCTTGAAGGAGGCTAATTGATCAATCAGTCAGTAGAAGCACTTATTAACTGCTTATTATGTGTTGGGCCCTTTCAAACTAAGGATTCTAAAAAATAAAAATGAAGAGGGGGAAAGTATGCCAGCTCTAGGGGACAGTCTATGCAAATTCAAGATGATGAGAGATGAATTTCCCAGTAGGAAAGTCTGATTGGGAAATTAACCTGATCTCAGAAGATTGCTTATTCTATGTGACAGTGAGCTACTATTTATATAATGCTTTAAGGTTTGCACATCACTTTATACATATTATCACATTTGATCGTCACAACAACAACCCAGTAAAGTAGGTGATATCTTCATTTTATAGAAGAGTATTTATTATTCCTATTTTACAGATGTGTACACTGAAGCTGAGAAGGCTTAAATAAATTGCCCAGGGTCACAAAGTTAGGTAAATCTCAGTGCTGGGATTTGAACTGAGGTATTCCTGATTCCAGGTCCACCACTCCAACATGGCCACTTGGCTGCTTATAATTTGGTCCCCCCATAATGAGAACTAGATCATCGTAAGGGCTATTTTCATCATAACTATTTTAACCTGACAGGCCCCTCTGCTATAAGCATTTGCCTGCTGATCTAACTAGAAAACTCATTTTGGCTGGTGGGAACACTCACTCCCTTGGACAGTACTGGAAATACAGTGACAAATTTGTACCTTATGACACTCCTATATCTAAATGTCTTGAGGACCATCTTTCTATTATGTCAATATTGCTTCAGACATGTCATAGCTCATTTTATATTAGTTTCACTTTAGCTTTTTTGGGTGAGATTTGAGAATCATTTAGATTCATTAGTGAAATATTGATGAACCCTCTCTGGGTTAATCTCACCCACTTTTTAATTGATTCTTATTAGTTTCAATTTCAGGAAATGATAATTTTTTTGTCTTACTTTCAAGTTCTAGGGGACAGGGGTAGCTATGTGATGCCAAAGATAGGGTGTTGGATCTGGAGTTAGGAAAATGTGAGTTCAGATCTGGCTTTTGCAACTGTGGGCAAATCACTTAATCTATGTTTGCCTCTGTTTCCTCAAATGATAGCACCTACTTCATAGGTTTGTGGTAAGGATCAGATGTTTGTAAAGTATTTAGCATACAACCCCATACACAGTAGGCACTTAATAAATGCTTGTTCTTTTCCCCTCCCTCTTCAGGTCATGACTATAGCTTAGAGGTCCTTAATAAGTTCAGTGACACTAATAGCACAGTCATAGTCATTCTTTCTAATTTCTTGTTCTCCTTATATTTTTATCATTGCATTCCATCCTGGGCATGTTGTGGGATTTTACTGATAACCATACTTTTATTTTTATTCATATTTTCCTATTTGGTCTTGTTACTTTTCCTTTCTACTTAGAAATAACCTTCTTCCCTGAGATCAAATAGCCGTATACCTCCAGGTATCCCCAATAGTGAAATATATCAGTAAAAGGCTTCACAAAATTCCATTTTCCCCCCTGAATTTTTAAATTTGCAGCTACTGATTTACAGGAAGTTACTAAAGTATTTCCAGCAGTATTTCAGTTTATCCTATTGACTTTTCACTTTGAAACAAAAGTAAGAAAGAAGGCCAAATTCTTACTTATTTGGGTCACATTTGACTTTCCAGAGAAAATGAAACCACTTTGTGGCCTCTACCATTCTTGTATGCTTTGGCCCAGGCTGTTTGTTTTTCCAGACCCAATTTGATACCAACATAATACAGCTTTTAGGGAGAGATGGAGGGCAAGAACCAGACTTGTATTTTTATTTTTTATAGGGAACTTTTGGAGAGGAAATTCCCTTTAACAATGCAGATGCACCTACTTTGCAGCTTAAAGTCTTTAAAAATTTCCCAGGTCTTTGAGAAGTTTAGTGATTTGTCACAACCAGTATATGTCAGATATGGGATTTAAACTTAGGTCTTCTGGCCTCCAAGGTCAGCTTTTCATCCATTTCTCCACACTGTCTTTATAAATCACATCATGCTTATTTGTATGTAAACAGTATGGGGCACTAGCACAGTGCCCAGCACATAGTAGGAGTTTAATAAATGTTGATTGACTTGACTATTGGCTTCATTAACAGCAACTCCAGTTAGGGCATTTTCAATTCATCCCCTTGGCATTGTTTCTAGGACATACATCTGAAACTGAAACGTTATCAATCACCTTGCCTTCTTGATAATGTTCAAGATGGGATATACTTATGTACATAGTACACTCCCAGAATATCTTTCTACTTTTCATTTTATTTTACTCCCTTGCCTTTCCAAACAAGCAGAAAGGTCAAAATATTTATTATTTATGGATTCTGCAAAGAAGAGTAACCCGAATGGCAGGCAATCTAGAAACAAACCTAACGTGTTTACCCCTGAAGATATTAACCTCAAGTGAAACATTTGAATGAAGTGATGAGAATGGAAAGAGAATTTTGAAAGGAGACAGGAGGGGAGGAGTTATTTTTTTTTAAAAAGAATAAATTTAATGCAAGCAAGAGAAGACATTTGGCAGATGAGCAGCATAAGACTTTGCCAGGTTATAAAATATTTTGTTTGGAGTTAGGTTTCATTCGCTAGAAATGCTTCCGGAGTTTACACAGCAAATTTTTTCCAGTGCACTCTGGCTCATAAGCAATACACACCATCAATAATGATGTGGTAACAAGGTACACTTAATGACAAAGTTTGGAAAGGTCAAATGTGAACATGTGTTGTTTGAAACAAGCAATAAATATGCCAGCTCTTATGAAGTCCATCATTTTCTGAATCACAAGAACTGGAGAGGGAAAATCCCTGAGTCTGATCATGGGTAGAGTAGATCCAAGGGTGGGGTATTTAAATATAGATGAAATTTGGTGTGGGGGCTTTCACTCAGCTGGCTTTCACAAGCTCTCAAGACCTGAAGAGATTTTGGAATAAGGAGTAAGTTAAGATTTCCATTTAGAGAAGAGGACAAAAATGCTGAGAAAAGTTATATGAATTGCTCTGGATCTCACAGCTTGCAAGTATCTGAGGCACAAATCAAACTGAAGTCTTTTTGACCCCAAGTCAAACATGCACCCAGGTGCCAAAGAGAACTTGTTGTGGCCAACAGGAGCAGGTTTTGGATGTGGAACAAGAAGAATGAAATAGGAGTAAAAGTAGAATGAAAAATGAAAAAAAAATCAACTGACTACAATGAATGAGTGGGTATGAGAATTAAGGGAGAAAGATAAAACTGAGAAAACCACGAGGATGTTTTGAGAAGGAAGCTGATGTGGCCACAGCAGCAGTTAAGAATGAGTGATATTTCCTACTGGCAGAAGAAGAAAGACCACTGAAGAGGTATAGTGGGAGGTTACCTACGTGCTATGGTGAGAGCTGAGAGGGGGCTGGACCTATCCTTCCCTCCGAACAGGAGACCTATCACATTTCAATCTAACGTTATCACTTCATTTATTTAGATGCCTTTTGATCTCATGTTAAAATTTATTAATTTATAACTTTCCTGAGAGCAAGTTTTATAGAGACAGAGTAGGGAGAATACAGGGACACTAAGCGCTTAGAAAGTAAGATGGAAGTGAAGAGACAGGAGAGAGACCCACTAAATGTGTAAAAAGGGGACATAAGTATATATGGCATACCTATGCACAATCTAAGAGCTCAGGAAAATGGTTATTTCATGTCTCATTTAAAAATGTTCATTTTAAATAAAACATTTGGTTGCTAATTAAAATAAGTTTAGTTGAGTTTTAGTTTCTTTAGACTGATGAATAAAAATTATGCCCTTTATGACTGAGTAGTCAAAAATGTTCACTTTAGAAAAAGAAATTCTGTAAGTGAACACACCAAAGATATACATATACATACACACACATACATGTATAGATGGGTAGATAGATAGACAGATAGATAGATGGCAAAGGAATATGAGTGGAGATAGCAATACCTGTAGGACCTTTCTCACAGTGCTCTGGTGAAGCTCAAATAAAATAATGTGCTTAAAAGCACATTGTAACATATAGAAAGCCCAACAGGAATCCAAAGTATTGCTAATATTACTTATAGGAAAGACAAAAGTGGATGAGAAAGACAAACCACCTGCTTTACACTTGTGTGCAAGCCCGGCATGGCAGAGGAAGCTAGCTAGCACATTATATTTAAGGCTGGCCTTAGATGTAGGCTGGATAGACAGTAGTGTTATGTAGTTTGACTTGAGGAAGAGAAGAAGGGCTCCCTTCACCCCAAAATTCTCTTTATTGCTGTACTTGCATTTTGCAGATTGTTCATTTTTTGGAAAGTTTATGTTGTCGAATACAGGGTATTATTTTACAGATAGCAACTTTGCAAACTAGAAATTATTTTATAAGCATGAATTATTATTATGCTAAGATATTACCTGGGGAAGAGGTGGTACACAGTATATCATTATCAGCCATTAATATCTTATCTTAATGAGTTTATCAGATTATCTAGCATGTTACTTGTGACAGAATGGAACACTGGATGGGTCAGTTTTGATGTAGAGAGAAATGAGGAAAGGTTTGAAGAATGGGATTGCCCAGGCGAGATTCTTCTGTCCCTGAGGAAGTCAGAAGCAGCATGGAGGCAGGGCCTCCGTTAGATTGCAAGCTCCTTGAGTGCAGGGACAGTGTTTTGACTTTTAAAAAAATCTCTAGCTCTTAGCACGGTGCCTATATAGTAGATGCTTAAAAAAATGCCTATTGATTGACTGACACATTATTGGGGGGGGTATAAGGGCAGGGAAATTAAAAAGGGGGTGTTGGTGCAAAATGGGGAGCCCTGACACAGACATGAGACTTAACCATTGTCCTTGGGACTGATGCTGTTTGTAGTACTTGGGGGTCAGGGCTTGTTTTTTGAAATTCCACACAAATGGTAAAGACTTTAGAGATATATTGTGGAGCAGGATTGTTCAGTCATTCTTTTGTAGACTTGCAATATTAATTTCCTCCAACCTGCCCCCAACTTTTAGATTTGTCCTATGAATTTGGCAGTAATTCAGGTGATAGTGACACAAAATGAATCTCCCAATTTAGAGGGAAGTTATGTATCCTGCCTCTCCAATTACAGTACTTAGAAAAGTTTCAAGTATGTTAAACAGTCAGCCCAGTTCTATACTTGTCTGACCTTAATAGGAGCCTGAGGCAAATGCAGAATGCAGAGTTAGGCCCCAGTTATATCCCTACTAAGCCATAGGGATTAATTGTCAAATATATTGCATATATTTCATCTTCCATTTGGGGAGTGCCCACACCCACACCCACACATTTCCACAAGGATTAAATTGTAGCTATTTTTAAAAAGTGTTGCCAGGTAGGTCATTTTCCAGTTTGAACTTTGAGGAGTTAGCAGATTGGGTTAGCACATGAATAACTACATTACTTCTGGAATAGAGCAACCTGGAATAGAGAATCCATGGAACATAATCCAGAATATTCAGATTAAAAATATTGTAACTTTTATTACTTGACTGTTCTATGTGGGAAACTGTAGGGTATTCAGCACTATTTTAATTTTATTTTTTGCTCCTGAATTATCTGGAAAATTATTTCCCAGTGCTCTTTGCATAGATATAGTCTTAGAGAAAGTAATAAAAAAAATGCTCAGCTATGCTTTTCTTAGAAATCTCTTTTGTTGGCCTCATCAGTTCAAACCCATCATTTCCCCCTTCATCTTCTTCGGCCTTCTTTTTGCTCTGATGTCCAGAGATGAGTACAGCATTTACTCTTTGTCAAAATTTTATTGTATTTCTCATCGGCATCAATCAGCTTTTCTCTATCTGTTGACTACCTTATGTACTCAGGTCCAAATCTATCAGTATATTCATTACTCCTTTTTTTCCTCCTCTATTTAAATCAGAAATTATATTCAACCTTTTCCTCTAAACCTAAGCAGCCCTAATTTCCCAATCTTGAATCCTAAGCAACTGATAAGCTGTTGCCCTTTTTCTCTACTGAAAGACTTATTATAACTCCAATCTCCTGTCAGTACTTAACAAAGCTATGTAGTATCAAGATGGAACAAAAAGAAAATGTCCCTTGACAATTGACAGTCATTTTGGGTTATTTTCTATAATGCTTTGGTAAAATCAGTTTGTGTTAATATTCTTAAAGATCCTGTGGGAAATCAGTCATAATATTAAGAACAAACATTCAATAAATGTGCAATTATTAGCAATAAATAATATTTCCCAGCCCATTTTGTCATTCCTTTAGTTAAAAAAACACACATTTTTATATTTTCCTGATAGTTATCAGTCCTAGAAATTTAATTTAACCACTGAAAAAAGCATTTGATAAACATTTTTAAAAATAAAATTGCTATAAAAAACAAATTTAGACAAGATACTAAAACTGTAGTAATATGCTTTGGCAGAGGATGTGGTTAAAAACTAAAAAAAAAAGTTACCTGCTTAAACAGGCACTGTCAACAATTATGTCTCCAAATACTTCCTTCAGAGTAGCGTGATTCTAAGGACCTGTGATGAGAATACATACTTTCAGAAAAGTCCAACAAAACAAACACAAGAACACTCAGAAAAAATTCACAGTGATGTTTTGTGATCATTATTTTTCTCAAAACTTGATTGTTTTGGCTGAGCTGTTAAAGAAATTTCATATTGTAGCCTGACTATGTTATTTTTTGCTCTCTAGATGTTTTGGGAGGATGAATTAATGTTAAAGTCATCTCATTCTATAAATGGATAAATAAAAATGAATAATATTTTAATTATGGAAGAATAATTATAAATGATTTGTTTAATATGCTAGAGTACTAACCATGTGCACCAATCATTGAACTCTTAGCGAATTCATACCTGTATTATCATGTGTTCTTTTGTGCATATATCCTATCTTTCCACCTAAGTTGTAAACCCCTTGAGGTCAATGCCTTGTAAGATAACTTGTATACATAAGCATAACAGTGAAAATAATAGCCTGGCATTTTATAGCATTTTAACATGTGTAGGCAAATTCAATTTCTTTGGCATTCAAAAAATGTTTGATAATAATTATAGTGAAAATTAATAAGGTATTTCATTAAAATAGTTCAATATGCCATTTAAATCATGTTTAAGTCCCCCTTTGCTGGACAGATCAATTAACTAATCAACATTTATTAAGAAACCCATGACCTCCTAAGATGCTTCAACCCAGAATGGTCCAAAATAGGTTCTTGTCTATTATGGGAGAAACACAACCCTCATTTCAAATGTGGGAGAGTGGCTCTAAATCCTGACTCTGCCACTTAACATTGATGTGCCCTTGGGTCTCAGTGTCCCCATCTGTAAAAATTGGGGAAGATGGGGAGGCTAGGTGTCTCAGTGAATAGAGCACCGACCCTGGAGTCAGGAGGACCTGAGTTCAAATTCGACCTCAGACACTTAACACTTACTAGCCATGTGATCTTGGGCAAGTCACTTAACCCCAAATGCCCTGCCATTCCCCCTCCAAAAAGCCAAAGGTAAAAATGAAATAATCCCAGACTTCAACAAGTTTGCTTTCTGTGGGGCTGGGAGTAGTGGTTTGGGCCAGGTCACAGCACAAATACATAGAATGTTCAGGGATTGAACCCATTGGTATTAGGAACTCCCAGTCAAGGAAACTCCCTTTACCAATGAAGATCCAATAAGTTGTAGTCTTAGAGAGCTGTTGAGAGCAATGAGAAATTGTAACTTGCCCAGGATCATATTACCTCTATATGTTAAATGTGTATTTGAGTATAATACAAGGTCATTTCTTTTAGTGGGAAGAGGGAGCACTTTGACACATTACTTTAATGACACATTTATAGCTTTTACTTGTAAAACTCTGTATTTCTGAAATAATATTAAAAGTGTTATTTCACATTCTTTATAATCTTTACAAAACCTTTTCCTATTATTGTTAGCTAACATACCTCTCATCTTTGCAACTTCTTTGAATAATAATCTTTACCTTCCCTTTTTCTTATCTGCCTGGTTCTATCTCTAAATGCCCTTCCTTTCCTTTTTTCTTCTCAGGCCTTTCTTTTTTCTTGTCCTCTTCATGTTTTGTCATCAGCTTTAGTTTCCCAGACTAAACTATAAGCAAAGTCCATTGTTGGAACAATGCTCTTACTGAAGTACAGATGGCTAGACATATGTGTGAATGAATAGGACAAAGCACATGGTTGCTAGCACATTGCTGCAAAAAGAGCCTGAAAACCCGAGTGTTGCAAACAGTTTTATTTGCATGAGCAAATGTCTCCCAGGGTCTTCCATCAAACACGAGAGCTACATTATCTGTGACAAGAGAAATCATATAGAAATGACATACAGACATGGTCTGTAACTTTCTCGTTGAAACTCCCACATTAGGGAGTTCTAAGTGACCCACCCTCACACTCATGAGGACCGAGTTAGTAAGCATTAGTTCTCAGAAGCACCAGTAGGCCTGTTTGGCAATGCAAAAAAAAATTTTTTTTCATCAGGACTTGAAACTCAATAGTTATACATTTAGGAAACTATTGATGTAAGTAGAAATGAGGGTTTAGACAGGCAG
Source organism: Petaurus breviceps papuanus (assembly GCF_028583685.1). NCBI lineage: Eukaryota > Metazoa > Chordata > Mammalia > Diprotodontia > Petauridae > Petaurus > Petaurus breviceps. Next base: position 39,868,797 of record NW_027185764.1, on the reverse strand, counting down.
CAGGAGAATGTGGTTAAGAGAATCACTTAAGCTAAGTGACTGTGCCGGATGTGGGTAATAGCTGTAGCGATTTATGAATGCTACAAATGTAGAAGAGAAGGAACTTACTTTTGATGTGGCTACGCTCGGATTGGTGTTGTGACTCGTTGGCAGTTTAGAAGTACCACCTTAATAGAGGGGTCTATTTGACTGTAAAAATGATATCTTTATTGTGGCCTGATTTTGACGACAGTTTTAACACTATTCTCAGAATTCCTGTGTCATAGGACTCGTTAAAGCTCACCCCAGAAAACAGAAGTCAACAGAATTATTTTGAGAATTATGTCTGATCAGACTTGAGAAACATTTTTTTTGGGTCAACCTTGTTTTCCTGTTCATGCACTTTCTTGAAAGGAAGAGAGAATACTGAGGCAGACACCTGGTAGAATTAGAATTGCCCGTGTCATTGGATGCTGGAGACAGAGATTTAGAGTCAAAAGGAACCTCAAAGGCCATCTATTCCAACTGCCCCCCCACCCCATGATTTTTAGATAAGGACACAGAGGCTCAAGGACACATAGGTATTAAGTGGCAGAGTCAGGATTTGAAGACACTATTCCACACTTGGAATGAGGGTTGTTTTTCTCCTGTAATGGGCAGGAGCCTATTTTAGGCCATTCTGGGCTGAGGTACCTTAGAGAGTCATGGGTATCTTCTCTGCAATTCTAAGTAGCATACCCTCGCACTGCTCTGTAAGATTAGCTTTTTAATGGAGACAAAGTCATCAACTTGTCCCTGATGATGGAATTACAACAGCCACATTAATAGGGAGCAGGCCTTTCCAATCCTCTTTTGTAACTGCAGAACCTGGCAGTAAACAGGTGAGGCTGGCTGCCAAGTCCTGCTTCTGGGCCTGGGTGTGATTATGACTCCTCTGTACTTATGGTGCTGGAAAGAAGCCTCATGTGCTTTTGGGAATGAAAGGAGGATAGATGAATTATCTGGGAGAGATGTTTTGCTTTTTCTTCACCAAATTCTTCACCAAAACTGAGTTTTGAATTTTCTTCTCAAGAATTAAAAAAAAACAAACAAAACCAAGACAAAACCTTACATGAAAACTGATTCAACAGCTAAAATGGTTTTATGCATGTGGAAGACAGTAGGGGACCTGCTTCTAGGAGATAAGAGCACTAGAGCATATATGGATATTCAGCATTGGCCTGCCACATAGTTGGGAACACCTTTTTTTATCCCCTATTGGTGGCACAGGTATTGTCAGTCAACTAGTATTTATTACTGTGTAATTACTGGAGATACAAAGGGAGATTGAAAGGAAAAAGAGTCCCTTCTTCCAATGAGCTTGAAGTCTAAACTACTACATGCAAACAAGATGTAGACTGGATAAAAGAGGGGGTCAATCTCAGAGGGAAATCACTAAGATTAAGGATAAATGGGAAAAACTTCTTGAAGAAAACTGGGACAGAAGGAAGTCAGGGAAGAGGTGAGATGAGGGGAGAGAGAGAGAGAGACAGAGAAATAGAGGGGGAGAGAGAGAGAGGCAGACAGACAGACAGAGAGAGAGATAGACACAGAGAGACAGACAGACAGAGAGAGAGAGAGAGAGAGAGAGAGAGAGAGAGAGAGAAACAGTGTTCCAGGCATGGGAGTGGGGCGAGTGAAAATTCTTGGAGTCAGGAGATGGATTGTTTTGTTCTAGGAACATCAAGGAGGCCTGTGTTATTGGATCACAGACCACTTGATTAGAGAGGTAGGAAAGGGTCAGGTTAAGATTTTAAGAGAGAAATAAGATTTTGTATTTGATCCTAGTGGTAATAGGGAGCCAGTGGAGTTTATTGAATGAGATGGGAGTGGTGGCAATGATATGGTCAGACTTGATTTTTTTAGAAAAATCAATTTGACAACTGAGGGGAGAAAGGATTGGAGAAGGGGGAAGTCTTGAGGTAGGAAGACCAACTATCAGACTATTGTAATAGTTGCTATTGGCCCTTCATTTTTGAAGAGACCAATGACATGATGTCTTGACTTGAGTATGAATTGGATTTAAATGAGGCAGAGTTGCACAAAGTATTCAGCCTTACTTTCTCTTCCAGAGTCATCTAAATCCAAGGGCAAGGCAAAACTCGGGACACCAGGGAAGATACCTGAGTATAATAGTATAGGGGAAGTAATTGAGGACCTGTACTGCTGTGGTTTCAATGACCAGTAGAGAGAAGGAAATGTACATGAGAGGTCTTTGCAGGTTTGATTATGTCACTCACCTACTCAATAAACTCCAATGCCTCCCTGTTACCTCTAGGAATAAAAACAAAATGTTTGATATTCGAAGCCCTTTGTAACCTAGTCCCCTTTTATCCTTCTAGACTCCTTACACCTTCATCCCCAACACATACTCTTCCATCTAGTGATTGACCTCCTGGACACGAACAGCCTCATGTTCATGAACAAGACACTCCAGGACTCTCTCTTGGTGCTAGGCATTTCCTCTGACTGTTCACCAGGCCTGGAATGCTCTCCCTCCTCTGCTCTAATTGTTGATCTTATTGGCTTCCTTTAAGTACCAACTAAAATGTCACCTGCACAAAGCCTTCCTCAAGCTCTCTGAATTCCAGTGCTGTCCTGCTGTTAATTCTTCTTTATCCTGAATATAACTTGCTTTGTATATATTTGCCGGTTGTCTCTCCCATTAGATTGTAAACTCCTTTAGGGCAGGGACTGTCATTTGCCTCTCCTTGTATCCCTAGCATTTAGGCACTTAATAAATGTCTACTGATTGACTGGTTGATTATGAGAAGATTCACAACTGATTGGATTATGAGGAGTGAGAGAGTGAAGAGCTGGGATAATACTTAGGTTGCAAGCCTCCACAGTAATAGGGAAACTAGGAAGAAGTAAGTGAAGGTTTCATTCAGAATGAATCCAGTTTTGGAGATGTTGAGTTTAAGATAAGTAGGGGATATCTACTTCAAGGAGTTTAATAAGCATTTGGAATGTGGTAGGTCAGAAGAGAGGTTAAGACTGGATAAGTAGATATAAGAATCATCTGCATAGAAATGTTAATCGAGGGTGTGGCTAGGTGGTCAAGTGAATAGAGCACTGGTCCTAGAGTCAGGAGGACCTGAGTTCAAATTTGATCTCAGACACTTAACACAAAAACTAGCCATGTGACTTTGTTACAAGTCACTTAACCCCAATTGCCTTACCTTCCCCCCCTCCAAAAAGCAAAATAAAATAAAAAGATAGAAATGTTAATTGAAACCATGGAAACTGATGAGATCCTCAAGAGGAAACAGTGTAGAGGGAGAGGAGAAGAGGGCCCAGGACAGCTTGGGGAGATCATACTATTTGTGTCTTTAAAACTACCTGAGTACAGTTGTGACTTTTCTTGTATTTTTCTGATGGCAAAGGACTCCTTCACTCATTTACTTTTACCATGTGGTAAAGGGAAAGGGTCTGAGGCAGGTGTAGGGAACTTGTGGCTTCACGTGGCCCTCTAGGTCCTTAAGTGAGGCCCTTTGACCAAATTGAACAACAATTATGTTCTGTGAAGTTTGGATTCAGTCAAAGGACCATACTTGAGGACCTCAACGGCCACATGTGGCCTTTAGGCTGCAGGTTCTTCACCCCCGAGGGCTCCCTCCTTCTTCTCTCCCCTCCCTACCCTTTAGTTCATGTGGCCCCCAAAAGCAGGCCTGGAGCTTTGGCCACTTCTGACCTGGGAATTTGAGCCAGGGGAAGTCAAAAGGATCCAAAAGCCCAGGAATTCAGGCCAGATTTTGTAGACAAACTTAGAGAAAAGCCCTAAAAGCAAGCGTCTGGGGATGCTAGCCCATTAGGGCTTTGGATTTGCACTTGAACTAATGCTATGTATGAGATAATCTAGGAACCTATATCCTCCTCTCCCCGAGACTGAGGTGGTATTGTTTATGTAGATGATGTCCCATGGCGTTAATGGAAAATTTTTATATTTTTGTTCTTTGTGTGTCTTTGAGGTAAATACACTTTTGTAAAAGTGAAGCTTATCTTAAGTAGTTAAATGGAACTAAAGTGTTTGTCACAAGGCCCCTAAAATGGCAAAGGGGGACCCGGTCTGTGAGAGCTCCAGGTGATGGTAGAGAAGAAACTACTCCCAGGTATCAGGGAGCTCTCGCTTAGGAGGCTAACATATAACAAAGTTGGCCTTCACACACTGGGGCCAGAGTCACATCATTTCATATCAAACTGGTAAAGATGTTAAAGACAATTTCATCCAACACCATCATTTTATGGGTAACAAAAGTGAGGCCAAAAGAGATTAAGACACGGACTAGAGTCATAGTTTGTCTTGGTTGTGGCAAATTTCCCCTATATTCAATAGTACAATAACATGCAGAAAAATCATACAAAAATGTTCAAGATCAGGAGCAATGGATAATGGTGGAAATTTGATTAGGCAACCCTTTTTCAATTGATTTTCCCCAGTCAGCCTCAGGAAGCAAAGATTATAAGGGGCAGCTAACAGAGATAATCAGGGTTGTTTTTTTTAAAAACTTTTTTACCCCCCAATTACATGGTGCTGAATATATTTGTAGGAAAATCCCTCTTCTTCCTCCCAGGGGGAGTATTTCTTGTAGCTCCTGGTTTATGATGCTATCTTAGTAAATCCTTTTGTTTTGAGTTCAAACCTGTGAATGTGAATTATGAGCAAAGCCTGGAGGAAGGGGCATTGCAGATGTAAAATCTTAGCCTGAATGTAAAACCTAGGATCACAAATCTGGAGATGGAAAGACGTTCAAATTCATTAAGTTCACTCTCTTGTTTTACATTTGAGGAAACCGAGGCACAAGAGGTTAAGTAATTTGCTGAGTACCAAGTGACAAGAGATAAAAGCTGAACTCACATTGAGAGCTCTCACTACACTTTAACTGGGCATCTTGCTGCCAAGTTAGCAACCACAAATTGAACCCTGTTGTTTCATAAAACATTTCCAGAGTTCACTTATGCTACCATGTTACCCCATCACCACTTAAATTAGAGGAAAGCAAAATAAAAATGAATGCTTTCATATTTGTGGTAATGATGAATAAAAGTGCTGATATAGTGATATAACTTGAGGAATTCGGGTCTCTATGGCATAACCAAAATTGTTATACCTAATTAGGTGCAGCAGCCTGCTTAAAATTTGAAGAGGTGGACTGAGGGATTTGAATCTGAGAAATGACCTGGTACTTCCCTATAATGTTATTATAGTTTTTGACAGTTGCTTCATGGGGAAAAATTCTCAGTGTTCCTCTTTCTGCAAAACTCTAAATCCAAATGTAGCTCATTTCTCAAAGAGAAAGCTACAAATAAACATGATGATCTTTAAACCGTGTTTTCAACTAATCCTAGCTTCATCAAGATTTAAGTTGAAGGCAAATCACATTTGTGAACATGAAATATAGTTGCCAGATTAGCCCAGCTTGTTTTAACATTTGGATAGAGGCAAGACTGGGGCTTTCAGTTACCTTACAATTGATATATCATGTAGGTGAGTGGTGCTGGACTGGGAAAGCTATCATCTATGGTCCAGGTAAAACTTTATTCTGATAAAACAAATGATAAAGAAATGGTTGATTTTTGGCTTAGTTTGAGGGAACTGTGCAGTTGTGTTGAATTGCTGTGATTTTGGAACTGACGGGAACACTCACTATGGGAAGGTAGTTGGTGCAGTAGGTGGAGGGCTGGACCTGGAGTCAGAAATCCCTATTTTACAGTTGAGGAAAAAGAAGCCAACAGAAGTTAAATGATTTACCCAAAGTCATGCAGCTAGTGTCTGAGGTCAAATTTGAATTCAAGTCTTTCTGATTCCAGGGCGGGTTTTCTATTTATTGCCACATTGCTGCCACTAGACTAGTGGGGTTCAGGTATTGTTGAAGTTTAGAAATTAGAAAGGCCTTAGAACCAAAGCAAAGTCTCCCTTCTCTCCCCAAGGTCTGTGTGACCCCCATCTTACTCCCTGGGGGTTACAACACTTCTTTTTCTGGGGGTCCTAACTCCTATTCCTTCCCCTCCTGAGCTCTGTCCTACCCAAAACTTTGACCTCTCCCTAAAGAGAAGTAACACCTCTCCCTGCAGGACTCATGATGAGCCCTAAGAACCACTCTTTATAATTCCTAACTGCTTTCCTGAGACCCCTACCTCTTACAAACTTGCTCCCTCACAATCAATACTCTCCTAAGAAGTATTACTCTTGTAGATTCAGACTTAGTAAAGGCTCTCTTCCTAAGGAAAGCTGCTTAAAATAAAATGAACCAATTCAGGAGGTTTGAATTCTCTAACACCAGAGGGTTCCAATGGTCCAGAAAGACCATTTAATGGGGATGTTGAAGGAGGGATTCCTGTTCTGGTCCAGGTGGGACCCAGAATCCCTGGAGATGAAGAGATTCTCAGGGAGGAGCTCCAAACCCTGAGAAGCAGATAGTTTGGTAAATTGTATGAGGCCAGATACATTACACAAGAATATGAAAAAGCCTGAATAGAGAAAGCTATTTTGTTTAATTGTTTTAAAAAGTACTTGACATGTTTATATGTTCCAAAATAGGCTATTTAAAAGAAGTAGATAGGAAACAGTTGCTGTCAGCAGCCACCAGTTTGACTGACAATTAAAGTTTCCTAGCAGATGAAGGAGCTGGCTAATAGTTTCCATTGTTAAAGAACTGTAAGGCAGCTCAGCTTCACAGATGGAAGGGGGGGGGAGGACTGACAGGAATAGAAGTATAAGGAATATTACACTTTAGCCTCATGCCAAGTTACTCGATTAAAAGCAACTTCAGTTTCCATGGTGGATTTTACACCCCCTCCCCCTCTCCCCTCTGCCCTGAACTGAAGCATTATCACCCACTAATAAGCACAAACTAGGAAGGCCTCTGATTCCAGCAAGTGAGTGAGAGTGTTTGAAAACTTAGATTAAGTAATAACAGATAATAAGATTAGAAAGAAAACATAAAGTCCTGGCCTAGATAGAGTATTCCTTTAAATTTTGCTTCAAATGATATTTTCTCTTATAGCTAATATGTAAGTGGGGATAATTATGAATTAATAAGTATGCAATGAGGCATGGGAATACTATATCCAACTGTTTTATTGGTTTTTTTTTTATTATAAATGTAATATGGGTGATTTGCAGTCCCAACGTGTATATACATAGGGGAAGAGAGTCTGCTTTTCCTATCACTTTCACTGGTTCCTTTCCCCCAATCCAACTGGAAAGTACCAATGTACTCTCAGATCCAGCCATGTTCTCAAATCACTTAGACTTCATCAATCAACCAATTAACAATTACCTACTAAATACCTATTATTTTCCAGGTACTGTGCTGGGTGATGGGGATAGAAAGACAAAAGTGAAGCAGTTTATGCCTTTAAGAAACCTCTATTTTATGGGGGGTAGGTGAGAATAATAGGTGTATACAATATATAGGTTTATAAAAGTAGATACCAAGTGTTTTGGTAGAGAGGGCATTAGGATCTGGGAATATCAGGAGAGGGTTCATGTAGAAAGTGGCATTTCAGTGGAGACTTCAAGGAAGAACAGAATTTCTAAAAGGTAAGGAAGCAGTATATTAGAGATATTGGCAACAACTGGTGCCAAGGTATGCCAGGCAGGCAATGGAGTTCCATGAATGAAAAATAGTAACAAGGCCAGCTCGATCTGGAGTCAGAAGGGAAATAATGTGTAATAAGCCTTAGGAAGATATGTTGAGGCTCGGCTGTGCAGAACTTTAAATGGTAAACAGAGAAGTTGCAGTCGTGTGCTGATGGCTTGAGGGAGCCGCTTGTTAAATTTTTAGTGTAAACATGTATACTTTGGAAATCAACAAACACTAAAAATGAAGGTTTGATTTTTTTTGTTTTGTTGATTGTATAGAGTTTAGAAAGAAATAAATAAAATATTTATAATTTTGATTAAGCTTAAAAGAACATCACATGTTTTTTTTGAAGATAATTGTTAACATTTACTATCACACTAGTGGAAGTTTATATTTGATCCTAGAGTCTATAGAGAGTCACTAGAGTTTACTGAGCCAGGGAATGACATATCCAAATCTGAATTTTAAGAAAATCACACTGGCAAATCTGTATAGGATGGATTGGAGTGGGGAGAGACTTGAGACAGGGAAGGGAGGACATAGCAATACCCTGAGTAAGAGACAATGATGACTTATACAAATGTGGTAGCTATTTGAATAGAGAAAAGGGGAGGAATTTGAGAGACGTGGAGGCAGAAACAATAAGTTTTGGTAACTGGTCACACGTGAAGTGAATGAGAGTAAGGATTCTAGGCTAAGGCTGAGGTTGCTAACCCAGGTGACTGGAAGGAGAGTAGTGTCCCCTACAGAAAAAGGGAAGTTTGGAAGCGGTTGGGTTTTGGGGAAAAGATAATGATTATTGTCGAACATTTTCAGTTTAAGGTGTGTTTCAGGACATCCACTATGAAATGGATAATTAGTGATTCCCACTGAACTGGAACTCAGCAGAGAAAATAAGGCTGGATTTATAGATTTGGGAGTCATCTGCATAGAGAAGATAAGCAATAGTAATAGATAACATTTATATAGCACTTATAACGTGTGACAGATGCTATGCTAAGTGCTTTATAATTAGTATCTCATTTCATCTCTTAGCATATCGATGTCCACATCAGCAATAAAAAGCATGAACATTTTACTTAAAATAGTAAAATTGATAATAATTGATATAAAAGGAAAACATGGGCAGCAAGTACTTCCTACAAACAAATCACCTTGTCTCTTTTCATATTCCTTAGGAAGAGAGATTATGAATCCAATCTCTCCTTCTCCACCACCCTTTCCCAAAATATACTCCTGTTGTTTTCTAGGTGAAATTGGGGATGACTTCATAAAAATCTGACATCTCAACATAGTGGGAGGAAGGAGATTTCTCAGATGCTCATTAAACTTTTCTTTTACAAATACATTTTTATTTATTTTGTTAAATATTTCCCAATTGCATTAAAATATTTTTAACATTCATTTTTCAAAATTTTGAGTTCCAAATTTTCTTTCTCCCTCTTGCCCCTCTCCCACCCCTTGAGAAGGCAAGCAATGATATAAATTATACATGTGAATTCATGCAAAACATATTTCTGTATTAGCCATGTTGCAAAAGAAGACACATACACATACACAAGACAAGAAAAATAAAGTGAAAAACACTATTACTTTCTAAGCAAGCTGGTGGCCAATGCTTAGGGTAGAGTGTGCATTATTTGGAACCTAGATGATCCCTGGAACTGACAGCTGAGTCATCATCAAATGAGTGTGAAGTTGGAACTCAGAACTGACCATATCCCTCCTCTTGATCTCATGTTACTACCAATGTATAGGTATAAAAGGAAACGAGGGCCTTCACTATCCATAAGGTGGGACTAGGGGAGACATGGCCATCAAGAACTTTGTAGCTCCCTATGGTCTCTGACTGACTTTTTCACTTTGGCTCCTCTTTTAATGGTGTCCTTATAAAAATTTGCTACCACAAACTCCAAAGTTCCACATCATCCAGCTCCTTCAAGTCAATTTGTGATCAGAATTCACATGGCGGTTATTTAACAACCATCAGACAGGATAATGGCCTGTTTAAGCTAAGAAAATACAGCTCAAAAGCTACAGGATTGCACCCAAACTGGTATATCAGGTTCTCCTTCAATGAGGTGTCATCTCCCCAAATTCACCTGGTGATGCCTTATGGTTATGAATCACAATATCATGCTTATGGAAGAATCAAAATGTCAAGTGACCCAAAACAGGAAGATACATAGTACGTGTGAATAGGCTGCAGTGTATTAATGTTCACAATGACTTCCATGTGAAAAGTGCCATAAAATAAACTACAGACTTGTCTGGCCACAAAGTAAGGAGGACAGTTTTGCAGCACAAGTGAAGTATCATAAATGCATAGTTCCAATATGGTTTCTGGGAAATATTAAAATACCTGGAATAAGGCTCCTATCCCACCGCTGGGACCTTGTGGGAAGGTTATGGGCAAGAACCACACAGGGTATGAAAAGGTGAATAGATTTTGTACAGCCCTTGTGAAGGGGCACCCATACAGATGAGATCACAGAGCTGGTAAAGCATTTAAGTATTGGTGTTTGTACTAATTTAAAGGAATTTTAATGGAGTCATGTTTATATAGAAAAATGCAGTTGGTTGGGCGGCATCCACTGATCTCTTTCCTTTCTGTTAACATGAGGACAGTGTGGCTTATAAGTTTGTAGGCTTGCACAACAGCACAAATTGTTCAGACTGTAGGCATAGTGCCTGGAGCACAGTGCCTGATTGGCTTCTTAGACTGGGATGTTTTTCAAATTCAGACTTTTTAAAGGGACAGCAAGTATCACAGAAACTTTTTCAGGGTCTCTCAAATCACGCCATCTAGGAAACGGTCTAATGAATCTTTAGGATCGCTAGGTGCATAGAATTGAACATCCAGTTTAGTCTTTTTCTTTTCGAGATGAGGAAACTGAGGGCCAGAAAGTTGAATTGTAAGTTGAATCGCTTACTACCTGTGTGATTTGTGACCCATAGTCACACAGGGAGTAAGCTGCAGAGGCAGGATTAGAATCCAGATCATACTATTTTAAATAGGGCACTTATTCCAATATACCTCCTAAACTAGAACTGCTTCTGCCCTATTGTTTCCCCTTTCTAATTGTTATTCTCTGCTCTGTTTTCTTTTTCTTTTTTTTTCCTAATCCAGGCTCAGCCACTTCTTATCTGTGTGACCTTGGGCAAGTCCCTCAACCTCCATCTGCCTCAGTTTCCTTAACTATGAAGTGGGAATCATAACTATGATTGTGGCGAGGATGAAATGAGGTTATATTTGTAAAGCATTTAGCATAGCACCCGGCACATAGTAAGGATAATAAATACTTATTCTCTTCCTTTCCCCTTCCCTTGTCCTCTTTTTTTTTTTTTTAAGCAATCGGGGTTAAGTAACTTGCTCAAGGTTACATGGCCAGGTGTTTCTGGGTGGGTGCTAAGTGTCTGAGCCCGGGATTTGATCTCCAGGTCTTCTCAACACTGGAGCCGGTGCTCTTACTCGCTGTGCTACCTGGCCGCCCCACCTTGTCCTTTTTTTTTAATTAAATCAATAACTTATGTGCACTTTGCACTCCTGACATCTCTCCTGACTTCCAGGGGGCTTAATCTCAGATTTTGAGCTCCTACCCTTGGGCCCCTGAAGTGTCCTAATTGGTAAATGTATGATATGGGCTATATCTGGTCTATCCCAACCGTGCTTCACATTCCACATAAGTCATTTCCTCCTTACTTGGTTGAGTTCCGCATGGACTCTTTTCTGGGAGACTGGAATCCAATGTACATTAAGGATAGATAGGCCTATGAAAACAATGAAAATAAGAGCAAGATATTTTTGTACATTTATGTACCCTAAACAATGTCAGCAAATATGAAATTCACAAGAAGTCCACTTGAGTGATACAGGATTCTGTGTCATGAATCATTACTAGAAAGGAGCTGTTATATATCATTGTTTGTAAGGAGGAGATATAACCTATAACCACACTTCCACCCGTGGAATGTTTTTTAAGAACAGAGAGTTAACACACTAAGACGTTGGATAAGAATAACTGGGCAGAATAGAGAAGGACACAGCCTCCTCTATCCTAGACTGTCCCTCCTTGCAGAGAAGAAATTCTGTGTGGCAGTTGAGTTGTGGTCTAGCAGTGGAAAAAATAATTAAACAGCTTTGTAAAACCTCCCTGTGTTATTTCAAGCTTGGAATTAGTAATAGGTCTCTATGCCTCTGGCTAATAAGAATGTATGATGTGGCAGAAATGGAGAACTTATTTTTTCTGTATATGTAAAGATATGGATAAAGGGAAAGATCTGAGTGCATGAAAGCTGTTTGGATTAGTATATATATTTTTACTTTTTTGAAAATCATATTTTGCTACATTTACAGCATTTTCTTAAATGAATTTCCCTATTTCCTCTTTATTGTTTTTTAAATTGGATATTTTCAGTGTTCTAAATGTCCAGGTCTGTTGCCAACCTTGGAAAATATTGACTTCTGAGACTATGTTGTTTACTTGATAAAGGACAGTGACTTATCTGAAGTTCCATAGCAATCAATGGGAAAGTTAATTGGAATCTAGTTCTAACATCTCTCGCTTTCTTCAGCAATTCCTTGCTGTTTAGAGCCCTGTAATGGGAATGTAAATTTTTAAGATGTTCCCTGCCCCTAGGCTAAAGTGCACCTGGAGCCTGGGTGGGAGGCTTGTTTTTCAGTAGATACTTCTTGATTGGCCAGTGAGTCAATAAGGTTGTTACATTCGCTGAGCCAGGAGAAGGCTATATAAGCCCTGATGTGTAGCTTTGTTTTGGGACTCACTTTGAAAAGTGTTCTGTGATTTGATCTGAATTCTGGGAAGCCGTTGTTGAGAGTCCCCCGGCTTTGAAAAACCCAGAATGTGGAAACCCAGATGTTGACTGGGTATGGATGTAATGGTTGGACAGTTTGGAAATCTGTCTACTTGATGTTTCTGTCTTGATAATTCTGCCTGTATGCTTTGAGGTTCGGGGTGCTGACCTTTTCTCCTGAACAAGGTAAACGATATATGTCTGACTGATTAAAGTAAGCTTGTTAACCCATTTTGAGTTGCTTTCCTTTAACAAAGCAGATCCAAGAACCTGTATGGGCAGCAAACCCTGAGGACGCGCTTGGGGTGCTTGCTGCTACAAGCTCCCAGTGGCTTTAAATGAAGAAATACAGAAGGAATGTGCAGGGATATTTGTCTGGGGGCAGGGATATAGTGCCAAACAAGTGGGGCCTAGAAGGTAATATTGCTCAATAGTAAGAGAGTTTGATTACTCTGTCTTCTTGATTTGAAAAGCTTTGGGGCGGCTAGGTGGTGCAGTGAATAGAGCACTGGCCCTGGAGTCAGGAGTACCTGAGTTCAAATCCAACCTCAGACACTTAACACACACACACAAAAAAAAACTAGTTGTGTGACCTTGGGCAAGTCACAACCCCAATTGCCCTGCAAAAAGCCAAAAAAAAAAAAGGAAAAGAAAAGCAGATACCCCAAAAAACCCTAATCCTGGATTATGACCGCTATCTATTTCCTCTGCCTAAGATGTGGCTTTTCTCTTTGCCAAAGACAACATCTTTGTTATTACCCTTGACTCTATGTCCTTTCATATCTGGCAGATTACTCCCACATTACATGCCAATCATCTTCTTTCAATCTCTCCATATCCATTGTTTTGTTTCCTCAAGTCTACAAATATGTCCAGGTCTCTCCCACTTTTAAAAAAGTCCTCACTGAATCTTACATTTTTCATCCCTTTCACAGCTGAATGCCTATAAAAAAAACCAAACCAAAACAAAAGCCAAAAACTGTCTACATTTCTTGCCTCCACTCCTATTCCCTTTCACTTCTCACCCCTTTGCAATACAGCTTCATCACTCAACCTCTCAAAAGTTAACAGTGATCTCTCAATGACCAAATACAATGTTCTTTTCTCAATCTAAATTCTTCTTAGCTCTTATGTAGCATTTGACGCTTTTAAGCATCTCTTCTTCTGGACACTTTATGTTAGGGGTAAGGAACCTGAGACCTTGAGGCCACTTATAGCCTTCTAGATCCTTGGGTGTGGCCTTTTGACTGAGTTCAAGTTTTACAGAACACATCCTTTTATTAAAGGGATTTGTTCTGTGAAGTTTGGATTCAGTCAGAGGGTCACATGTGGCCTCGAGGACATAAGTTCCTCGCCCCCGCTCTGTGTTCTAACATTGCTTTCTCTTGGTTCTCTTCTTATTTATCTTACTGCTCTTTCTCAGGCTTGTCTCGTGTATTATCATCCATATCTCACCCCTTAACAGACCCTAACTACATCCTCTTCTCTCTTGGTGACCTCATTAGCTTCCATGGGTTCAATCATCATCTCTATGCAGAGGACTCCAAGACCTTTGTGTGCAGCTCCTGACTGCTGAACCCCAGTCCGGCATTACCACCTGTCTGTTCAACATTTTGAAATGGATACCCCATAGGCATCTCAAACTCAGCATTATCTTTCCCACCAAACTAGAACATCACCATCCTTCCAGCAATACAGGTTCAGAACCTCAGGGACCTCACCCCACATGGCCAATGAGATTTGTGTACATCTTTCTCCCAGTGGAAGGTAAGCTTCTTGAGAGCAGAATCTCCTAAATTTTTGTTTATCACCACTACCTGGAGAATAACAGGCACTGAATAAATGCTTGTTAATTTCTTGATTGGAATGTTGTCTGTTCACCTCCTTCCCATTAAAATCCAAATTCATTTTGAGTGAAGATTACTTTATTCTTTGTATATTGCCTAGCACAGTGCCTGCATATAGTAGGCGCTTTAGAAAATTATATAGCACTTTTAAGGTTTGCAAAGAGCTTTACATATGTTAATTTATTTGCTCCTCACCACATGGGGCAAGGCAGGTGCTCTTATTATCCCCATTTTACAGATAAGGAAACTGAAGACAAGAGAAGTTAAGTTGTTTGCCCTGGGTCACACAGGTAGTAAAATTGTCTTAGAGTCAGGATTCCAACTCAGGTCTGACTATACTGTTCTGTCCAGATCTGAAGTTCTGTTCTCTATTTTCTGAATCTATTTATAGAGAGCTGCTTAAAATTACTTGTTGTGAATCTCTAAAAATCAAAATAGTTATTTAATTTGTATGAACCTTAATTTTTTTTTTGGGAGAGGATGGGGAAGTAGCAGGGAGGTTCACAGCTCTCTGTTGGAAAAACAAACAAAATAAAAATGTATTACTGATTAAACACTTTCCGTATCCGGGGTGTGGGCAGTTAGGTAGTTCAATGGATAGAGCACTGGGCCTAGAGTCAGGAAGACTCAGCTTCTTTAGTTCAAATCTGGTTTCAGATACTTGCTGACTCTGTGATTTTGGTCAAGTCACTTAATCCTGTTTGCCTCAGTTTTCTCATCTGTAAAATGAGCTAGAGAAGGAAATGGCAAAGCACTTCAATATCCTTGCTAAGAAAACCACAAATGGGCTCACGTAGAGTCGGACACAACTGAACAACAAATACCCTGAGAAGGACAAAATGTTTTGATCACAGAAGACTTTAGGAAGAAGCAGTTGCTGTTTCAAAGCATAATAATTAGGTGTTTCAAAGAATAATAATAAGGCAGTAGGAGGAATTTAAAAAACCTTTTTCTCAAACTATGGTTGTTTGAGAATTCTATGAGAAGGCAAAATACTTAACAAATATAATGATGCCGAGGGGGAAAATCCCAGAGAAGAAAAGAGAATGTCATATTTACTCACTTGGAGATGCAATTACTCTGATCTATGATGTGGCCTAATGTACAGCCAGAAGAATTTTTAAGGGGGTGGGAACAACTCCCCAACACGATCTAAATCTGCTGATTTCATATTAACCTCTGCTTCTCAGACAGTGCCGCGACTGCTGCATTGAGGAAATAGTGCCATGGGTGAGAAGCCTGAGCCGGAAATCAAGAAAAGTGGTCAGAAGTCCTAGAAGAACAAGCCAACTGGGGCCAGAAGAGAGGCTCCCAGAGACGTGGAAGGTGAGCCAGCCACAGAGAGTTAGAAGGGACCTGGTAAGGCGGAAATGCTAGACAGGTAGAGATTCTTGGAACTCAGGTATATTCAGACCACATTCTGTGGTTTGTGCCTCCAGGCCAAAATACACCTGTCTCTTGGTTTTGAGGGTTTGATTTTGACATTTTGCTGGGGTGAAGTTGCAGGGTGGTATCACCTAAGTCACAGAGTGGTTCAGATCCTACAGCATTTCAATCACCACTTATTCATTATGAGAAAATTGGTTGCACTGAGTCAGTAACTTGAAGAGGCTGATTTTATTCTCTGTGTTCCTCCTGGAGGAAATGTGGGCTGGTAGTAAAAACCAAACATCCTGTCAACTTCTTAAAAAAAAAGTTAGTGGTGGGTATTTATTTATAAGGCCCATTACCAGAGGCAGTGTGGTTAATGAAAAGAAGGTTAGACTTGGAGTCAGCTGAGACCAGAATTTGAAAGCTGCCTCTGAGGCTCATGAACTATGTGGCAACAGGTAAGTAACTTTACCTCCTGAAACTCAGTTTCTTCCTCCAGAAAATGGGACAATAAAACCGTCAGTATGTACCTCAGAGGGTTATTGAAAGAATTAAATGAACTAACATATGTGAAGTGCTTTGTAAACCTAAAGTGCTATAGAAATTGTCTCTTTGACCCCACTATGGTTTTGAGATTTCCTGGACAAATGGATTCATTTCTTGATGTATGGAAACAACAATAATAACAACAACAGCAAACAAAATTAGAACAAACAAAAAATATCCAAAACAAATACATTCCTGGGAGAAATGTCAACCCATCATCAGTTTTGAGACAATCACTGATATGACTGGATGTTGCTGCTGGACATCAGAACACTTATTCCCCTTACTACTTCCTCTCTCAGAAAGTAACCTCTTGCCCTTCCATCTCCCCCTCTGCCTTGCTTCTTCTAAACCTGTTCTTTGTCTACATGGTGACATTCAATTTTGTTCCCCTCTTCCTGTTTTCCTAGTGTGCCATGCTACTCTGGCCTCATTTTCCTCCCATTGCAATCTTGATCCTCTAGTCGAACCAGTTCAACTTTGTTCTTTCTTTTCCCTTAAGGTCCCTTGTCTCTTTTGTCTTATTTCTGCTCATTTTTTTCCCAACCCCATCCCTGGGTTGCTCCCACCTTTCACCTTCTTTGCTCATACTTACATGGGGCATACTTACTGAAGAAGGAAGTCACAATCAGAGGGGTAGCTGGGGGCCACCACAAATCCATGTTCTCTAATCTTGCCTGGCCTCTCAATATTGCTCCTTTACTCTTCTCTGAATGACTCTTGATGCCCCTTCCCACAGGAGTTATAAAAGACCTTCTTTTCTCTTCTTGTTTTTAAAGCTTTTTATTTTTTTTAAAAGCAATAGGGATTAAGTAACTTGCTCAAGGTTACACAGCCAGTTATTTCTGGGTGTGGTGCTGAGTGTCCGAGCCTGGGATTTGATCTTCAGGTCATCCCAACACTGGAGCCGGTGTTCTTACTCACTGAGCCACCTGGCCACCCCTAAGGCTTTTTAAATACATTTATTTTTAGCTTTCAACATTCATTTCCACAAGATTTTGAGTTCCAAAATTTCTTCCCATCTCTCCCCTTCTCCCACCCCAAGATAGCATACATTCTGATTACCTCTTCCCCTAGTCTACCCTCCCTTCTATCACCCACCCCCCTTTTTCCCCCTTCCCCTTTACTTTCTTGTAGGGCAAGATAGATTTCTATACCCATTGCCTGTCTATCTTATTTCCCAGTTGAATGTAAAAACAGTTTTTTAGTATTTGTTTTTAAAACTTTAAGTTCCAAATTTTCTTACTTCTCACCCCACCCCCATTGAGAAGGCAAGCAATTCAATATAAGTTATACCATGTGTAGTTATGCAAAATACTTCCATAATAGTCATGTTGTGAAAGATTAACTATATTTCCCTCCATCCTGTCTCACCCACCCCCATTTATTCTATCTTCTCCTTTGACCCTGTCCCTTTTCAAAACCGTTTGCTTCTGACTACCTGCTTCCCCAATCTGCCCTCCATACTATCATCCCTTCCTCTTCCCCCCTTCTTCCTGCTTTCCTGTAGGGTAAGATAGATTTCCATATCCAATTGAGTATGTATGGTATTCCCTTCTTAAGCCAAATCCAATGGGAGTAAGGTTCACTCATTCCCTCTCACATTTCCCCCTTCTCCATTGTAAAAGTTTTTTTCTTGTCTCTTTTATGTGAGAGAATTTACCTCATTCTATCTTTCCCTTTCACTTTCTCCAAATATATTTCTCTCTCACTCTTTAATTTTATTTTTAGATATCATCCCTTCATATTCTATCATCTGTGCCATCTATCTATCTATCTATCTATCTATCTATCTATCTATCTATCTATCTATCTATCTATCTATCTATCTATCTATCTTCCCTCCAACTACCCTAATACTGAGAAAGGTCTCAAGAGTTATAAACATTATTTTTCCACATAGGAATGTAAACAGTTCAACTTTAATAAGATTTCTCTTTCCTATTTATCTTTTCATGCTTCTCTTGATTCTTGTATTTGGAAGTCAAATTTTCTATTCAACTCTTGTCTTTTCATCAAGAATGCTTGAAAGTCCTCCTTTCATTGACTCTCCATTTTTCCCCCTGAAGTATTATACTTAGTTTTGCTGGGTAGGTGATTCTTGGTTAACTCCTCTGACCTCCAGAATATCACATTCCAAGCCCTTTGATCCCTTAATATAAAAGCTACTAGACTTTGCATTATGCTGATTGTGTTTCCACAATATTTGAATTGCTTCTGACTGCTTGCAATATTTTCTGTTTTACCTAGGAACTCTGGAATTTGGCTACAATATTCCTAGGAGTTTTCCTTTTTGGATCTCTTTCAAGAGGAAATCAATGAGTTCTTTGAATTTTTATTTTACCCTCTGGTTCTAGAATATCAGGACAGTTTTCCTTAACAATTTCTTGAAAAAATGATTTCTAGTCTCTTTTATTGATCATGACTTTCAGGTATTCCAAAAATTTTTAAATTATCTCTCCTGGATCTATTTTCTAGGTCAGCAGTTTTTCCAATGACATATTTCACATTGTCTTCTATTTTTTTTTTCATTCTTTTGGTTGTTTTATAATTTCTTGATTTCTCATAAAGTCATTTGCTTCTATTTGCTCCATTCTAATTTTGAAGGAATTATTTTCTTCAGTGAGCTTTTGGACTTTGTTTTCCATTTGGCCAGTTCCATTTTTAAGACATTCTTCTCATTGGCTTTTTGGACCTCTTTTACCATTTAGCCTACTTTGTTTTTTAAGGCATTATTTTACTTAGTATTAAGTAAAATTATTAAAGTGTTATTTTACTTAGTATTTCTTCAGGATCTCCTTTAGCAAGCTTTTGACTGATTTTTTCATGATTTCCTTGTATCATTCTCATTTCTCTTCCCAATTTTTCTTCTACTTCTCTTACATATTTTCAAAATCTTTTTTTGAGCTCTCCATGGCCAATTCATCTTCTTGGAGGCTTTGATGCAGGAGCTTTGACTTTTTTGTCTTCTTTTGCTTGTATGTTTTGATCTTCTTTGACACCAAAGTAAGATTCTATAGTTTGAGATTTTTTTATACTATTTGCTCAATTTCCTAGTCAAATACTTGACTTTCTTACTCTTTGTCAAGGTAGGACTCTACTTCCAGTAGGGGTTGGGTTGGGGGTGAGAGTAATGTCCCAAGCTTTAGGGGTTTTGTGCAGCTTCTAGGGAAACTGTAAGTTTTCAGTTCTTCCAAGGTGGTATGATCAAAGGAGAGGTATTTACTTCTTTCTGGGTCTGTGCTCTGGTCTGTGAGTGACCAGAGCACACTTTTCTGCCTTGGGAACTGTGAGGAGGATTCCCTCTCCCCACAGCCACACCAGCTCTCCTCCTTACCCCAGGATTGTGACCTAGATCCAAGCAGGGCAAAGCAAGAGAACCCTGCCTCAGTACTAGCAAAGAGATTCCTGCAATCCCCCTCTGATCAGGCACTCAATTCCCATACCATCTGTGGACCCAGAGCTCTGGAAGTAGCCACTGCTGCTGCTGCTGCCACTACCACTGTCATCTCTGTCACTTTGAGGCTGGGGCCAGACCATGCTCCTCTCTCACCTAGGTCTGACAGAGTTTTCCCACTGACCTTCTATGTTGTTGGCTTTTTTTTAGGGTTGAAAAGTCTGGAAACCACCACAGATGCCAGTGGTTTAGTCCCATAAGACCTGCTCTGGCCCTGTCTGTGCTAGCATGGTCCAAGTTGGACTGTGCTCTGCTCCCAGCCCAGTGCAATAGACCCTTTCTGTCTTTCTTCCAAGCTATCTTGGGCTAGAGATTTGTTTCACTCTGTCATTTTGTGGGTTCTGTAGATCTAGAATTTGTTTAGAGTAATTTTTACAGGAATGTGAGGGGTTTGGGGGAGATCTCAAGCAAGGCCCTGCTTTTACCCCACCATCCTGACTCTGCCCCTCCAAATCTTCTTTTCTCTCAGTAGTCACCGTACCATACACTCTTCTCTCTCTGTAGAGCACATTATCTTATGTTTTCCCAGGAAAGTCAAAGATATTTCCCTTTCCTCCCCAGTTCTATAGCATGAATCACTTCAAAACTATTCCTCATCCTCTTCTGGTCTCAGAGGAAGAGGTGTATCTTCTCCCTGTCAATGCTTGTCTCTCTTCTTGATCCCTTGGTCCCATTCCCTCCCATTTCTTCAGGAGCTGTTGCTTTTGATCATCCCCTCTTTCATTAATTGCTAATTTCTTTGAACATATTGGTTCCTTCTTACTCTCTACAAATATGCCCAGATCTCCTCCATCCTTACAAAATGAAACCAAACCAAAGTGAAACTATTCATTTCCTTTAACACCACCCCAAGATATTATACTGACTCTCTCTTCACTTTCTCTCTTTCACTTAGCCAGACCTTAGGAAATAACAACCTGTGCTTGTTGACTTCACTTCCTCCTCTTCCACTCATTTCAGTCCCTTGAAATCTGTCTTGTGATCCTACCACTCAAATGAAACTGTTTTCTCCAAGGTTACCAGCGATCTCTTAATTGCTGAATCCAGTGGCCTGTTCTCTGTTCTCATTTTCCTCTAACTCTCTGTGGCATTTGACACCCTTGCCTCCTGGATCCTCTCTCTCTCTCTCTCTCTCTCTCTCTCTCTCTCTCTCTCTCTCTCCTTTTTGGATTTTTATTATACTTTTCTCCTGTCTGGCCTTTTCCTTTGTTGAAGACTGAATGTCCTAAAGGCATTTCAAAAATCAATATTTTGTTCAAAATGGAAGTCATTATCCATTTCCTTCATTATTTTTCTAATTCTATTGAGGGCATTACTATTCTTTTTGTCTTCCAGGTTTTCAGCTTTAGGGCCATTCTTGTCTCTTTAATCTCCTTCATATTCCATATGCGATTCAGTTTTTAGTTAATAAATCAAAAAGCTTTTATTATGCATTTATGTGTCAGGAACTGTGGTGATACAAGTAAAAAGAATGAAACACTCCCTACTTTTGATAAGCTTACATGATAGTGGTGGGTGGTGCAGGGAGACAACAAATTCATATAAAAAATATATAGCATCAATATAAAATGAGTAAATAAAAATATATTAAAAATAATTAAATACAAAGTAACTTGTGAGGGATATCGCTAGCCATTGGGGGAATCAGGAAAGACTCCATGCAGAAGAAGATGGTGCTTGAGTGGCTTCTTAAAGGAAGACAGGATTTCCATGGAGTGGAAATGAGGAAGGAATGCATTTCAGGCATTTGGGATGGCCATTGTAAAGGCAGAAAGGGGAGGTAGAAAATCACATATGATAAATAGAGAGATGAGTTTGCCTAGATCACAGAATGCAGGAAGTATTGTCCAAGGAGTTGAAAGTATAGGTGTGGGCCAGGTTATGTAGGTTATGTAGAACTTTAAAGGATAATCAATGGAGTTTATATTTTATCCTAGAGGCAATAGAGAGTGCCGAAGGTTGATTGAATAGGGGTGTCACATGGTCAGATTTACACTTAAGGAAAATTATTTTAAGTGCAGTGTGTAGGATGAACTTCAGTGGGGAAATACTTGAAGCAGGGAGACCAATTAGGAAATTAAAAAAAAAATCTAGGTGAGAGGTGATGAGCACCTGAGCTAAGGTTGTATCTGTGTGAGTGAAAAGGGGGGCTTGGATGTGAGAAATATTGTGGAAGTTGAAGAGGCAAGATTTGGGAATTGATGATATATATGGGGTGAGAGAGTTTGAGGAGTGGAGGATAATGCTCAGGTTATGGACCTAGGAAACTGAAAGGATAGTGTTGCCTTCGAGAGAAATAGGGACGTTCTGAAGAAAGAAGGATTTCTTTTTGGAGGGGAAAGAGGGATAATGAGTTGTTTTGAATATATTGAGTTACTGTTATTTCTGGGATAGTCCTATATCATCTCTCACCAGGCCTATTGCAATAACTTCTTCATTGGTCTCCCTTCTTCTACATTCTCCTTTTTCCAATTCATCCTCCTCACAGCTGCCAGATTAATGTTCCTAAAGAACAGGTCTAAGTATGTCACTCCACTTCTGAAAAAGTTTCAGTGACTCCCTAGTTTCTCTGGGTAAAGTATAAATTCTTCTGTTTAGTGTTTATAGCCCTGCCCTAATCTGATTTCAACCTATCATCCTAACCTAGGCTGATTTTGCATCGCTGCTTCTTACCTACTATATGTTCCTGCCAAACTGACCTAATTGTTCTTCATACTTGAGATCTCACCTTCCTTCCCTATTCCTTTTCCATTCACCTTCCCCACAATGCTATCCCTTCTTACCTCTTTTTCTTGGAATCTCCAGCTTCATTTAAGTTTCAGTTTAAGTATAACTTCCTACATAAAGCCTACTTAGTGTTTGCCACCCTCCCATTATTACTTTGTACTTTTATATATTTTGTGAGAAGTTTGAAGTCACTAAAAACTGCATATTTTTAGAAAAATAACCCCAGTCCTTTCTCTTCCTCCCATTCAATTCTGAGCCGAGTTCATTAGGAACCATCTTTATGGGCCTATCCCACTGTGCAGTACAATGAGTACCCATAATCTATGTAAATGTTGTGTTCCCCAGTAGAATATAAGCTTCTTTAGAGTAGGAACTGGTTTGTTTTTTCTTGATATGCTAGAACCTAGCACAGTGCTGAAGAAATGCATATTGAATTGAATTGAAATGGTAGGTATCCAAATTGAATTGAAATGGTATGTATCTTGAAAGAGACTCCTTTATGGTTATGGACACTCATGCAAAATTGTAGACCCAAGATGAATTCCAATGTAATGTGGGCAGGCTAAAATGAGTCCATAGACATACTCTATTCTGAGGTGTCTTGTTTTAATTCCAGTTTGTCTGAGGTTAGTTAGTGTAAGAGAGGGGACTGGTTCTAGAACCTTCTAGTAATTCTGAATAATTTGAAAAAAAATTCATGGGAAATTCCCTTAGTTCCTCCTCAAATTGGTCCTTGTGGGTGGAGATACTGTTGACTGGAACTTCAGGATAGTAAGCTTAAGGGTAACAGAAGGTTCCTCAGGACGGCCCTCATCTACACTCTTTGGAGACTTCAGAATGGTAATTGATATCTTTGGAGTCATGTTTGCTATCATCAAGAACCTCACCCCCTAACAACAAAACAAAACAAAACAACGTGAGTACTGTGTGTTCTTTAGTGTCTTCTTCAGTTACTTAATCCTTCAGTGGATCTACGTGGGTGCTCTCTCTAATGATGTAGATAAGAATGCATCCCTGCCTTCTCAGCCCATGTGACTCATGTCTGTATCTTTGAAAACCTCCATGAGGTGTTCATCCAAGATACTGGAAGCCTTCCTCTAGTGTGCATTATATGGGTACCAGGGTGGAACCTGGGTTGTCCCTCTGTTATCACTAACCCTTATCAACAGAACATAAACTTCTTGTGTGCAGAGACTGGGTTTTTGTTTTTGTTTTTGTCTTTGTAATTAACATTTAGAACAATGCTATGCAAATGGGAAGGGAAGAGAAGAAGCATTTATTAAGTGTCTACTATGTGCCAGGCACTGTGCTAAGGGTTTTACAAATATTATCTCATTTGATTCTTACAACTACCTTGGGAAGTAGGAGCTATTATGAACCCCCTTTACAGTTGATGAAACTGAGGCAAACAGAGGTTAAGTGACTTACAAATCTAATCCCAGGGTCATAAAGATGGGTCAGGATTTAAACTTGGGTCTTCCAGACTCCAGACCCAGATCTCAAAGGTACTGGATAAATTGTTAAGATTTTAATTCTAATAGATCCTTACATGATAAAATAAAGTTATCTCTCTCTTACATCTTTCAAAAAGTCTTGTTGGATTTTACTATACATATAGGAAACACCTAATTTAAGGATGTACTTTAAATATACATTTGGCTTTACTAAATCAAATTTTTTTTTAATAGTCAACAAATACTAAGCATAGTATAATCTGATATTTCCTACTGCTTCCAGTCAACTGTATGATTGTAAAATATGGTTTACTCTAGAACATTTTCTGGCAAAAGTTATCTGTTCAGTAATACTTTTAACATGTGTGTAAATTATTTTCATAACATTTTTCTGGAGACAAGAAAATAGGCTTATGGACCATTGCTTATTGCTTCTTTGTGGACTGACACTTTTTGGGTAGCAGTAACATTTATAGATTATAGCTCAGGTTGGAACTGTTTCCATTGGATGCACAGTTTATTAAAGTAACTGTACTTGAAGCCTTTCCAGCATGGTAGGAACTAAAAGAGTTGGCTCTACTCTAGAGTAGCTTAACCTTGGAGAACTCTACTTCATTTCTGTGAGAACCTGAGGCATCAGAGAAGGACTTTTATGGAGTCAACAGTACCTAGGTAAAATAAAATATTCTAAAGAAAGTGTTCCTACATTATGACCATATATTTCATGTAAAGGTGATTTATACACATGTGCATACATGTTATATATAACCATGTTATACACATATGTGGATATTATATATTACATATATACACACATTACACACATCTAAATAGATAATATATACACACACATATATAATACATAATACACACACATATGTATGATTCAAGAGCCACAGTGCCTACGGGCTAGGCTTTTGCCGCTCTCAAAACTTTACAAACAAGCCAAGATTTCAGTCTTTACAAACAAGCTTGGCTGTTGGGAGCTTACTTTGTCTCTACAAATAGAACATAAAGGCCATAAGGGTGTAGACTTTTGTAAGTTAGCATCAGCATTTGACATTCCTTAGCACAAAACTTAAAAATTAACTGTCATGTAAATATTTTTAGGATGGGTCCTTTTGGCCCTGGAACCTGTTTCTATTCTAGATTTAATGGGGGATGTTCTTGTTGATCATAGTTTTCTTCAAATATGGCGTGAGGCCCCATCCAGTATATTCTCAATTGTGAAATATTTAATTAGAAAAGTAAATAACAAAGAGAAATCAAGTATTTGAATAGTCTCTGGAACTCTTCTATTCACTACCTAGGGTACATTAAAAGGTCTAATATATTCTAGAGGCTATAGGGGCTGAAAGAAATATGTCATCCCTCCCTCACATAGTTTTCTGTTCTGTCCTGGACAGATATATCACCCAATGATCAGGGGTACCAGAACAAGACACAAGATAGGATCTAGGGTGGGGGTGGGAGTGGGAGGGAATAAAAAAAAAGAAAAGTCACATGATAGCTTTATTATATATTTAAAAGGAATAGCAAATTGTACATGATAGATTTGCAGCTTTATGTTCAATTATCTTTCTCTTCTATATTAGGGAAATGCTTATTTTATTTATTAAGTTTAGAATAAAATAATTTTTTTTTTAAAAAAGGTAAAATCAGACAAACTAGGTTTGGCATAGATAGATGGATCTGATCTGCTTTTGATATCTGAAGAGCCAGGAAAAACTTTAGGTTAAGAAGATCAGCAACTTGTCAGGTAAATGTGGAAAAACTTCAACAGAACAGCTCTAACACACTCAGAGCAGTGAGAGTGAAATCATTTCATGTGAGGAGTCAAAATGCCCCAGTCAACCTGAGACTCACTTTGAGGCTGGACTTTAGTTGGGCTATGATGGATTTAGATGACTTGGAGGACAAGCGGATAGAATAGCAAAGATCTGTCCCTACATTCAAGGAACTTTAAATTTAGTTTGATCAAAAAAGACAATAAAAACCAAAATGATTATATAAGGCATAACATTTTGGGGGAGGCATCGAATTTAATAACAGGAAATGGACTCTATGCAGGTAAAAACACAAAGTGACATGTTGACTATTGTTTTTTTTTTTTTAAGCTTGATTTGATTTAATTTTCTACTGCATTCTTAAAAAGGTATCAGGTTGGCCATTTTAGGCTGAAGTCTATGTCTCAGTCACAGAATGGACCAATCTTGATTCCACAAAGAAGATATATTCTTTACAGACTCCACAGATTTTATTACATATGTATATACATAATTTTTTTGCTAAATTCTGCTTTATAAAACAAAATGTATATTTGTTGGAAGCCAAGTCATACATCTTTTAAAAATGTGATTTGACAATGACCCTTTATCATTACCATGTTCAGGACACAAAGAAATGTAAGGATCGGAAATTGTTCTTCCAAGGAAGAGACCAACCTGCCAGCCCCAAACAAGGAGCTGATATCAAGCTAAAACATTGCTATTTATCATGACATCCATTGAGTATAGTGTATTCCTTTTTTTTTGCTTTTTGGAGGACAATTGGGGTTAAGTGACTTGCCCACGGTGTGTGTGTGTGTGTGTGTGTGTGTGTGTGTGTGTGTGTGTGTGTGTGTGTGTGTGTGTGTGTGTGTGTCTGAGGCCAGATCCGAACCCAGGTCCTCCTGACTCCAGGCTGGTGCTCTGCTCACTGTGTGTATTCCTTTTTAATGAATCAATTTTGGAAATAATTCCCTTCTGTTATCTGTATTATGGAGAGTCATTTTATGGCATCCTAGGTCAATCCACTTCTTCATTCACTTCCTCCTCCTGGAATTTGGACCCTGTCCCTGAGAACCTGGACTCTAATAGACAAATTCTCACCTTATCTTACGCAGAACCAGGCCTCCATGCACTTCCCATACATTTCCAAACCATCACCTTACTTATGTCCTTGCCAATCCCTTTTCAACTCCAGCTGCTATTTGTCTTTGCCTACTAGAAATGTAAGCTCCTTGAGGATAGGACTTTCTTTCTTGCTTGTTTTGTGTCCTCTACAGTTTCATGCAGTGCCCACAATATAGTAAGTGCCTAATAAATGCTCTTTCTTCCTTAGTCTTAGAGCTGGAAAGGAACTTATAGATCATCTAATTCAATATCCTCTTTTTACAGTAGATGAAGAAAATGACACTCAGAGTTTAACTGATTTTTGCAAGTTGAGATTTGTACTCAAATGCTCTAACTCTAGGTGAGGTGCCTCTTGTATTACTGTAGCATGCTTCAGGGCACAATCATTTGTAATTATCCTTTATTGAATTAGCAGAATTATAGATCAGAGTTCCAGGTATTTTTTTTTCTTTTTGGTTCTTCATTCCAGATTTAAAGGTTGCTAGGTTTTTTCCCAGTTTATACTTGAAGTTAGTGACATATATGGAAATATAATTTAAGATTACATAATCTTAAAAATTTGCTTTATAAAGTATAGAAAGAGGGTCTTTGAACAAGCCAACAGACAAAGGAGATAGTTACCAATTTTTTAACAACAATAATAATAATAAAATCTAGTGTTTATATAGCGCTTTAATGTTCATAATGTACTTTATATATGTTAACTCATTTGATTCTCACACCAACCTTGTGAAGTAGTTGCTATTATTATCTCCATTTTGTAGATGAGGAAACTGAGGCTGAGAAAGGTTAAATGACTTACCCAGTATAACTCCTACCCCCTTTTTTTTAAGGCATCATAAGTCACTAGCGATCACAAATTTCAGAGACTGTAAGATATTCAAATTTATCTGGAGACAGAGAGTGAACCTGACAACTGTAGTTCTATAATTTGGCAGTTCTCTACTTGTTTTTTACATTCTTGCATGTAATATATTATATTATAATATATTATGTAATATAATATATTTTATTATATTATGTAATATATTACATTATAATATATTATGTAATATATTATAAACAGATCCTTAGGATTCACTGTAACCAATTTGACTCAAATGAGAAAATACTTAACCAGTAGAAAAGTAGATAGATATTAGAAGGGAGCAGTAAATGTTCTATTATGGAAAATTAATTAAATGAGCAAACTTTGCCAACCACTTCCACCCACAGTAAAGATGAATGTGGAAACGATACCTGTGAGTTGGTAGCAATGACATTTTGACAAATTGCTAATGTCAAATTGCGATCCAAATAGATTATGAACTTGGCAGAACAGATTGCAAAAATATAACATGATAACCTGGGAAGAAGCTGTTTTAGGCACATGAAGCTTCCTCTTTTTCTCTGCCAGCTAGATCCTTCAAAGAGCTCTGTATGACCTACTGATACCTTTCCTAGTTTCTGTGAAAGTGATATTCACATTCGCACTTCCCAGATGGAGCCAACACTTTGAAAGTTTTCCTTTGGTTAGCTAAGGAATTTCCTGTATTTTTAGGCAGCAACCAAGAGGAGACTGGAGATGTTATTGCAAGGACACAAATGTGACCTGATAGGCATCACTGAGGCTGCCAACAGATGGAACACTAGGTTTGGAATTAGGAAGACTCATCTTTAAGAGTTCAAATCCAGCCTCAGACACTTACTAGCTGTGTGACCTTGGTAAAGTCACTTAACCTTGTTTGCCTCAGTTCCTTATCTGTAAAATAAGCTGAAGAAGGAAATGGCAGACCACTCCAGTTTCTTTGCCCAGCAATCCCCCAAATGGGATCATGAAGAGTCAGACATGACTGAAATGACTCAACAACAACAGACTGAAATTTGGTGGAATAGAAAGCAATAGGTTAGGTAAAATGAAAGGTACATGGCATTGTATATTAAGAAAGTATGTTCTTGAGGAAATTCAGGAACTGGTGTTGCGGGGGTATCATGTTGGGGAGGATTTGGGTAAAGGTCAAATGAGGAGAAAACAGAACTGATTTTGACATTGGAGTAAGCTACAGAAAAAATAGATAAAAGAGTCTGGAAGATAAATCATAAGCCTGGTGCAGAGGCATAATATAGTAGTGATAGGAGACTTTACTTACACATATATGTTCTGGAGTTCTCTCCACCAATAACATAAAAGCTAATAATTTCTTACCTTGTCTTAGTGATGATTTAATCCTTAACATTAATAATAGTTAGCATCTATCAAGTGCTTTAAGATTTGCAAAATGCTTTACAAATATCTTATTTTATCCTCACAATAATCCTGGGATGTAAGTGCTGCTAAAATCCTCATTTTACAGATGAGGAAATTGAAGTATACCAAAGTAAATGATTTGCCCAGGGTCATACGGCCTTTAAGTAAATGTATCTGTCTCCCCTCTATCTTCTCTGCCACTTAACTTCCTTTGAAAGATACAAAAAAAAAAAGAGAAAAAAATAGGGGGCAATGTTATTTTGGATTTGATTCTCACAAAACAAGCCTTCAAAATTATGAAATAATCTATTACTCTATAGGGAATCTATTATTCCTCCAGGGACAAATGAATTGCTGGGGTGAAAATGATGGGAACCCTGGGCGGGGTGGGGGGTATAGCAGCAAGCACACCAGCGTCCCCAGGGTGGCTGCTCACACAGGTTCTTAGATCTGCTTTGATAAAGGAAAGCAACTCAAAATGGGTTAACAAGCTTACATTAATCAGTCAGATATGTATCATTTACCTAGTTCAGGGGAAAAAGGTCAGCACCCCGAACTTCAGAATATACAGACAGAATATACAGACAGAAACAGATCAAGCAGACATATTTCCAAACTGTCCAACCATTACATCCATACCAAATCAACATCTGGGTTTTTCAAAGCTAGGGTGGAGGTGGGGCTCTCAACAACCAAAGGCTTCCCAGAGTCTCATATGATCAAATCACAGAATACTTCTCAAAGTGAGCCCCAAAACAAAGCTACACATTAGGGCTTATATAGCCTTCTCCTGGCTCAGAGAATGTAACAACCTTCTGGACCCACTGGCCAATCAAAAAGTATCTACTAAAAACAAGCCTCCCACCCCAGGCTCCAGGTGCACTTTAGGCTAGGGACAGGGAAGATCTTTAAATTTACATTCCCATTACAGGGGGGTTCTTGAAGGACTCACCTACACTATTAGGTTCTATTCTGAGGAACACAGTGTAAGTCCATTGATAAGATGGAGAGTGAACTGTAATGGTAGAGTTAGAATCTTGAGTCTACAGGAATGGTGGATGTTTAGCCTTGGGGAAGAGAAGACTTAGGTGGGGACAAAGTGTTTAAAATGGCATTCTTTGCGGGAGAAATTAGTCTTGTTCTGCTTGGCTCCAGAGAGCAGAACCAGGAAGAGTGGGTGAAAGTTGCAAAGAGGACAATTTTAGTTTCATGGCAGGAGAAACCCCTTAGGTGATAGACCTCTCCAGAGCTGGAATGGGCTATCTCCAGAGGGCCCTCCCTGCTCAAAGGTCTTCAAGAAGAGGCTGAAAGTGGGGTGGCTAGGTGGTGCAGTAAGTAGAGCTCTGGCCCTGGAATCAGGAGGACCTGAGTTCAAATCTGAACTCAGATACTTAACACAAAAACTAGCCATGTGACTTTGGGCAAGTCACTTAACCCCAATTGCCCTCCAAAAAGCAAAAAAAAAAAAAAAAGAGGCTGAAGGCAATAGATTTCCCTCTGGGTATGTTATATCAGAGATGCCTTTCATTCTCTAATGTACTAGTTGGATGCCAATCTTCTTTCCAAGTGTTAAATTACACAATTTTAAAAATTGCTCAGAGGGTACTACATTTCTCTGTTTTGTGTAGAAAATTGTGGGTTTCAATTGGATCATAAGAACAAACTTATATGAAAGTGAAATTCTTATTTATAAATTAGTTAAAAAACATAACTATGGACAAGTGTCTTTTGTTATAAGAGACTGATACTGAATCCAGAAATAAAGATCTTTTATTTCATCATATAAGTGAGACCTTGTACCAGATTTAATTTAATAAGTCTCTCCTGAGATTCAGTGAAATCATTTAAGCTTGTACATTGTTCCTTTGTAATTTTGAAATTAAATATTAAAGAAGGCCTGGGGTCTTTAATGAAAAAAAAATCTATGTTTGTTATTGCAAGGTACATGTTAAAGGGAATATTTTACATATTTTAAAATTTTAAATGTTTTCAGTTCATAGTTCTCTGATAGAAAAGGGAATTTTATGATGTAAGCCATTCAGAGACTTGGGTAGCATATGTGCATGAAGAGAAAATTAGGTTGATGAACATATGACTCTTATTTTTGCTTCTTGGAGGGGGGAGGGCAGGGCAGTTGGGGTTAAGTGACTTGCCCAAGGTCACACGACTAGTAAGCGTGTCTGAGGCCAGATTTGAACTCAGGTCTTCCTGACTCCAGGGCCAGTGCTCTATTCACTATGCCACCTAGCCACGCATGAACATATGATTTTTGCTAGGTATCCTTATGTTTCTGTTGGGAGAAGTGGGGAAATTGAACCAAAGAATTCATCTGTTTCAATCTCCCTGATGTATTGTGATTCTGAGAAGTTGCCTTGTAAGAATAGGGACAGAAGAAAATTCACATTTATTAAGTGTCTACCATGTGCCAGGCACTGTGCTAAGCTTTTTACAAATATTTACTCATTTGATCTTCACAACAACCCTCTGGAGGTAGATGCTATTATTGTCCCCATTTTACAGATGAGGAAACTAAGGCAAATAGAAGTTAAATGACTTGACCAGGGACAGATTGTAAGAGTCTGAGACCAGGGGGTGGAGCCAAGATGGCAGTATAAAAGCAAAAACTCATAGCTCTGGCAGCTGCAAAAACCCCAGAGATTTGGGACATAGCTCTCTCCATTGTGGAAGCAGAGTTCTACTGTGGCAAAGAGCTCAAAAGTCAAGGAACTGGCTGGCAATATGAGCAAGCAGAGGAAGCACAATCAGACCATAGAATCTGTTTTTTTGGGGGACAAAAAGGATCAAGGCATGGAGCCGGGAAGAAGGCAGCAAAGTCAGAACTCCTGCATCAAAAACCTCTAAGAAAAATATGAATTGGTTACAGGCCATGGAGGAGCTCAAGAAGGATTTGAAAATGAAGTAAGAGAAGTGGAGGAAAAATTGGGAAAAGAAATGAGAATGATGCAAGAAAATGATGAAAAACAAGTCAACAGCCTGCTAAAGGAGACCCAAAAATACACTGAAGAAAAAAAAACCTTAAAGAATTGACTAACTCAAATGGCAAAATAGGCCCAAAAAGCCAATGAGGAGAAGAATGCCTTAAAAAGCCAAATTTGCCAGATGGAAAAAGAATTTCTAAAACTCACTGAAGAGAATAATTCCTTCAGAATTAGACTGGAGCTATTGGAAGCTAATGACTTTATGAGAAATCAAGATACTATAAAACAGTTCCAAACGAATTCAGAAATTCCCAAAAAGAGATTTCTGGTTGGGAATAAATATGACCCATGTGTATTTTATTTTTAAAAGTTCTACCAGACTGGATATATTCTATCTGCCTAGAGCAGTGAGGGTCTGGGGTCTATTTCAGTGGTATGTAAGCTGCTTGAAGAGCAGGGCCTTTTTTCTTCGTTATATTCCCCAAATCTAGCAACAATTCCTGGACTATGCCTGTTCAGTCATTCATTCATATCTGATTCTTTGTGACCCTATGTGGGATTTTCTTGGCAAAGATATTGGAATGATTTACCATTTCCTTCTCCAGTGGATTAAGAGAACAAAGGTTAAGTGATTTGTCCAGGGTCCCACAGCTAGTGAGTGTCTGAGGTCAAATTTGAACTCAGGTCTCCCAGTGTGCTTTATCCACTGAGCCACCTACCTGCTTCCTCCTGGCCTCTAGTTCTGTTGCTGTTCAGTCATTTCAGTCATGTCTGACTCATCATGACCCTATCTGGGTTTTTCATGGTAGAGATACTGGAGTAGTTTACCATTTCCTTCTCCAGCTCATTTTACAGATAAGGAACTGAGTAGGCACTTAATAAATGCTTGTTAATTGATTGATCAGTCCCCAAATAAAATAGTTGCGTTTCTCAATGACTCAACCCATCAACATTTTAGATTTTTATCAACTTTTTATTATCATCAATGTACTAACTTTCAAAATGTTTTACCAAAAATATTACCTTTTGCTGTGGATATCCCTTTCTATCTAGGAAAGCTATGCATTATTCTCTTCAGTCTTTCTCTCAACTCTTGCCATCCAAGTCCATTGTGCCTCTGTATCCATGTACAAACTGGTTTGAATGTTAGAACCAATTTGTGGACTGAAACCCCCCAAAATTCAATTTTTAGCTAAAAAAGAGCCTAATAAACTTGTTAGGGTAGCTAGGTGATACAATGGATGGAGTGCCAGACCTGAGGTGAGGAAGATGAGTCTTCCTGTGTTCAAATCTGGCTTCAGACACTTAATAGCTATGTGATCCTGGGCAAGTCACTTAACCCCATTTGTCTCAGTTTCCTCATCACTACAAAGAGTTGGAGAAAGTAATGACAAACTACTCCAGTATCCCTGCCAAGAAAACCTCAAATGAGGTCACAAAGAGTTGGAGATAACTGAACAATAATGATTAAACTCTTTGCCAACTATCAACAGTAAGACCCTCTCTGCTCATAACCTTGGTTTCTTATCTCTATACTAAATCATCTCAAATCCTTCAGCTCCTTTTCATAGATACCTGATTGTCCAGGTATCTTGACTTTGAGCAGTATGTTAATGTCCCTCTTACACTTTGTCGCCTAGAACTCGACACAATAACCCAGACAAAAATCTGAATATTTTCTTTTAATTCTGTTAATGCAGTTGAAGTTTAATTTAATTTCAATGAATATTTTATACTTTGTGTTTGTATTGAACACATACTGAACTAAAACATCTAAAAGGGTTTAAACTTTTTTTGTTTTGATAACATTTTGTCTTAAAATCATAGAAATCCACAGTATAATCCTAATTTGAATCCCCATTGATGAATAATCCACCAAAGCAACTAATTGACACATAAAACACTATTAAAGAATCTTTGCAACTGGCAGAATATGTAGCCTAACATGGTAGTCATTTTTCCTTTTTTTTTTTTTTTAAAAAAAAAGGTTTAAGGTTTGTAAATTGCTTTATAAATATTAAGACATTTATTCTCAAGTACCGTGGGAAGTAAGCACTATTATTATCCCTATTTTAAAGATGAGGAAACTGAGGGAGATAAAGTTTAAGTATCTTGCCCAGGGTCAAACAGCTAGTAAATCTTATGAACTCAGGTGTTTCTAACTCCAGATCTAGTATTCAATTCACTGTACCATCTAACTACCTCTAAAAAGAAGAGATGTGTGAGTTTTTAAGGGGCAGCTAGATGGTGTGGCAGATAGAGTTTCTATTTAAACAGTGCAGTAGCAAATTATTGTGCTTCTTGGGGTCAGGAAGACTCATCTTTCTGAGCTCAAATCCGTCCTCAGACACTTTCAAGCTTGTGTGGTCCTGGGCAAGTCACTTAACCCTGTTTGCCTCAGTTTCCTCATCTATAAAGTGAGCTGGATGAGGAAATGGTAAAGCACTCCAGTATCTTTGCCAAGAAAATTCCAAATGGGGTTATGAAGAGTTGGAAACAACTGAATGAGTCTTTTAGGTAAGTTTTTCCCTGTCCATAATATATTGTAGAAGAGTAAAATATCTAAATTAGGAGTGGGGAACCTACAACCTTGAGGACATCACAGAACAAATGAAGTTTGGATTCAATCAAAGGGCCACACTTGAGGACCTTGGCCTTGAGGCC
The DNA here is from genome assembly GCF_028583685.1 of Petaurus breviceps papuanus. Lineage (NCBI taxonomy): Eukaryota > Metazoa > Chordata > Mammalia > Diprotodontia > Petauridae > Petaurus > Petaurus breviceps. Next base: position 39,834,249 of record NW_027185764.1, on the reverse strand, counting down.
ACAGATTCCCCACACCTGAATTATCTTCTTAAACCCTAATAACTCTGGAAAGGTCAAGGACTGAAGAGTGGGAGCTTGGGGGGGGGAGGGAGGGAGTGAAGTGAGTGAAGGAAAATTACGGAGAGAAAATGAGTAAAGGAGTAAAGGGGAAAGTATGAATGTTGGTTGGAGAAAAAGCCTTCAGAGAAGAAGAGGAATAATCAGTTTACTTCAAATTTTTAAGTTGTAAAGGACCTTTAGTGATACAATATTTGCTTGAATGAGTCAACATTTGCCAGGAACAGTGTTTGCCACAGTGAGTGGGAAATGCTGCTTTAGAGGCCATAGTGCTGGATTGCCAATTTGATCCCCGTGTGGGCCAGTTAGTTTCACACAGAGGATGCTTCTATTTCCAGGACACATTGTAGCTCTGACTCCAACCAGCCATCCTATAAATTCAAGACATTGGGTAGGAGGAAGACTAGATGGAATCATATGGATGATTCAATGCAAAGCCATTGTTGCCTTTGCTATTTATACAGTGAAGTAGCAAATTATTGTGTTTCCTACTGATAGGAGTCAGTATATGAAGGATAACATATACATAGTCATTATGAACACCCACATTTCTTATCTAAATATAAAACTTGAAAAATCTTGATTATCTTTTATTTGATATTTAATTGATAGCTGATTTCATTTATTATTTGATGTCACATAGAACTATTTATGCTTGAACAATGCCTGCCACCAGTCAGTAGGTCAACAAACCTTCCCTCTGCCCCAATCTAGAAATACTCTCTGCTCTCAAGGCACTTACTGTCTAATGGTGAAGACAACGGGCAAACAGCTAGGTACAAACAAGATATGGGATAAATTGGAGATAATCAACATAAGGAAACCACTAGCATTAAGTGCTATGAAGAAGAAGCAGTTGGGGGCGGCCAGGTAGCACAGCGAGTAAGAGCACCAGCTCCAGTGTCAGGATGACCTGGAGATCGAATCCTGGGCTCAGATACTCAGCACCACACCCAGAAATAACTGGCTGTGTAACCTTGAGCAAGTTACTTAACCAGGATTGCTTACAAAAAAAAAGTAGCAATTGTAGGAGGGAGGATTTTAGCTCAGATTTGAAGGAAGAAAGAAAAGGCAGGAGATGGAAATGAGGAAGAAAAGAATTCTAGGCTTGGAGGAACAGCCATTGAAAATTCAGGGAATCCAGGGATGGAGAATTTGTCATATGTTTGGAACAGAAAGGAGGGCAGCATCACTGGATTGCAGAGCGAATCATGGGGGCAGTGAGGGGAAGAGACTGGAAAGGCAGGAAGGGGTCAGGTTATGAATTGCTTTAAACACCAAATAGGGGATTTTGTATTTCATCCTGGAGGTAATAGTGAGCCACTGGAGTTTATTGAATGGGGGTCGATATGGTCAGACCTACACTTTAGGAAGATCAGTTTGATAGCTGAGTGAAGGATGGGCTGGACTGGGGGAGAGACGAGACAGAGAGACCTCATCACTAGGAACATTGATCATTTCAGCCCTGCATCTACTTCAGGCTGAAATTACCTGGACACATATCTGAGCCTATGATCTTAATATTACATTTCAGAAATACCCAGTTTATGGTTGTGGTATATATGGTTTTAGATGATGTAAAGAATGTTATGGAAGAGAGAGTTTGGGGACAAAAGTCATATAATCCGGACACTACTAGCCTCTTATATGGCCTTGATAAAATTCTGCTTTGAAAATAAGACAACAGAAAAAGGCAGGAAATAGATCTGACCTTATCCTTTCTGTTCCATGTGCTGTGTTTAGTTTGTTTCCACATCAATTTCCCATTTTTCAAAGGGCAATATTCCATATTTGGGATGGAGCAGGTGGAGGTTATTGTTTGTGCTATTTTCCTCCAAGTCATTGCTTTTTCTTCCCTTTTACTGGGAATGGGTGAGTCACTTCAAATAAATCCTCAGTAACTTCACCCAAAGGCTTAAAACAACTTTAAAAAACAAGACATTTCCTTAGCTTTTCCAACTGATTTATTGTTTTCTTGTACCTCATCATCTTTTCATTCTGGCCAGTATAATTAATGGAATGAGATGAATTCCATGTTTCCACATACTAGATCACCATTTTGTATTTGTATGTTTGTCTGTCCCATGATGGCTTTTGAAGGAACTGATTTTTATTAAATTGAGATCAAAAAAAGAGTAAATCTTCTCTATACTTTGCTAAGTGGTAGCTGATATTGTAATGTGGAAACAGTGTAATGTAGCAGATAGAGTACTAGAGTTAGAGTTAGGAAGACCTGGGTTTGAATCATTCCTTAGACACTTGCTAGCTGAGTCCCTTAAGCTCTCTTCACTTTAGTTTACTTGTTTGTAAAATGAGTCAGAAGGACTCAATGACCTTTAATAACTTTTCCAGCTCTAAATTTATTACCCTATAAACTTCTGAGCCTTATTTTTTTTTTTTACCTGTACAATGGGAACAATAAAGCTCATACTTTACATGGTTGCTGTGGGGAGCAAATAAGATAAGGTAAATGGGATAAATGGTTTGTAAACCTTAAAAAGCTATATAAATGTTACTATTATTTTAATTACTAATATAGTATAAAACACAACCATCTTATGCTTTATTTGACCTTAATTCCACTATCTAGAAACATTACAGGATAATGAAAATTTTCTTTAGTAACTGAAAATTAGTCTATGAAATGGATTACATGGTTAAAGCTATGTCATTTCCCTGAGTGAGACTTAGAATTCATACAACCACTAGAAAATGAAACTAACATCCAATTTTTTAATATAGCACCTTTTTTTTGAGAACCCACAAAACTCTAAATAATAATTTATTTAGTCATTCATCTTTCTTCCCTGAAGAAAGCAGATATAGATTGGTAAGGAATGATCCTTCCATAATCTTGGTATTTTCATTTGGGCTACTCACCCAAGATTCAATATGGGAGGAAGCAAGAGAAACATCAGGGGTTAAAGGATTGGTGGAAATCTTCTTTACCTACAAAAACTAGGTGGTAATTAATGGTGGTGCAGAAGACAACATGAGTCATGCCTGGTTCATTTTTTACAGATCTAAGCAGAGAAGGGTAAATAACAGGAACTCAAGAACTCTTTCCTAGCTTCAGGTGATGTTCTATAAAGGAACTTGGTTGGTTAAGTCTTTCCACATCAGTTAATAATAGCTTAGATCGATATAGAACTAGATGGCTCAGTATATAGAGTGCTAGGCCTGGAGTCAGGAAAACCTGAGTTCAAATCTGGCTTCAGGCATTTACTGGTTGTGTGACCTTGGGCAAATCACTTAACTTCTGTTTGCCTTAATCCACTGAAAAAAGAAATGGCAAATCACTCCATTTTCTCTGCCAAACTTCATCGTTAGTATGGTCCATGAAGAGTTGGACATGATTGAACATATAAAACTTTATAATTCACCAAGAGCTTTCTTCATGATAGCCTTGTGAGGGAAGCAAATGCAATACTTGTTGTATAAAATGTATAAATACATTGTATAAATTGTATAAATGTTTGTATTATTGTAATTTGTATTTTATATTTGTAATATACATTGTATAAATAAGGAAACTGAGGCTCAGATAGGTTAAATGACTTGGCTATGTCATAGTTAATAAGTGACCATGGCAGATCTCTTAATATGCTTGCCCAGATTTCCAAGTCCATTGCCTTTAAGCCAGTCATTAATTATTAAGTGACCTTTCAAGTTGGTATATATGTATTTTGCCTGTTTAATACTGTAGCAGCAAGCACCCCAAGCGTCCCCAGGGTCACTGACAACACAGGTTCTTAGATCTGCTTTGATAAAGGAAAGCAACTCAAAATGGGTTAACAAGCTTTAACCAGTCAAACATATGTATCGTTTACCTAGTTCAGGGGAAAAAGGTCAGCACCCCGAACTTCAGAATGTACAGACAGAATTATCAAGACACAGAAACAGATCAAGTAGACAGTTTCCAAACTGTCCAACCATTGCATCCATACCAAATCAACATCTGGGTTTCAATATCTGGGTTTTTCAAAGCCGGGAGGCTCTCAACAATGGCTTCCCAGAATCCAGATCGAATCACAGAACACTTCTCAAAGTGAGCCCCAAAACAAAGCTCCACATCAGGGCTTATATAGCCTTCTCCTGGCTCAGAGAATGTAACAACCTTATTGACTCACTGGCCAATCAAGAAGTATCTACTGAAAAACAAGCCTCCCACCCAGGCTCCAGGTGCACTTTAGCCTAGGGGCAGGGAACATCTTAAAAATTTACATTCCCATTACAAATACCTAGTGAGTCTGTTTATGGTTGGATAAATTGACTTATCAGAGATATCGGGTGTGCCTGAGATTTTGTATATAATGGTCATATTAGCTCAGTACTCTTAAATTTGATCACTCTCGTTTAAAATGTAAATTCAGTAAAAAGGTCATTTTTTTTTCTAATCTGAAAGTCAATTAGGCATGCTGGAAAACAATATCAAAAGAATGAGTTAAAAAGCATTTCTGGAACTTTATTCCTAACTCAGGGGTGGGATGGAAATAGGTCTTTATAGATACATTTTTTCCTCATATATGTGGCATCACAACTTTTATTAAAGCTGATCTTAAAATTATCTTATTATTATTGATACTTTTTGTTTTGAATCACATTCATTTCTGAATACATTCCTCCTTCAGTCTCCTCCCAGAGAGCCATCCCTTGTGACAAAGAATTATAAAGAAAGAGAAAATGTCATGATAAATGCTGGAGAGGATGTGGAAAAATTGGAACACTAATGCATTGTTGGTGGAGTTGTGAACTGATTCAAACATTTTGGAGAGCAATCTGGAACTATGCCCAAAGGGCTATAAATAAATGCATACCCTTTGGCCCAGCAATACCACTTCTAGGATTGTATCCCAAAGAGATCATAGAAGTGGAAAGTAGACCTATATGTACAAAAATATTTATAACAGCTTTTTTTTTTTTGTGGTGGCAAAGAATTGGAAATGAAGGGGATACCCATCAATTGGGGAATGGCTAAACAAGTTGTGGTAAATGAATGTAATGAAATACCATTATGCTCTAAGAAATGAGGAGCAGATGGACTTCATAATAACCTGGAGAGATTTATATAAACTGATGTTGAGTGAGAAGAGCAGAACCAGGAGAAATTTGTACACAATTACAGACACAACATATGTGTGACAAACAGCTTTGATAGACTGGGCTCTTCTTAGCAAGACAAGGTTATAAAACAACTCCAAAAGACTCATGATGGAAAGAGATGTCCATGGTTAGAGACAGAACTACAGAGTTTGAATGCAGACTGAAACAAACTACCTCCTCTCTTTCTTTTTCTTATTTTGTTTCCTCTTTCCTATTGTTCATTCCATCAGTTATAATATTTCTTTACAACCTGACTAATGTTTAATGTGAAGGTATTTTCAGATCCTATATTTGATTGCATGCCACCATGGCAGGGGGTGGGGTGGGGTGGGGAGGACAGGGAGGGGGAGAAAATTTGAAACTCAAGGGATTGTGGAACCAGATCTTGTAAACTAAAAGTAAACAAATAAATTAATAAAAAAAAAAGAAAGAGAAAATGGCACTTTATTAGAAGTAATCAACACATCCTCTGTCTCTGACATTGGATCCTATATTCCACATCTTTAGTCATCCAACTCCATAATAAAGACAAGGAAGTGTATTTTCTCCTTCATTAAGCCCATTCCTTATTGCTAATTTCTTAGTTTTGATTCTGGTCAGCCTGACCAAGTGCTACACCAGTCTTCTATTTCAGAATACTAAATTTTAACTATTGACTATTGCTTGACTAACTCAGACCCCTCCTCTTCTTCTTTTTTTTAAAATTAATTTGTTTGTTTCCTTTTAGTTTACAGGATTCAATTCCACAATTCCTTGAGTTTCACATTTTGTCCCCCTCCCTCCCCTCCCCCCCATGGTGGCATATAGTCAAGTATAGGGTCTGTAAATACTTTCACATCATACATTAGTCAGTTATAAAGAAAGATTGTATCAGATGGAATGAAAAATGGTAAAGAGGACATAAAACCAAACAAGAAAAGGAAAAAAATCAGGTATTGTCACATCCATATCCTATTCTTGCTCCCACTCTGGCCCAGCTAGGTTGCTAGGCTTGCAGGTGATAACAGGTTAGTAGGTGCATTTGACTAGCCCGAGGAACATGAAAGTGTAAACAAGAACCTATCTGGGAACTTTGGGGGGGGGAGCATGTGACTGTGTTTCATTAAGTGATACAAATATTTCAAAAAAAGCTCATTTAAGGCTGTGCAACATCTGCTCCCAACCATATTCCACATGGTGTGCAACATGTCATAATGCAATTTGGCTGTTAAAAAATGTCATCTGAGGAAAGCAGTGACCAAGAATAAAAAACACAAAATGGGCCTTGCATAGAATTTTAATTTATTTTTTTTTAAGTCAAGGGTTGGCAAACAATGGACTCTGCTGTCTGTTTTTATAAAGCCCGAGAGGAAAGAATCGTTTTTACAAAAACATAAGAACTGTGCTGGCTGTACAAAAACATGCGATGAGCTGTAGTATGCTGATTCCTGTTTCAAGTATATGTTTTGGTGAAAGGCAATTCAGGAGTAGCATCTAGAGCATTGGCATTAGAGTGAGGAAAAGCCAAGTTCAAATTCTAACTCTGACATTTACTGGCTGTGTGACCCTGGGAAAAGTTACAACCTTTCAGTGCCTGGGATAATTCTCTAATTCTAAAAGCTGTACAAAAGATCTACTACTGTTCTGCACTAGTAGGGCATGTTCTTCACTGAGAGTTCCCTTTATCAATAAAATCATAGGTCTGATAACAACAAATCAGGGTTTTTTGCTATTCATAATTATATTTTAGAAAGGCAGCTTGGCACATTTGGGTAGAGAACTGGTCTTTGAACCAGGAAAATCTAGGTTCAAATCCGATCTCTGATACATAATGGCTGTGTGACCTTGGGCAAGTCCATCATCCTCTCTGTGCCTTATGAAACTTTCTGAGTATAAGTTGCTAAGCCAGTGCCAATCTTTTATTGGGAAGGGGAGTTACCTCTCCGGCAGTTCCTTATACTAATAAAAAGATTTGGTCCAAGGAAAATTATATTCTCAATCTTTCTATCTGGAAAATAATAATAATAATTTTATTTGGTATCATATATCAACTTTTATTTTGCTAATTGTGTTCATGGCGCTTTAACTCATTGTTTTCATTTTCTTATTCTTAAAAGTCTTATTGATGATATCTTTATATCTGGAAGATATGTAATATCTTGTTTTTGTTATTTATTCGTTATTTTTATTATTTGTTATTATATCATGACCTTTATTTTGCCATGTCTGACTGTGTTCATGGCCCTTTATCTCGTTGATCCCAAGTTTTCTTTTCTATAAAAAGGTCTGGGCTAGGGCATATCCAAGGTTCCTTCCAATTCTGACATCCCATGGTTATAAAATATTGCTTATTATTGTTGTTATTATTATTGACATTGTAGAAGCAAGGAAACAGATTCTTACTATAAATATGAATTTTCTTTACTTGCCTGAGTTCACTCTAAACCCAGTAAGCCTCAACGGCCTATTATGGCCTGGGACCTCTTACCTTGTTCTGATCTAGGCCCTGATGTGGAAGGAAAGAAAAAGAAGATGGGAAAGTTTGATTCTTCTTGCTTGTAGAGAAAACTACTTCATTGCTTTGTTTGCTGAGTCAGAGTCCTCTACTGCTCTGTTCTCTTGGACACATTTCTCTCTAGACACCCCTGCTTTTGCTTGCATTCTGCTGGCTGTCTTCATGACAACTCTTCTTCCTCTGATGCCATGGTGATCTTTAGGGACCATGTGGCCTCAGGGGGAGGAATCTGATAACTCTTTAGTTTGATAGTCCTAGGGACCATCTTTAGTTCTTGGTGATGCAAATACTTCAGCCAGAAATATTGTAAGCCAGATAAGTAGAGAAGTCCTTAGACATTTTTGAGTCTTGTCTTGTAAAATTTTTAAATGTTTTCCTCTCTTCTCAGGATTCTCTCAGTAAAACTCCTATCTCAGTTATGTTCTGAAATTCTTTTTTTTTTTTTGCTTTTTTGGAGGGCAATTGAGGTTAAGTGACTTGCCCAAAGTCACACAGCTAGTAAGTGTGTTAAGTGTCTGAGGACAGATTTGAACTCAAGTCCTCCTGACTTCAGGGCCAGTGCTCTATTCACTGTGCCACCTAGCCACCCCCTGAAATTCTTTTAAACTCATACTGTATCTTAGGATCATTATTTCAAGTCTCCTAATTATCTAGGGAATTCCATTTAGCCAAAAATGTGAAAATGGCAGCTGGTGCTATGCTGAAAGCATTTTTTTTCAAGCTTTCTATAAAACTCCTACTTGCCAAGCAAATCAACCTGGGGAATCATAGTGTTATCATTCTAGAGCAGAGGCTCCCAAGCTTATTTGACCTACCACACCATTTTAAAAAATTACTCAGCACTCCCTGGAAATCTACTTTCTTTAATGTTTTTTTTTAAATTTGCATCATTTAAAAAATTATAAAATGTTTTTTAAAAAATGATACATCTTAAATTTAATAATTTATTATAAATTTGTTTTTTCCTGCATTGAAATTTTGATTACACAATATTGTATCATGTAATCATATAGTATCTTATTGTAACAAGTCATTATAAACACATATTCCTGTCAATGAATGCTAGACTTCCCAACAATGTGGGACATACTCACCTGCCAACACTTGCTTGTTAAGATCTATCAGCAGACTTGACCACTGATTGCTTATAACTTGCATTTTGGGTGTTTATTTGGAAAATAATGTAATCACTATGACTAAATCTGTTGCACAACAGATGAAACATGTACAAATAGGTTTTCAAAATTCTCTTCTCTTCTATTCATATACTTACAACACCCCCTTATTTTTGTTCAAAGCCCCCCAATTGTGCTCCAAGCTACTACTGCTCCCCTGAACTGTTCCTGCACTGCCTTTTCAGGGATGGTATTGCCCACTTTGGAAACCTTTCATTCTTACAGGTCACAAAATTTCTGGTTTCCCAATGGGTACAAATGTAGGTAAAACCTACTTAATAATGGATACTGTTCCAAAGAAGGGTTCTATGTAACAAAACTAACTGTATGACTTGACAGATGGCCCATAATAACACTGGCTGCTCTGGTTACACAATAGATGATCCTGTATAACCAGTATATTCTTTGATCTCAGTCCATGTAAATGTCACTTTTCAAGATAAATGGATGCTGTCATTTACATCTACTTTCAAACTAGAGGTAGGAAGGTCTTCTGAACTGGGACACTGAAGAAAAAATATGGATAAATTTTAAATCTGAAGAAATGAAATGTTCCTTTGCATGGGACCCATCATTTTGTTCAAATGAGAGACTAGAGACATTTTTCTTCCTTTTTTCATTCTTTTTGTGCCCTTGAATGTATTCAAACAGGGAAAGAATTAGATATTACCTAGGTAGAAAACATAAACTATGTCATATGCTGGCATTTTGTATGTGTATGGGGCATACTTTTATGTCGGTTGTCCCCTCCTTACCTCTGCCTCATACAGTTTCTCTTAGCCTTTAAAATACAGGTCAGACATTATCGTCTTCATGCAGCCTTTCCTGATTCCCTATCCCCAATTCCCAACTGCTAGTGACCTCTCTCCCACACTACTTTGTATGAAGTACATTCTCTCTCTCTCTCTCTCTCTCTCTCTCTCTCACTTAGAAAAATATATACAGAATACACTCATACATATATAGGCACATAACTTTTATCTATGCTGTAGATGCTTCTATATGTAACTGTTATCTCACTTATTAGAATATACCCAATGGGTAGAGATTGTTTCATTCTTTGGATTTTTTATCCTCGGTGTCTACTACAGTGCTTTGCACATAGTAGGGGCTTAATACATGTTTACTGAAATGATGATCAAAGAAAAATATAGGCTAAGACAGGTAGCAGAAGAGAACAATAAGCCAGTTAGTTATTTAGGCTTTTGTTTACACTTATGTATTTCTAGGTTAAATGCTGATAAACTTATACACCTTGCCTTCCTTAAAGTCTAATGCTCACACAGTAATTATAATGCTATTGACTTTCAATTCAATTCCATTCAGCTAATATGTGTATATATATGTGTGTTTAGCCACTGTTTGAATTGAACACTTTCAAAGCAGAGCCCCAGTCTGGGTCAGTATTTTCTCGTGCTAAAATTTGTAGTGATGGCAAATGTAACCTAACAAATGATTATTTTTAATAATAGAAGTACAATTGGAACTTTGATTCATGAATTTTTAAATTGTAACATTTTTGTACTTCATTTTAGCCATAATACACATAAACATATATCTGTGAATGTAAGAATATTTGTTAGGGGGAATTCAAGTGTTTAGATGTGTGTGTATATGCTTGAAAATTATGAAGTCACTTCCAGGTCTTATCTAACATAAATTAATTAAATCTAGTCTGCATTTTACTTTCTACTCTTTTCCTTTTGTTATTAGTACCTTCTTTGCTTTTGTGCAGGCTTATTCTAATGGTCTAATCCAAACTTGTACCATCTACACAAGCCATTCAAATCACTGTGTTGTAAAAAATGAAGGGACAGGGGCAACTAGGTGGCTCAGTGAATGGAGTGCTGGCCCTGGAGTCAGGAGGACCTGGGTTCAGATCCAGCCTCAGACACTTAACACTTACTAGCAGTGTGACCTTGGGCAAGTTACTTAACCCAACTGCCCTTAAAAAGGCCAAAAAAAATGTAGGGGCAGCTAGTGGCACAGAGGATAGAGTGAAGGATCTGGAGTAAGGAAGATCTCAATTTAAATCCAGCCTCAGACATTCACTAGCTGTGTGGCCCTGGGCAAGTCACTTGAGTCTATTTGTCTGAGTTTTATCATCTGTAAAATGAACTGGAGAAGGAAATGGCAAACCACTTCTCTGCCAAGAAAACCTCAAATGGGGTTATGAAGAGTCAGGCATGACTGAACAACAACAATTTTATGAGAACACTGTGTGTGTGTGTGTGTGTGTGTGTGTGTGTGTGTATCTATATCTCTATTTGCTCAGTAGTTGGTTCCATTTCATAATATACTGGACAAGTGCTGGCTCTGGAGTCCGAGGACCTGAATTGAATCCCATCTTTGACATTTACTACTAACATGACCTTGGGCAAGTCCCTTAACTTCTCTGCACCTCAGCACCTTCTTCTATAAAATCAGGAGGTTGGATTAGGTACTTTCTGAGGTCTCATTCCAGTTCTAGGAGCCTATTAATTCTTATATATAACTCAATTGTCTTTGTTTCAGACTAATCAAGGCTACAAACTGCAATTAGGTTTAGTTCAGGGCCACATGTGAACTTCTAGGTCCTGAAGTGTAGCCCTTTGAATCCAAAGAGGGCCACACTCAAGGACCTAGAGGGCCACATATGACCTTGAGGCTGCAGGTTCCTCACTCCCAGTTTGGGACCTCTTATGTCTTTTGACTCATGGTTCTACTCATCCTCCCATTAAAAGGCACTGATGTTTGAGACAGAAACTTGAAGAGAATTTCCACCTATTCTGTCACTTTTCTTACCTCTTCTTTAGCTCCTTTCTCATGAATTAGCCCAGCTAATTTAGAATCTATATAATGGTATGTGAACCAACCCCTGTCTGGCTGGCCACCTCATTTACCTTCTAGCCTCTTCTCAGACTAACATCTCTCTATGCTATCCAGGAAGCTGAGTCTGATCTTTTATACAAGTCTTGGGGTACCATTTCCACCAGGGGCAGGAAACCTGCAGCCTTAAGGTGACACATGGCATTCTAGATCCTTAAGTGTGGCCTTTTGACTGAATCCAAATTTTACAGAACTATCTAGAAGGCTACATGTGGCCTCAAGGCTGTGGGTTCCCCACCCCTGATTTATATACCCTTGCACAGATTCAGTCTTGCCTTCTTTTCCTTTATGTAAGACTTTGGGTACCCTTTGGTAGGTAGGAAATTTTTGAAATCATACAGATAAATACCACAGTCAGCAACTACTGGTGGGAGGCACAACTAGAAGCAATCCTACCCTAAATGTAACTTGCCAAAGAAAATTAACTAAATAATAATGGCAATTTCACTATCACTGAAGGATATGCAGGAACACTCCTCTTCTGAAATCACAGGATGGCAGGAAACCCTGGTGGCAGAGTGCTGAATGTCCAAGTTTGTTCAATGGAGTATACCTTTCAACCATGAGATACTATGGGCTGTTAAAATCTATAGGATAAAAATTTAGCCTTCCACTACTGAGAACATTTAGATAATTTATTTCTCCAGCAGGCTGTATCACTTAGAGTTTATAGTGTGTAGTATTATCAGCTGGTCCATTAATAGAACTGGAGCAGGGAGAAAAAAAGTACCTTTAGAAGGAAAGCATTTTGAATTCTCTTTCTGAACTAGGCAGAAACTTCAAAATAAAGGAAGGAGTAGGGAATAGTGGAAATATTACTGGTTTTAGAGACAAAAGACCTGGGTTTCAGTTCCGAAGATGTCCTTTTTCATGTTTGTTGGTACGAGACTGGTACAGATCGGAACCTTCTGTGTAACTTAAAAGCTTATGGAGCTGATCAGGGCATTGGGAGGTAACCAGACTTGCTCAGGCTCATGCAGTCACTCTATAGCAGAGAGAGGACTTACAACTAGATGTTCCTTTTCTTCTGCCAGAGGCCAGTTCTCTAACCATTATGCCATGCTTCTCTTAAAACTATCTAGCTGCATTTAAGACAAAAAGAAATTGATTGAATTCTTTTGTCTGAGCGAGATGCCAAATTTATTTTATTTTGTTTCATATTCTCTCCTTTATTCATCCTCCCTTAAAAGATTATTCGACTATCCCATCCCATTACTGATGTAACCTAGAATAGGAAGAAAACTTTCCTAGAGCCTATCTTCCTGTTAATGATATTTACTTCTTTTCTGTGAACTCCACAATTTAAATAGTTGTGCCCATATTAAGGAGTTTCATTCACATTGTGCCACTATATAAAAAAAGTCATGTCATTTCCTTGAATGATAGAAACTAGAATGGAGGACCTGAAGTACTTGTATGCTGAATCAGTAATAATTTCAGAAATAATTCATTATCAGTCAGAGTGAAAAATCTATGCATTATGAAAGGAAGTATATGAGCTTAGCTTTGTGTGAGAGTGTTTTCAGGGGTATGCTGGATCTGTCCTTTATTGAAGCAGTTTTAAAAGTTCAAGATTTCAGGAAATATCCAGAATGCTCCAGTTCCTTCTGTGAATGAGTCATATGTCTTTTGCTTATGAATGATGATGCCCTAATTTGATAAGGTCCTATTTTTTTTTTTTCAAACCGGAAGCCATTTCTTATCAATAGGAAGATAGCTACCTCATTGGAATATGAAACTTCTTGTTTCATTTTCTCATAGAAAGCTATTTTTAAAATTTAAAGCAATAATAGTTTATAAAACTCACCCAGAGAACTGACCTGAGAAATAAGGATAAGTGAAGTATGAGTTGTGCCTTTTGACCCTAATTAATTAAAAAAAAATTCCTCATGCATATTGTGATGTAGTCACAGTGCAGTCAAATTCATATCCTGAAGGAGGTCAGCCTATGGCAAAAAGCAGAGGTGACAAGAGGTTGATAGAACAGCATCCTGCTTGCTGACCTAAGGCCATTTTTAGACAAACAATCCTGGCCACTGTCTGCCTGTGGCAGATTATTTACATATTTCTCCAGTTAGTTATTCTGTGGATGCTTTAACTTATTTCAGCTATGGGTGGTGAAATTGTAATGGCAGCAAATTGAAATCTCATTTGAGAAGAGCCTGTTGATTTTCACAGCAGCTAATGAATGGAAAAACGGGCCTGACAAAAATGATGAAAGAAGAGGTATATAAAAAATACAGAAAACAAACAAAACCCAAGGAAGTAGCTCTGGTGACAGAATACTTGATACATTTCAAAATAGTGTTTGGATATTCATCACTTGTAATTAACCCAATACTGTCACACATAAGGACTTACTATGAAATTTTATTTATATACATTAAGAGGCAAACCTGTGGGGCAGCTAGGTGGCTCAGTGAATAGAGCACCAACCCTAGAGTCAGGATGACCTGGGTTCAAATCCAGCCTCAAATTATTAATTAACACTTACTAGCCATGTGACCTTGGGCAAGTCACTTAACCCTAATTGCCCTGCCTTCCCTCCTCCAAAAAGCATATATGTGTGTGTGTGTGTGTGTGTGTGTGTATGTATATATGTATGTGTATATATATATAAGATGCAAACCTGAATCCATGGAAGGTGTCTTCTCTGAATCAGAAAACAAAAGATCATAGGCAGTGGAGAGGAAGGGACCTTTGAGATGTGTTGGTTCAGTGGTTCTCAAAGTGTGCTCTGAGGACTCCTGGGAGTCCCAGACACCCTTTCAGGGGGTTTACAAAATAAAAACTTTTCATAATAATACCAGGACATTTTAATTTTTAATGTGGTAAATATCAATAGATATAACCCACATAAACAAAAGCTCTTTGCCATCCTCAATCATTTTTAGTATGTAAAGAGGTCCCAAAAGTTTCAGAACTCTTGAAGTAACTCAACTGTCTCATTTTATAAATTGTGGGAAGCAGGAAAGCAAGGAAGGTGAAGGGAAAAGCATTTATTAAGTGCTCACTGTGCTAAGCACTTTACAAATATTACCTCATTTAATCTCTATGACAATCATGTAAGGTAGGTGTTTTTATTATTCCCATTTTACAGTTGATAAAACTGTGGCAGATAATGGTTAAGTGACTTGCTCAAGGTCACACAGAGGTATGAAGTATCTGAGGTTGGATTTGAACTCAGGTCTCCTAGGCCCAGTGTCCCCTGACTAGGTGAAGTGATTTGTCTAAGATCATAGAAATAGTATGTAGAAAAACTGGGACTGATCATAGGATTGAGAGTGAGAAAGGACCTTGGAGGCCATTTAGCCCAATTGCCTCCTGTTATAGATGAGGGAACTGAGACTCAGAGAGATTAAGGGACTTACTCAGGGTCATACAACTAGCAAATGCCTGAGGTGGGATTTCAAGTCACCTCCTCCTGTCTCCAAGTCTCTCCTTTTTGCTGCAGTGCCTCTGTAAATTGCCTGGATGTGGGGTGGCTAGGTGGTGCAGCGGATAGAGCACTGGCCCTGGAGTCAGGAGGACCTGAGCTCAAATCCAACCTCAGATACTTGACACTTGGTATCTGTGTGACCTTTGGCAAGTCACTTAACCCCAATTGCCTTGCCTTCCCTCCTCCAAAAAAAAAAAAATAATTAAATTAAAAAAAATTGCCTGTGTGCTAGTCTTGGCTCTGCCGCTAACTGTGTGGTGTTAGGTAAGCTACTCTACCTAAAGGAAGATCACTAGCTCTGGTGTCAAAAGATATGGGATCAAATCCAGAGCCTCCAATACTCATGTTCCTGTATCTCAATTTCCTAATCTGTAAAGTTAGGCAATATTCCAAGTCTTGTACAGCTCCAAAATTATATGATTTATGAAATAGCCATTACAGCATGTTTATGTAGCATTGTAAGGTAAATGAAGCAATTTTATCAAACAACCCTACTAGATAGTTGTTGCTAGTATGATTTTCCAGTATTTTACAGATGCAGAGACTGAGGTCCAGACAAGTTATTTGCCCATGATCACACATATACTGAATATCTGAGGCAGGTTCAAACTTAATTCTCATGGCATGATATTCACTATTCCAAGCTGCCTCTGCAGAAGTCACAATTCATGCTTAAGGCTGAGAGTCAGACTAGTTTACATATGAGGTCTCTTCATGAACCTTTTTCCCCAACAAGGATATCTATTCATTCTTAGTAAATACAAATGATTTTAGGAAGAAAATAGCATTGCTATTATTTTAACTCATTTCTTCAAGACTATGACTCCTTCTAGTCTATGGAAAGGTTTCTCTTGTGACCAAGTTCAAGGGGAAATCATAATGGCTGTATTGACTAATCCGCGCTGACTGTACTTAGATGTCTGAATCTTTAGGAACAGAAGGACTGATTGACTCATGGTGAGAGTATCTGGGCTACATTACTCACTTGATATTGTGGGTATTCAAGCTAGATTATAAGAAGGAACCTATTCATTCCATTGATATATTTCTTTTATTATTATTATTATTTTATTTTTGGAGGGAGGAAGGTAGGACAATTGGGGTTAAGTGACTTGCCCAAGGTCATATGGCTAGTAAGTGTTAAGTGTCTGAGGTAAGATTTGAACTGAGGTCCTCCTGATTCCAGGGCTACTAGTGGCATTATTTATTACCCCAGGGTATATGAGGTGTTCAGGGAAGACTGCCTCCTCTGGTGTTTTTAGGGCTTCTCATCTACCTCTGGTGCCCCTCTGTGTCACCTGCAGCTCCAAGAAACTGTAGCGTGAGCAGCAGCAGTACCCTGATAAAACCATCTCAGCAGATGGGCTAAGCCAGATTGAGGGTAACTGACAGACCTCAAACCCATTGGCCGAGGGATGTACAGAATGGGTGGATGAGAACAATTTGGTCTAATTATCCACGAAGGAGGCTGAAGTAGGTTCTGTGGATTGCTTAGAGTTTGGTCAGATGTTGGATACCAAGGTTATCCACTTCTGTTGACTTTTGTCTTGACACTGGACTTCCATGTCTCTGAAAGGGAGTGAGGCAGATGACTTTGGGCAACTCTGCCTCACTTAAATACAATTTATGTGCAAGTCAAGACATTATCCTGTGATGTCATGGGTCCTTTTCAAAAACTAAGGATGAACAACAACTTTGTTACTCTAGTTTTATAGGTGAGAAAGTTGAGGCTCAGAAAGGTCACATAGCTGGAAAATTGATGGAATGAAACTAAATCAAGTTAAAAACACAAAAAATGTTGAACCTTAAAAGATGTGTGAACTCATTAAGATATTTGTGTTATTACACTGAATGAAATAAGAAAGGGGCTTAAAAATAATTGTCAGGAGATATTGTTTTTTTTTAATTTTTTAATGCTTTATTAACTTCTGATTTACATCGTTTGTTTCCACGATTTTGAGTTACAAATTTTCTCCCCGTTTTTCCCCCACCCATCCCCCCAAAACAGCAGTCCCACAGGATATCCCCACCTCCGATCTGCTCTCTCCCATATTTTCTCCCATACCCGTTTCAACTTTTCCAGTGGATCTCTATGCCTCAGTGCCTGTATATCTTTTTTTTTTCTTAATAACATGTAAGATGGTATTGATAATAGTATACACACACACACACACACATATATATATATATACATATATTTGAATATTTGATTTTAAAACTTTCAATTCCAGATTCATTCCCTTCCCCCCCCTGCCACCCAGCCCCACTGGGGAGACAAGCAGTTCAGTATAGGTTGTACATGTGCGGCTAATGCAAAACAATAACATAGTAGATGTATTGTAGAAGACTGACTATATTTTCCTCCCTCCTATCCCACATCCCACTTGTTCTATTCTCTACTTTGATCCTGTCCCTTTCCAAAAGTGGGTGCTTCCAACTTCCCTCCCCCCCAGCCTGCCATCCCTTCCATCATCCCCCCTCACATCCCCTTCCCCCCCTATTCTCCTGGAGGGTGAGATCCCCTATTTAGTGTGTATTTCCCTCCCTCCTCAAGCCAGATTCAATAGGAATAAGGTTGACCCATTCCCTTTTGCCTTCCTATTCTACCCCTCCATTGTAACCATTTTCCCTTGCCTCTTCTGTATGAGATAGTTGCCCCACTCTGTCTCTCCCCATCTCCTCTCATTATATTCCTCTCACCTCTGAATTTCACCTTTTAAGTATCATCCCTTCCTGTTAAATTGGTCCCGTGCCCTCTATCTATGTATACCTGTAAACATATATACACACATTCACATATGTATTCATATGCCTGCATACCCTCATATAAAGATATATATATATATTTCTAAACCCTTCAACTACTGAGAAAAGTTTCATAAGTTACAATTATTGTTTTTCCATGTAGGAATGTTAATAGTTCAACTTTGGCCAGGTGGCTCAGCAAGCAAGAGCTTCAAATCCAGGCCCAGACACCCAGAACCACACCCAGAAACAACAACCAGCCGTGCAACCCTGAGCAAGCCACTCAACCCCGATTGCTCCAAAAAAAAAAATAGTTCAACTTTGATAAGTTCCTTATGATTTCTTTTCCCTGTTTACCTTCTCATGCTTCTCTTGCTTCTTGTATCTGAATGTCAAATTTTCTATTCAACTCTGTTTTATTTTTTTCAGCAAGAATGCTTGGAAGTCCTCAATTCCACTGAATGACCATATTTTCCCCTGAAACATGATACTCAGTTTTGCTGGGTAGGTGACTCTTGGTTTTAATCCCAGCTCCCTTGACCTCCAGAATATCACATTCCAGGCCCTTCGATCCCTCAGTGTAGAAGCTGCCAGATCCTGGGTTATCCTGATTGTGTTTCAACAATATTCAAATTGTTTCTTCCTGGCTGCTTGTACTATTCCCTCCTTGATCTGGGAATTCTGGAACATGGCTATAATATTCCTAGGAGTTTTCTTTTGGGGATCTTTTTCAGGAGGTGATCGGTGGATTCTTTCAACCTCTATTTTGCCCTCTCATTCTAAAACATCAGGGCAGTTTTCTTTGAGAACTTCCTGGAGGATGCTTTCCAGGCTCTTACTTTGGTCATGGCTCTCAGGCAGTCCAATAATTTTTAAATTATCTCTCCTGGATCTATTTTCCAGGTCAGTGGTTTTTCCCATGAGATATTTCACATTGCCTTCTATTCTTTCATTTGTTTGGATCTGTTTAACAGCATCTTGATTTCTCATAAAGTCATTAGCTTCCATTTGCTCCAATCTAATTCTGAAGCAATGATTCTCCTCAGTGAGCTTTTGAGATTCTTTTTCCATCTGGCAAATTCGACTTTTTAAGGCATTCTTCTCCTCATTGTCTTTTTGAGACTCCTTTGCCATTTGAGTCAGTCTGTTTTTTAAGGTGTTATTTTCTTCAGTCAGGCTGTTGACTCTCATTTCATAATTTTCTTGCATTGTTCTCATTTCTCTTCCCAATTTTTCCTCCACTTCTCTTGTCTGCTTCTTAAGGTCCTCTATGGCCCATAACCAGCTTGTATTTTCCTTTGAAGCTTTTGGTGCAGGAGTTCTGACTTCACTGATTTCCTCCTGTTCCATGCCTTGCTCTTTCTTATCCCCAAAATAGGAGTGTAATGTTGGAATCTTCTGTCTGCTTTGTTTCCTTTGCCTGCTCATTTTGCCACTCAATGATTTGACTTTTGTGCTTTTTGCCACAGTAGGACTCTGGCACCAGACAGGGGAGTTTTCGTCCCAAACGCTGGGGTTTTCTCAGCTGCCGGAGGTATTAGATGGGTGCCCTCTCTGAGGTCTCCACACGCTCTGGCAAGCTGGACACACACCCCAGTACCTCCACCCTAGACTGCAATCCAGATCCAAGCAGGTTAAAGCAAGAGCGATTACCCCTCAGACTGGTGCTTGGTCCCCCTACACTCTGCAGGCCAGGAGCTGAAGCCGCCACGTGGCACTGGCAGGCTGTGCCAGCGTCTCAGCGGTTTCTCGCCCCAGGGGTAAAAGCCATGCACTCCCACTTACTGGGTCCCAAAGTCCAGAATGCACTGGCCTCTCACCTTGTCCTTCGCATCTATGTATTGATAAATCTGGAAACGGCTACAGCTGCTGCTGATCTGGAGTCCCTCTGGCTGGCGGCTGGTCAGGCCCTCCCTGGGGCTAAAGCCTCGGCGTGGTGCTGGGCTCGGCTCCCAGAGCATTGCACTGGCTGATTCCTGCTGGCCTGCCGGACTGTTCTCAGCAGGAGGTTAGCTTCTCTGTGTCATTTTGTGGGTTCTGCAGCTCCAAAGTTTGTTTAGAGTCCCCTTTTTACATGGATTGGGGAGGGTGGAAGCCGGAGCTGCAGGAGGGTCGTGCTTCTACTCCGCCATCTTGGCTCTGCCCCCCCCTCCCCCAGGAGATATTGTTATAGATAAGTTACAAAAAAGGTCAAATTTGTCTTTTCTAACTCTTACCTCTCCTTTCTGGAGCCTTTCTCCCTTACTTTCTACTACCTCCGTGTTGCAGCAGGAAACATTGGTTCTAGGTTTAGAGCGACCTGGGTTCAAATCCTGCCTCTGTCGCTGTCCTCCTTGAGTTAGGACAAATACTATCTGGGTCTTAGTTCCTTCCCTGCAAAATGAGGAGCCTCATCTCTAAAATGATTTGATAACCCTTAGTCCTCTTCCAAGCTATGAATCTATAACCAATGACTTCCTATCAGCTTCTATCTCTTCCAGAGGTTTTCAATACTTTCATTGTTATCTCCTTTCCCACATGACAACTTGTTCTGACTAAATGACCTGACTGATTAAGAGGTAAATGACTTCAGAATCTTGTCATTTGTTCTCCACAAAGGACATGGATTTGGTTTTGTAACCTGACTTTTCAAAGTGTTTTACTTGTTGATGATTCTTTAGGTTTTTATTGTTTTAGGGTTTACTATAAGAAGTTATTAAATGAAAATGGACATTTCAGTTTTCCTGATGGGTGCTAATCAATGTTTGACATTACATGAAGCAAATGACATTGGTAGGCCACCCTCTAAAAATGTCTCCCAGAATGGTGTAAAAACACACTGCCTACTGACTCAATGATAGGTTTCCAGTGATGTTTTTGACATTGATGGTACTTTCTGTTATGACAGCTTGTGGTTGGTCAGAGTTAGATATTGCACTTAAAATCTCCAACTTTCCAGTCACAGGCATAGATATAAGGTTCCTCAGTACTTATTCTTTGTTTCTATTATCCTGACTTCAATTGGGAACTCCAGATTTTGGTTAAATCATGGATGGAATCAGTCAATAAGCATTTATTAAGCACCTATTGTATATTAGACACCATGATAGGCGCTGTACTCCAAAGTCAAAAGTAAAATAATTCTCAAGGATTTTAGATTAAAACAGGGGAGACAACATGTGTGTTTATGTATATACAGATATGTGTATGTGCCTATCTGTATATACAAAAATCATACTAACATATATGAGGTAGCCTTGATGGGGAAGGCACCAGCCTCTGGAAGTACTAGAAAAGGCCTCAAGTAGAAGGAGGTGTTTGAAGTGAATCTTGAAGGACACCACAAATTCCAAGAATTAGAGATGAGGGAGAGCATGCCAGGCATTACAATGAAGATAGAATGTCCTGTGTGAGGAACAGGAGGGCCAGAATGCCTTCATTCTAGACTAAAAAGTCTAGGAAGATAGAATGGGACCAAGTCATGAAAGAACTTAAATACCAACCAGAAAAATTTGCTTGATCCTATAGAATAAAGGGGCCCTCTGGAATATATTAATTGGGGAATGGGGGTGGGGAAGAGTAGTGACCTGGTTAGGTATCTGCTTTAGGACAACCACTTTTAAGCTGTATGGAGGATAGATTAGAGTGGGTGAGAATCAGAACCAGTGTGACAGCTATGTGAGTAGAGAGAAGGGGATAGATGGTGAATGATGTTTTGGGGAGAGAAATGATAACCTTTAGCAACTGTTTGAATCTATGGAATGAGAAGGAGCGAGGAGTCCAGGATGATTGGTTGAAATCCTTGAGGATCTTCCTGACTAGAGAAATAAAAGTATCCTTGACAGAAACAGGAAAGTTCAGAAGAGAGGTGGGTTTGGTAGAAATGATGAGTTGGAGACGTCTATGAGCAATCTAGTTCAATAGGCAGTTGGGATATGGGATTTATTTTCAAAAAGATAATAATTGAACTGATGAAAGCTGTTGAGTTCACTAAGGGTGTAGAGAGAAAGGAGAAGACAATCCGGGACAGAGCCTACTCAGAATAGAGGTGCGTGGCTTGAATTGAGATCCAAGAAAAGGAACTGAGAAGAAGTAACAAGAGGAGAACCAAGAGAAAATAGTATCAACTTAGACTCCCTAAGTAAAGGTCACTAAAGGAAAATGGGTATTTACTAGTGGCTCTTGGTGTTTGAACTTTTAAAGTAATACCTAAAAGTATAATTGCAGGAAAATTAGCATTATACAAACCTCAGAGCAAAGCCTTGTGACATGCTAGCAGATTGCTAAAATAGAATTTTCAAGTTATGGAACATTCTAGTATATATGTAAATATACACAGAGCCACTTCTTGCTGCTATGACAAATTGCAGTCATTGGAAATGCAGTGCGATATGCTTCTTAAGGGATTTGTCGGCAGAGAAAGCTTATCGTATCACAATTTACAAAGCTGTCTTTAGGAGGGATGAACTGTTCAAATCTAAATACAGGAGAGATAACTTCTGAGCCTTTGGAAACGTTTGAACTAAGCCTCCACAACAGGAGGTAAAAAATAAAATTAGCTTATTCAGATCATGCATGTGTTTAAGAGGCAGAAATAATGTGGTCTCTGCTCCCAGATCAAGTACTCAAATTCAGCCATGAAAAGAAAAATATTTTCAGAATGCTGTGTGAATGTAGTGAAAACAAAATGAAAACCTAAATTCAAATAGGGCAGCTGGATGGCGTAGTGGATAGAGAGCTCCTTGTGTAGTCAGAAAGACCTGAGTTGACATCCAGTTTCTTACTGGACTCTTACTAGCCCTGTGACCCTGGGCCAGTCACTTAATTCATTTGCCTTGGTCTTCTCATCTGTAAAGTGGGGATACTAATAATAGCTTCTACCTCCCAGGGTTGTTGAAGATCAAATGAGATAGTGATTATAAAGCACTTAGCTCATTGCCCAGCACATAGTGAGGACTTTATACATGTTAATTGTCCTTGTTATTAAATAGGTGATGAGAATAAGTAAAGGCAAAATTTTCAAAGGAGACATACTCTAAAATCTTTTTATATATTTACAAGCTTTTAAAAAATCTCTTTTGCTTGACTTTGAAAATGTATTCTTTTAACCTAGTTCATACAATTTTGGAAAGGCATACATCAATCTGTAGTGCATATCTGTTTCTTCTCACAAATGAGAACCAAAGGGAAAATTCCCCTTCTGGGAATTTGTCTTAGTGGGGTAACAAGTGAAATAATGCCTTCCAGAAAAATGGGACGATGCTGGAGGACTGGAGAGTCCTAAATGTTGCTTGCTTGCTATTTAAAACAGGCCACTTTTTTCCCCCTTGGGAAATTTATTTGGAAAAATAAGTCACTGCTCAAGTGTTCTGGAGTAAAAACAATTTTAAAAGTCTTGGACTTCAGGATTCAAAAGTTTGCTACTATGGAAGAAGCCTTCCCTTTACTTTGGAACAGCTGTTCTTAACTGTCTTGGGGTCAGGGACCCCTTAGACAGTCCAGTGAAGCCTATGGACTCCTCAGAATGTTTTTAAATTCATAAAATAAAATACATAGGACTACAAAGGAAACCAGTTCTATTTAAATATAGTTATATATGCATGTGTATATACATGTATGTGCACATGAATATACATAGATATCTATATAGCTTATATATGTCTATGTCTCTGTGCCTATATCCCTCTAACTCTCTTTGTGTACATGTTTACACACATATACACATGTGGACTTCAGGTTAAGAACCCCAGATCTAGGAGGAAACGTCATACTTATACCTATGGTCACATGGGTGAAAATACATCCTTTGATGTGTTTTGTCCCTTTTTCCTAAGTATGGAGAATGCTGAGGTGTTCAGTGAAGGGAGAATGGGAGGTGAAAATTAATATGTCACATTTCATTCCAAGTGAATTAAATGGAAGGCTCCATATTTCAAACATATCCTCTTAAACATAGGTTGACAAAATTACATGTATTTGCCTTTGTTTTTCCGACATGTCTCATGGTTATGCTCTCTTCAATGCAAGATTATAATAAATGAGGGACAATTCATTATAAATGAATATGTAAAATTTTATAAGAGAGAATTTGGAAAATTTTATTCTGAAACACATACTTGGAATTTACCTTCCTTTCAGAAAAGGTTCTTTCCAAGCTCCCAAACCTGCAAGGGAATATTCTGGATGTTAATGGGAGGATCTTATTAGATTGATGACAGATGCTTAATTAGGTATACAATTGAGAAGACTGTTTCCCAAATATCTTTTCTTCTCTTTCCCAACTGTTTCAACATTACTTACTTCATTTATGTCTTCTTTTGAAAAATTTACTATTAGTTTACATCATTCAGTTCTACAAGTTTTTGAGTTCCAAATTTTCTCCCCTCCCATCCCCCAATGGCATCATGCAATCCAATATAGGTTGTACATATACCTTCACATTAAACATTAATCAAGTTGTAAAGAAGAGTTATAACCAATGGAATGAACGATGAGAAAGAAGGAACAAAACAAACGAAAAAGAGAGAGAGTGAGTAGTTTGCTTCAATCTGCATTCAGACTCTGTAATTCTTTCTCTGGATATGGATAGCCTTTTCCATCATGAATCCTTTCATCCTTGTCTTTTTTTTTTTTTAAAGCAATCAGGGTTAAGTAACTTGCTCAAGGTTACACGGCCAGTTATTTCTGGGTGGGTGCTAAGTGTCTGAGCCCAGTGCTCTTACTCGCTGTGCTACCTGGCCGCCCCTCATTCTTGTCTTCTTGAGAGCTCTTTTCTCTCTGAAAAGAAAACTAGAAGCGTTACCTTTGTCGCACTGAGATGCATCCCTTGTCTTGCTAAGAGGGTCCCTTAGACAAAGTTACCCACAGTTCATGGTATTTTATGGGGCCACATCTACTCAAAACCATAGGCCATCTGCCTCTACTAATGTGTTTCAGGTAAAGTCACCCAGGAAAAATAATTAGTTCAAAGCAAGGGAATGCAATGAAATAAACAAAATATTTACCACCTTCTTCCATGGAACCAGGGCACAGGCACCCCCACACCATCACTAGAAATAGAGGTCATAGTCATATAGGAGGAAAATTTTCATAGGGAAAACATGGTATCAGGGCCTATGTGCAGAAGCACATTTATGGATAAGCAACTCACAACTGTGCCACAACCAATATCTTCTGATAATGAAGTTGTGATGCTCTCACAAGGCCTATTTCCCCTATGCTTTACATGTCAGTTAGTCTTTAACAGACTCAACTGGGTATGGCCTTTACATCCTTCTCAACTTAATAGTTATTAGTATTTCCTTGTGCTCTGCTGTTTGTGTTCTGTTGGTCTTATGGTCACTCCCAAATATTGGATGTGAAATTGCAGAGCTCCTTGTTTCTGCTTTTGTCTTAGCTGAGATGCTACTTCTTCTTCATAGGAGGAAAAGCAGGTTCCACCATTGGTCTTTCAGTCTAAAGCCCCAAAGTTTTTCTTTTTCTCTTTTTTTTTCCTTCCACTATCCCTTTTTTTTGTTTTGTTTTTGGCTATAATCTTTTTTTGAAAGTAAAGCTCCTTGTTGTAATAGGACTGGAAACCCAATGCTCAGGGTTTTCCTTCAAAAAGGGGCAGGAACTGCTTTGCCTGCTTTTTTTTAAGCCTTGCCTAGAGTGAACTTTTTCTTTCCAAGGGGAGATGCTTTACCCTAGCTAGGTACTATACTCTTTGGAACTGACCCCAGTTAATCATTGCCTTACAGCACAGATCCATTTTAAAACTATACGTCTTGGGGCAGCTAGGTGGCACAGTGAATAGAGCATTGGCCCTGGAGTCAGAAGGACCTCAGTTCAAATCTGCCCTCAGACACGTGACACACTTACTACCTGTGTGACCTTGGGCAAGTCACTTAACCCCAATTGCCTTGCCTTTCCCCCACCAAAACACACACACACACACACACACGCACACACACCACCACTACCACCACTACCACCACCACCAACAACAACTCTATGTCCTGAGCATGAAGGATAAAACCTCATTTTAACTTAGGGTTAGAAATTCTTTTTGTCTCTTTGCTTGATTTTCAATTATTAAACTGTATCCAGCCAGGATCTATTTAGTGATCAGACTTCCAGAAAATTGCCAGGAATTCTCAGGGTTCATCTCCCTTATCTTCTTCCCCCTGTATCTTGATCCTCAGACTCTCTTGGTTTCCCATCCAAATGAGTGATAAGGGGAAAGGTAAAAAAATAAAACTAGGCTTTAGTCTTTCTGAACTAAGATTATTTATCTGCTTTGTATTTGTCCTACCTAATTAAATGGACTCATTTCTGCCTTTAACAAATCTATGTGGCCAACTATGAGATACCTCACATATTTTCCCCCATTCATTTAATAAAATAAACACTTAAATGAGCACCTGTTATGCAAAGTATTGTGCTAGGCAGTGAAGGAGATAAAAAGAAGCTTATGACACAGCCATCACTCTAGGAGTTTACAGTATCATTGAGGAGAAATGTCTCAGCATGAAGTAGTGGGGGAAAGGAGGGTACCTACTACCTCTGGAGGCAGACCCCTGTCTTAATTTGGTCAGTATGAAACCAGCTATAGAGGTGGTAGAATAAGTGATAAACACATTGGCTTTGCAGTGCCTGATTTCAATGGACAGAAATTCCACAGCTTCACTTGGTAACCTGTTTGATCACCTCACCAAAGAGGATCCTCCTCATGTCCATCATGAAGCTCTTTTGCTTTAAAATAGTTCCTTGTCGCTCTTCCATCCATAGGCTCCAATGATTGTTTTTTAACATTATCACATCAGAAGAAAGGTAGGTGAATCTGGAGGAATGAGAGTTAATACAGGTAAATTATGTTTTTTGGTACAATTCAACTCAAATATCCTAAGCACTGACTGTGTAAAAAGCACTATATTGCATGCTGGGAGAGATACAAGTGTGAAGAAGGCATAGTCTATACCTTGGTGAGTAAAGCTACCTACACAACAAGGTATGAGAAATGTAGAAGGGACAAACACTAGTTCAGCTTGACTTGCCTACAGATCACATGAAGAATAGTAAAAGATAAAGCTGTCAAGGTAGGAGACCTTGAATGCTGGATACTATCGGGTAGGCAACCCTGAGTTGGTCAGTCAATAAACATGTATTAAGTGCTGCTACATCCCAGGTACAATGCTTCTAAGCACCAGAGATATATAAAGAGACAAAAGACAGTCCCTGCCCTCAAGGAGCTTATAATCTAAAGGGGGAGATGACAAGGAAACAAATAAGTACAGACAATGTTTAGACAGAATAAATAGGAAATAATTGAGAGAAGGCGCTGGAATTAAGAGGGGTTGGGAAAGATTTTCAGCAGAAGATAAAAGTTTATTTAGGACTTCAAGGAAGCTAGGGAAGCCAATAGGTAAAGATGGGGAAGAAGCACGTTCCAGGCATAGGTATATCCCGAGAGAATGTCTGGAGCTGAGAGATGGAGCATCTTGTTCGTGGAACAGCCAGGACTCCAAAGTCACTGGATCAAAGAGGACATAGTGGGGAGTAAGGTGTAAGAAGATGGTGAAGGCAGGTGGGGACTGGGTTATGAAGGGCTTTGAACGCCAAACAGAGGATCTGTATTTGATCCTGAAGGCAATAGGGAGCCACTGGAGTTTACTGAGTAGGGGATGACATAGTCAAACCTTCACTTTGGGAAAATAACTAGGCAGGCAGACTTACCAGCAGATTTTTGCAGTAATTCAGATATGAGATGATGAAGCCTGAACCAGGCTGGTGACAGTTAGAAGGGAATATATTCAAGAGACATTACAAAGATGAAATTGACAGGTCTGGGCAACAGGTTGAATTTTGGGGGTGAGGGAGAGCAAGGAATTGAGGATGACACCTGGATTACAAGCCTGAAGACCTGGGAGGATGGTCTGCCTCTACAGTAATAGGGAAGGCAGGAGCAGGAGGTGGGGAGGGTTTGGGGGACATGTTGAGTTTAAGATGTTTACTGGACATCTAGTTCAAGATGTCTGAAAGACAACTGGAGCAGAGAGGTTGGGGCAGGATAGGTAGATTTAAGAATCATCAGCATAAAGATGGTAATTAAATCCATGGGAGCTGATGAGGTCCTCAACTGAAATAGAATAGAGGGAGAACAGAAGAGAGCTCAGGACACAACTCTGTGTGGGATCTTTGGTTAGAAAAGGAGACAGAAGGAGTGCTCAGATAGACAGAAAACTAGGAGAGAATGGAGTCCCAAAGCCTAGAGAGAAGAGAGTTTCAAGAAGGAGGGGGTCATCAGCAGTGTCAAATTTTGCAGATAGGTTTAGGAGAATGAGGACTGAGAAAAGGCCATTGGATTTGGCAATTAAGAGATCATTGGTAACTGGTGAGAACAGTTTCAGTGATATGGTGAGATTGGAAGCCAGATTGTAAGGGGTTAAAGAAGAGAGTGTGAAGAGAGAAAGTGGAGGCATCTCTTCTACGTGGCCTTTTCATGGAGTTTAGCCATAAAGCTAGAAGATATATAGGACAATAGTTAGAAGGATCAAGTGAAGGTGTTATTTTCAGGACAGGGGAAACATGAGCATGTTTGTAGATATGAGGGAAGGAGCCAGTAGACAAGTAGTCACTGAATATAAGTTATACAGTGGGCAAGGCAGAAAGGGCAATCTGTTGGAGCACATGGGATGGAATGGGATTGCTTGAGCAATTGGAACCATTAACTTTGCTAAGGAATAGGGTCATCTCATCACATGAGACAGTGATGAAGGAGGAGATAGTGACAGAAGGCATATGAATGACATTAAATGGATTAGAGGAGAAAACAGAGAATTCATGGGGAATTGCATCATTTTTGTCCCCTGCAAAATATGAAGCAAGGTTCTTGACTGAGAGGGTGGGAAGAGGAGGAGCCATGAGAGGTTTGAGGAAGGATGAAATGGTTTGGAATACCTGCAGTGGACATTGCAATGTTGATAAGGTAAGTATACTAAGATTGCCTAGCAGGAGTGAGGGCCCAATTGAGGTTTTATAACATAAATTTGTAGTGAACCCATTCAGAATAGTACAATTTTCTCCACCTTCTTTCAGCAGCACATGTGTAGAAATGAAGTGGTGATTGGTGGGAATTATCAAAGGATGAAGCTTAGAGGACACAATTGGTGAAATGTTAAAGGGGTAAGGGACAGAATAAGTTGGCTTACTAAAAGATCAAGAGAATAAAGACTACTAAAGGGGAGATCATTTGGGAGAGAATTGAGGTGTCAAGGGATTAGAGATTATGATGAGGACAAAAAAGTTGAATTTTGTAAGAGAAAGCAAGGGAAGAGGTGAAAAGGTCAACAGAGTATGGTTAGATAAGGGGATTTCAGATTTCTTAAATGTGGAGGTAGTACATTTGTGGGTGATGGCAAGATTAATGCTACAATAATTTTTGTGACTGAGGTAGAAAAGATCACATGGAGTGGGAAATGAGTAGGTTGAGGACTTGAGTTGTTAGGGTATTTGAAAGAGGCAATATATATATATATGTTAAAGTCCCCTACTATGAGAGGAGGAGAGAAAAAATTGTGAGCCATGTATGGAACTCATTGAGAAAAGAAGGGGAGTGACTTGGAGGTCTTTAGACAATAGATATTAGGATTCTGATTGGATGGTGAAGATGAATAGCATGAACTTCAAAAGAGGAGAGGCTCCTGAGTGATGGAGGAAGGGAAAAAAAACAGAAAGTAGCAGTGAGAAGCAAGGAGTATTCCAACTCCCCTGCCTTGACTAGCAACCTGAGGAGAATAAATGAAGGTGCAGTCAGTACAGGAAGGCATCTAGGGAGGCTTTGTCATTTGGAGGTGCCAGGTTTCAGTAATAATTAGAAAAGACTGAAGGAATGAGAAAAGAAAAGATTTAGGACGAAGAGAAGTTTGTTGCCTATGAAACAGGCATTCCAGAGGGCACAGTAGAAGGGAGAGTGGTGTTTGGCTGGAATTTTGGAATGGGGAGGTTGAGGGGGTTGGTGATAAGAAATCAGGTGGTGGGAGATGGAGAATGAGTTTGATGATGACCTAGTGGGGTTCAGAATCATTGAGGGTATAAGAATGTGCATCATTGAGTGGAAGACACCACTCTCCTTTGGAAGGGAGGCTGGAGACAAGGCTGGAGATAAGTGAAACTTGAGATGGAAGTCAGACAATCAGATGGGAGGTGCCACTTCACTGTTCTTCTTTCCTCCAAAAGCTGGAAATTAGTCAGGAAATGAAGCAGCAGGACATGGAAGTTGAAACTGAACAGCAAGAGAAGGAAATTGTGCTCCTCACCAACTTTTCTTTTTCTTTTCCCTCAAGGAACAAATACAGCCTGAAATGGAAGGCCTGAAGTCAAAGGGAAGGTGGCTCCTTTTTTTTTTTTTTTTAAAGCAATCGGGGTTAAGTAACTTGCTCAAGATTACACAGCCAGTTATTTCTGGGTGTGGTGCTAAGTATCGGAGCCCGGGATTCGGTCTCCAGGTCCTCCCGACACTGGAGCCGGTGCTCTTACTCGCTGAGCCACTCGGCTGCCCCATGGTGGCTCCTTTTTGCAGTGAAGTTCTCTACATCACAATAGGGAGCCACTGAAGCATTTAGAACAGAGGACAAACATGGTCATTTATTCCTATATGGTAAAGGGAGGGGGCATGAAAGTACTTGTGGCATGAAGGTACTTGTCATTTGGGGTAGGGATGATGATGTTAAGTGAAAGTGAGAGATACTGGAAAGAAACTTCATTTACTTCACATTTTTGCTTAAGGCCTGTTCTGTTCCTAACATCTAAATGTTACATATTCTTATAAAATTGGTGTCCATGACCACCTGCATTGTAAAGGGAATTTCCTTTAGTATTTATAGTTATAAGTGTTATAAGTATATAACTATAAGTGTTTGCAACTTATAGTTAGATATATTTCTTCAGATTAATTGGACTCCCCAATATGCAGAGAGTCCAGGAAACAGCAAAGTTGTAGAACTTTAGGTATTTGGACTTTACTAATGATATGGGAATAGGCATAAGGATTAGACATGTGATTTCATTAGTACATACACCAAACGCCTTGAAGAGGAAATTCCCTTTACCATTGTAGGTATATACCTTCTCTACAACGTACAGTCCTAGAGAATTGCCCAGAGCACTGTGAGATTATAAATGACTTGCCCAGTGTCACACAGCCAGATTGTGACAGAGGTGGGATAGCTATTACTTTTACGAGGTGTTTTTTCTATTTGTTCTTTATTTTTGCTTTAGAGAAATTATACACACACACACATCATATGTGTGTATGTATATAAAATTTTTTTTGAGAGATCATCCCATAAAAACAGATTACATCTTGCTGCCTGTTCATATCCTGCTTCCTCACCTATGTGTCTGTCTTTCTGCTGTTCCAGTAAACCTGAAATGCCAACAGTCCTTCATTTCTGTCCCTTACAAACTCTTCTGTTTTTAAGACCTAGATCAAATGTTATCTCTTCCATGGTCTCCTCTAATCCTTCAGGTACAAAAGACTTCTTTTCCTTCCTGCAAATTGTGATAGCACCATTTTGCATTTCTTTCTTATCACTTAACATAACTCAATTTTGTTTTTACATTATTTGTACATATATATTATTTCACCTTTTAGATTGAAGGTCCAGGTTCTTTCACTAGTCCACTGATTAAGAGTTGATCATCTAGACCTTCCTTTACAGATGAGGTAACTGAGATTCAGAGAGGTTGTGACTTGTAAGATCACACAAGAAAGTAGAAAAATTGAGATTTGTACATAAGACCTCTGATTCCAAATTTAGCATACTTTCCATTACACCCCATTTGCTTATTGGAGGGTTTCTCTGCTTTTTCCAAGGATTCTGTTGTGGATACTGTTATGGTTTTCCAAGTATTTCAGTAAGCCTTTGCTTCTTTTTTAACGTAGTAATAATTGCCTGTTTACAAGGGGAGTAGGAAGCAGTTCAGTGGTTAATGTCAGATAGTGATTAAAAAAAATTCCTAGTGACTGGAGGGGTAGAACCAGAACTACAGAAATGTGATGGTCTTCCAAAGTCTGCCAGTTTCATCTCATTGCAGAAGCCTCTGACAAACAATAATGATAAAATAAAAAAATCATACAGAGAACATGCAGATATCCAGATGAACACTGAACAAGTAATCAAGATATAAATGAACAAAGAATGAAGTGAATTTTGTGGGTGGTCAGTGAAAGGAGGGTAATTTTTTGCTTAGTTGACCACCTTTCTGCAAACAGGGAAAAATTCAAGAAGTATATTGGATTTCATTAGCTATCCTGGGGTAAGGTACAAAACTTGGTGAATTCTAGTCTTATTGCCATAAAGAGGTATGATTTTGACCAAGATGGACTTGAAACATTAGGTCTATCTTGGTCATTTAGGTTTGAGCCTATCATTTGGTTCAAGCCTCATTTTACAGATGAAGAACTGAGAGGCAAAGATTTTAAACCACATTGTGGAATTAGCGTTGGATCTTTAAACATTCAGTATTTTAAAATTGACATTTTAAAGATATAGAATCAGAGATGTAAAAAGCATATTTAAAAAAAATACCAGTAATTAAAAGCAATTTGGAATCTTTCTTTTTTTTTGCCATCTTCTTTCTCTCAAATTATACACATTTCAGCTTCCTTGTTTTCCATCTGTGACATTTTATGTCAGAAAAGATCTTTACTGAAAGCTGTTCATACCACCCTGTTACTGAGACATGTTATGTTCTACGGTCTAGTTTCCTTCTACATCTGTAGGCAGCTTTTGCTTTTATCTTCTCAGCTAAATTAGTTCCTGCATGTTAAAAAAAAGGGGGAAGTGGTGAACCACCCCCACGGAAGGCTTTATTTGGTTTTAAAAAGAGGGTTTGTTACGATTCTGCTGTGGTTATTACAGGAGACATTTTTAGCACTTTGAGCTGTGCATTTTCCAGAGGAAGTGTTTAAAGAAGAATTTTTCAAAATGTTGAAGGTTAAAAATTCAACCCTGCAGGTTGTTAAAGGTCAGGAGATGCCTTGGGATTGAGTTTGAGAGAATTCTTGTGTTAATATGAGTGACAGGGAATTAATGAGGGAGTGAAATATTGTACTTCTTTTTCACACATGCCCAATTCTAGGTCCTCATGATTTGACATGCACTGAAAAGACTTTACATTTCATTTCTGGATCAAATGAGTCTTGTGGTGAGCATCTTCAAGGCCTTCTTGCTTGCTGGTGGTCAAGAGTATCACAGACCAAAAAAGAGCATGATGTTACATTTGTGGAAGCGTGTGTTGCTAAAGGTCACGTTCTTTTGTAAGCTATATTCTCATGTCATGCATCGCAATCCGTATCTTGAGGTAACACACTATTGAGACTCATTCATGACATTGCCCAAGGAATCACTGGGATTTGCAAGTGCCTTCAGAAGTCATAAGTCTAGACCAATCCTCATCTACTTAAAAAGAATTAATCTTTTTTAAGAGAATCCCTCACCCCTACCCCAACCCCTTACTGCCCTCCCTCCAAAAGACCATGAATATAAAGATGCAAGGAAAATTTAGAATACAGATAAAAATGAAATCTAAAGAAGTACTAGAGACTGATTTTTAAAAAACACAAAAGCTGTTATTTGATTGAAAAATTAGATTACTTTACAAAGGTCAGCTCTATTTTTATGAAGTACGATGCCTTTCCTAAATGTTACTTGATGGAGTGTGGCACAGAGTTTGAAGGTGAAACAGGGGTATGGATAAAACACTATTGTGATCGCAGGATTTGCAGTTGGGGAAGTGGCATTTTTTGGGAATGGTCTAGCTTCTCAATGTTCTTGGTGACAGGAGACTGAGTGAAAAGAAGTGGGATCACCTAACTCCAAAGTTAATTCAGGCCTTTGGGATCACAGGTTCTCCTGAGATGAAGTTTATTTGTTCTTGCCAATTAAGCAGATTGTTTTTGCTTTCCAAAAATCAAATACTTTTCCACTAATACAAAACAGAGAGGTGGCATGGTATAATTTCTAGAGAGTCAGACTTGAAGCCTGTGAGCTCTAGATTCAAGTTCTACCTTTGACAGAAGCTGGGAGCATGAAACCAGGAAAATCCCTTACTTTCCCATTGCCTAGACAATGCAGAGAAGATATTAATTTACTTTGGTAGAAAGAGTTCCCTCACCTGGGGGATCCTTAAATCAGTCCGTATCCCTACAAAGTTGAGAATTGAAAGGAGGTTGGTTAGAAGGTAGGTACCTAAGAAAATCAAAGAGATTTTTGGAATTTCATCCCCTACTCCTTTGGCTCACCCCAGAAATGGCCTCTTAGCTACCCAGCTCTTCAACTATTTCATCCTTGCCTCTAGTATTCAGAGGCTGTTGCCATAATGAGGAGAGTCACTGGGCAGGTTATTTGTCAGCCTGTACTATCCATGCTAATTCTGCTTTCCATTAGAATAGATAATTGAGGTTGACTTTCTGGTGGATGGGGAAGGCGAATTAAGTACTCTGTTATTTTGGTTAAGGTCTTTCTTGCCACTTCTGCACACTCTCTTCTAATGATTGGGTACATTGTAAATATGTCAGCCTCTGAAAACGTGTGTCCTCGAGGCTTGTTAATGTGTTTGATCTTATTTCCTAATTCACCACAATCATGGAAGGAGGATAAATCAATGTGTCTAAAGTGTTGCTTGGTAAATAGTGGTAAGAGAAAATGTGAATGTGTCATATAATTCAAACACTGCTGTGCACTTTTGGCAGGCTATCTAGTATATTCTCATTTTCCATGAATGCAAATAGTTATACTCAGTCATATATTTAACTATTACAAAACCTCTCCAGTAGCAGAGTTTGCCCCTATGCCATAATAACTCAAAATCCATTGTACTTGCAACCTTCATCTTTTAGAGACTATTCTTATTATTATGGGGTATATAGTTGCCAATTAATGACCAGAATGTAGCACTGATCTTATATTCCCAGACTAATATTTTAAAGAAGATCCCCTTCTGATTTGTGAAGCTTTTAGGCTGGAAAAGATAAGGTGGGAAAAGTTTCCAGAGTAGTACATGCCTAATAGAAAGACCATACCCAATGTAGACTAAGGCACTTAGCGTAGGTTACTGAATGATGATTGATGTATCCTATATGAAAATCCTACTCCATTGACTCATCCTGGAATGGTAGTGAGCATGGATGTTTAATGGTCATGTCAGTGTAGCATAAGTAAAACCCTACCAAGTTGAAAAGTTCCTGAGCTGTAGTCTTACAGAGGACTGAAGATAAGCCTAATTCAAAGGCCATTTACTAATGTTTGAAAGAGATATGAACTGCCATAATGGAGGGAAGATCTATACAGATGAATTCATGGAATCTGGGAGTATTGAAGTAGGAAATATATAATTTAAAAAATGAGTGTGTATGCTGTGTTATACACAGCATATTATAACACATGTATGAATTTTCAAGTTCAGAGTATAGTCAAAGCAATATAACAAAGAGTTTAGAAGTAAAGTTCAGAGACATATTCGAAGGCTAAACTTGTTTCTACTGTTCTATCAACATATCATTTATTATCAGAATTGGAGAAGAAACAAAGATGAGGGACTGATAATTAACTAGGATAGAGTAAATATGTGTATATATATGTATATACATATATAAGTATAAATGTGTGTATACATATGTATATATGTGAAATATGGCATATTGGCAGAGGGGATAGTTGAAGTCATAGGAACAGATGGAATCACCAAAAGGAGAGTATAAAGAGAAGAGAATCAAGGATAAAACTTATGAATACACACACACACACACACACACACACACACACACACACACACACACATACTGTCCCAAAAGTTTTAGTTCAGTTTTAAACTTTAAGTTATTAAAATTATTGAGTAGATTTAAGCTATTCAAATTTTAGGCTAGATCTGTGATTTCATTGGTATAGAGAACTTCTAGTGAGGAAGATCTTTTATAACGCGGATTTGTAGCACTTTCTTTGTTACTTAAATGACTTGTCATTCAACCAGAATATATTTGGGCAGGGCTTGAAAACAGATCTTCCTGACTCTGAGGAGTCTTTATAAACTATGCAGAAAAATATAATACAAGACACAATGTCATAAATACATATGTGTGGTACTAAGAGCTATACTGGCATATGAAGGAGATTTCAGGGATAAATTCTTGGAGGAGCTAATTTTGACCTGAGTTTTCAAGTATAGTGTTAATAAGTGGGAATAAGATGGGTACTCTAGATGCAAAGAACAATTATGAAAAAGTCACAGAGGTATGAAGGTGCAGTACATAATTTCCAGATTACTTATATTTCTGTTGGCTAGAATGTAGAATATAAAAGGGGAGTAGTATAAGAAAGGGCAGCTAGGCAGTACAGTGGTGATGTGCCTTGAATCAGGAAGATTCATCTTCCTGAGTGCAAATCTGTCCTTAGATACTTACTAGCTATATGACTCTGGGCAAGCCACTTAACCCTGTTTGCCTCAGTTTCTTCATCTGTAAAATGAGTTGGAGAAGGAAATGGTAAACCACTCCAATATCTTTGCCAAGAAAAACCCAAATGGGGTCACAAAAAAGTCAGACACAACTGAAATACTAAACAACAGGATGAGAGAAGGCTTCAACTGTTCTGTGGTATGAAATTGTAAGGGTTCTTGAAGGCAAAACTGAGGCATTTGTAGGTAATGGAAAGCCAGTGAAGGGTTTTGACAATGCAATGACATCATCAGATTAGGACATCAGAAAGCTCAATATAGTAGCAATGTGGAATATGGATTGGGAGGGGCAGACAATAAAGGCAGTAAAGCTTGCTAGAAGACTAACATGATGATTAAGCAAAAGGTCATGAAGACCTGAGCTAGAGTGGTAGTAATAGGCGTGATAAGGAGGGAATGATTTGAGATGCAGAATCCACAGGACTGGGTAACTGAATGAATATTTGGTAAAAGAGAGAGAGAATCAAGTATGGTTTTCAGGTAATGAGTATGGGCAACTAACAATGGTATTGCCATGGACAGTGATAGGAAAAGGGAGCAAGTTTAGGGGTAAAGACAATGAATTTCAACTTAGACATGTTAAGCCAAGGCCCTAGCGAGACATCTAGGTGGAGATATATAATAGGCAGAATAAATGTGGAGTTTGGGAGAGAGGTCAGGGTTATAGATACATAGTCGTGTTGCACACAGAGGGAATAGTTGAAGTTGTAGGAGTGGTTAGAATCACCAAGGGAGAGTATAGAGAGAAGAAAAGAAAATCAGCAGTAGAACTTATGGTAATAAGGGGAAAAAGAGCTATCAAAGGAGGCAGAGAAGGAATAGTTACAGAAGTAAATGAGAACCAAGAAAATGTCTTGGAAGATATAGAGTATGAGGTCGTCATGGTGGTCAGTGTTTTCAAATGCTTCAGAGAGTTCAAGAAAGATAGAAACAAAGAAACACTGTAGCTTTTGACCAATTGGAAGTTCACCGTCGCTTTTTGGGAGCACAACTGCAGTCAAATGGTCAGGACAGAAGCCAAAATACCAAGGATTAAGAATTGAATGGAGCCAGCATGTGTAGACTTTTCAATCAGAAGTTTAGCTGCTAAAGGGCTCAGTCAACACCCTTGAGATATTTGGTCCTAAACTTAATCTATTTCGATGCTGTGAAATAGTTTAGTAATGTTTCCAGATTATACAATGTTCTTGCCTACTATTTCTTTATTGAATGTCAGTATAATTTCATGTTTTGGAACATGGAATTTTTTTAAAAGGGTCCTTTTATTTCAGTAATTTTGGCATAAGATGAAAAAGACTTGAAAGGATGACTTGACTTTAAGAATGAAGTTGGCAGCATTTCCTAGAGACATACAGCATCTCATGTCAATCATAATATGGGTTAGGAGTGAGTGCTTGAGATTGCATGGAATTTCCTGTTGGAGACAGGTGATAACCTAGGATAGTCCTCTAGAGTCAATGCCTCTACTACCCTTATGAACTTTTGATAATTGCATGCCTCTTAGTCCTCTTAGGAGACACTGGCAGGAGTCCCAGAATCTCATGACCTGGGA
This sequence comes from Petaurus breviceps papuanus, assembly GCF_028583685.1. Lineage (NCBI taxonomy): Eukaryota > Metazoa > Chordata > Mammalia > Diprotodontia > Petauridae > Petaurus > Petaurus breviceps. Next base: position 39,796,342 of record NW_027185764.1, on the reverse strand, counting down.
GATGCCATTGATGCCTGACAGCAAGTATATGGTGGTCTCCAGGGAGTCCTAAAAGCTCCCTACTCTCACCTACACATGAATGAATTTCTTTTGTTGACTCAATCCCTAGTTCCTGATTATCCTTCAGACTTCTATTCCCATTTTATTTGTTTACTTAGCTTCAACGATGTGTTATCAGGTAGAATGGGAAGGCTGTATATTCAACTGAGCTATAAATGTTGATGTGAGGGTAACATGAGAAGATGAATGTGAAGAGTTAAAATGCTTATGTGAATAGGAGATATTATCCTTGAAGACAAAAGGAGTCTAAAAATGATAAAGCTAATCTCATCTCAAAATATTTAGAAGTCAATATTTAGCTTGGCCTCTGGTTTCAGTACAGCATTTTAAAATGGAAAGTTAATGAAAAGCAAAAGGGGAAGTGGTAGTTGAAATGCAAAGGGTATTTCAGCAGAAACATCTACTTCAGGTAGAAACCACATTGCAAAAACAATAGAGACATTTAGAAACATTTTAAATGCCTCCTTTTCATATTATACTTTTGAGAATAATACTTAACTTCTTAATTTTATATCCTCTCTTCCTCCCTTGTCCCTATCTTAAAGCTTGGATATGCAGAAATAACATCAGAAATATAGTGGCATTCAAAACGTGTTTATTTAACTCTTAAATAGAAGGCATTTAGGCCATTTCTTTGAGGTGGAAGAAAAGATAGAGACTCATGTTTCCCATATCCCACCTCCACTGCTGTGAGATTATGACACTGAATACTGGCACCCTGTGGACTAATAACAATAGGCAACATTTATATAGCACTTACTATATTCCATGCACTATGCTAAGGGCTTTACAATTATTATCTCATTTGATCTGCATAACAACACTGGGTTGTTGTTCGGTTGCTTTTCTGTCATGTTCGCCTCTTTATGACCCCATTTGGGATTTTCCTCACAAAGATATTGGAGTGATTTGCCATGTCCTTCTTCAGATCACTTTATAGATGAAGAAACCGAAGCAAACAAGGTTAAGTGACTTGCTCAGGGTCACACAGTTAGGGTCTGAGACCAGATTTGAATTTGGAAAGATAAGTCTTCCTGACTTCAGGGCTGGCACTCTATCCACACTATGCCACAACCCTGGGAGGTAGGTGTTATTTTTGTCTCTGTTTTACAGACAAAGAAACTGAGGCAAGTAGGGTTAGGTGACTTACCCAGAGTCACACTGCTAGTGTCTGAGGTTGGATTTGAGTTCAGATCTTCCTGACTCCAAATCCAGCATTCTATCCACTGTTCCACATAACTACCCAATGGACTAGGCTATTGGTAAGAGTCCAGGGTTGAGGGGTACCTAGGGTAGAATTCTGGGGCTGGAGTCAGGAAGATCTGAACTCAAATCCAACCTCAAACACTATCTGTGTGACTCTGGGTAAGTTACTTAAACCTGCTTGCCTCAGTTTCCTTGTCCGTAAAATGAGCTGAAGAGGGAAATGACAAAACACCCCAATATGTTTGTGAAGAAAACCCCCAAAAGGGGTCACACAGTCAGAAATGACTGAAAAAACAATTGAACAAAAATAAGGGTTTATGACTGAGGAAGATACTTATTTGAGAATTCTGGTTGCTTTTTATTCTCTTTATTCCTCCCATTTCCCACTCCTTCCCCATTGGGAAAAAAGTGCTGTCTTGTAGCCTTACATACAGAAAGCCTCTCAAGGTGGCAAAGATTAAACATACCAAGTGAAGGCTGTTTTAAATTACTTTCAAGGGATCTTCAATATAAAATGTGTACAGTATTCTCCACCCCCACAACCCTCGAGTTTTTCAGGCACTTGAATTTCAACTGCTCTCGCCTCTGGCCCCATCCTGTGGTCATTCATCTGCTTGCAGCAGACTGGGTCACTTTTTAAAAAAAGCTTTAAATGTGGTCCTTTGTAAGGCAAATGCTTTAACACATACACAGGTAATGTGTTGCTGTGCAATTTCCCCTCCCCCAGGATGCTTATACCTTTGATTTCTTGTCCTTTGTTAGGTTTAGTTAAAGAAGGTCAGCACTATGAGGCTATTTTTTTGTGGGAGAGACAGTGAGATTACTCAAGTGAATTCTTGAAGAGTGTTTGATGTGAAAAGAGTAATTATGGAAAAAAATTCCTTTAGCTTATGGTATCTTAGATGTCCTTTTAGTGTTATCATTATAATTTCACAACAGGTCTGATAGGAGAATGATTGAGATTAACCTGAGTAAGACAATCCTCAGCATCTGAGTTATTAGAATGATTTCTTCTGTTATATCAAGATGACAGAAGAGTTATATTTTTTGTTATATATGCATGAGTGTCCTGATATAGTAAGATGAGATGAAAATCCTAAAATTTCTCTCCCTTTATAAAGTGTTTTATTATTGTTACTATTATATGTATTGTAAGCCTTAACCAGGAAAATATCTCCCTCAAAATCACTGACAAAGTGTCATTCAGTCTTATAAGGCTGTGACTAATTTTAAAACATATTTTGGAAATGTGTTGTGCTGTTACGTACTAAATTACAGATTTCAAAGAGATTCTGTGTGGAATTGGATGGGTTGCAAGAAATAGATGTGATAATGAGATTTTTTTTTGTATTTCAGTATATTTGGCATTAGGCTGACAGTTGATTATTTAGCAATAGACCTTTTTTATTCTTTGTATAAGATCTTCAGGTAGATTAATTTAAAATTCAACTTTTTCAGATGTGCAAGGAATTTTTCATAGCTTAAGGGATCATAGGATCATAGATTTAAAATGGAAGAAATCTCCGAGATTATCTAGTCCAACTCCTTATTTTGCATTTGAGAAAACTGAGGCCCAATGAGATTGACTGATGGGCCCAAAGTCACACACATAGTAACTGGCAGAGACGAGATTTGAATCAAATAAGTTCTTTTATTTCAGATCCTGTATTATTTCCACACTACCATATCATTGGAATTATAATGTTTGCTAAGTCTCATTCCTTATTCTCTTTCAGGAAGAGATATTTTTGTTTGTATAATCCTTTTCCTTCTTTTTTGAGTGTGTGGTCAGTAAATGAGTAAACGCCCACATAGTGACAGGTAATGTGTTAAGTGCTTTCCAAGTATTATCTGATTTGATCCTTTCAAAAACACTGGAAGGTGGCTGCTATTGTTATTCCCATTTTAGCACCGAGGGAACTGATGCAAACAAAAGTGAAGTGAATTGCCTAAGTTAGTAAAGTGTCTGAGGCTGAATTTGAACTCAGGTCTTTCTGTCTCCAAGTGGAGCACTCTATCCATTGTATCATTTAGTTGCCTGGAGAAGAAATTCAAGAGGAACAAAATAGCAACCTTCACTTCTTTTAAAGCTGTCACATGGAAAAGGATTATACTTGTCCTGCTTGGCTCCGGAAGGCAGAACTAAGAACAATGGCTACGTCTTCCAAAGAGGCAAATTCAAGCTTGATATCAGGAAACAAACAAAAACAGAAATAAGCTTTGTCACACTTAGAACTCTCCAAGAGCAGAATGGGCTTCCTTGGAAAGTAGTGGGGGTCCTTTCCCTGGGGGTCATTGAGAGAAGGTTGAATGATTAGTAATGTATGTTGTATTGGGGATGCTTTGGAGGGTCCGTATGGGCTCGTCTAAATCCTTCAAACTATGAAATTCTGTGATTCTTTGCTACAGAAATTGTGAGGTGAATATCTGGAGTGTTGTACTGGTACCCACGAGTTGTAAAAAGACCTTAGACAAGTGGGGAGGATCCTGTGCGGAGGATCTCTAGGAGAACATGGACAAAAAGCTCACAGGATAAGCAGATGTGGACAGGTTGCCCTCTGTATGGATGGTGAGGGAGTGATATCTGCATTGGTGAAATCACAGATCCATTGGTGATTTTCCTAAAATGCAGATCCCATCATGTCATCCTCTGCTCAATAACTTCCAATGGCTCCCTTCAGGAGCAAATACAAAAACGCTCTGTTTAGCATCGAAAGACCTTTATAACCTAACCTCCTCCCATCTTTCCAGTTTTCTTACACCTTACTTCCCAACATATTCTCTTTGATCCAGTGACACTGGATTCCTATACGTTCCATGAACACTCCGCCTCTCAGCTCCCAGCATTTTCTCTGGCTGTCCCTCAGAATTCCTGGAATTCTCTCCCTCTTTTGCTCTGAATACTGACCTCCCTGGCTTCCTTTAAGTCCCAACTAAAATCTCACCTTTTACAGGAAGCCTTTCCCAACTCTTCTTAATTCCAGAGCTTTCCCTTTTAATTATTTCCCATTTATCCTGTATATAGCTTGCCTTGTATGTATTTGTTTGCATGTTGTCTCCCCAGTTAGACTGTAAGATCCTTGAGGGAAGGGAATGTCTTTTGCCTCTTTTTGTATCTTCATCACTTACTACAGTGCCTAGGGTGTATAGTAGGAGCTTAATAAATGTTTATCAGTTGACTGATTCATTGAAATACTGTTGAACAAATTCAATCACAAGGAGGGTGCCCCAGGGATCTCTGATGAATTTTTAGCATGAAGTTAATAGAATTTTAATGTTACACTAAGGAAAGAATGCAGTATTTGATACATCTTGGATGTTATCCAAAGAAGTTGAACAACCTTTTTATAAATAGTTCCACTTATAAGGAAATTCGACAGCATCGAGTCACAGTGGGGTGCTAGAATAGTGCAATGGCAAATTTGGATTGGGCTCCATTTCTGTGTACCTCATTTTAAGAAGGTTACCAACAAATTTGAAAGCATCTAGGAAAATATAATCTGCAAAAGAGGAACCTCAAGATCCTTGTATATAAGGAAATGTGGAAAGAAATTTCCAGAGGGTAGGTACCCTAATTTCCTCAGCACATGCCAATGCCTTTTACATAATTTGTTATTAATGATTAAATAGAAGTCATATGACTTAAAACTAGAGTATATGTGGGTCAGTTGGAGAAACTAAAGATTTTAGATTAGAAGGTGGAGGAAAATGAAAACATGATTGTTGTCTTCAAAAGTTTGAAGAGGGATTAGAATTCTATTATTTGTCAATAGTGGACCATGTTAGGAAGACCAATGAATGGAAATGATAAAGAGACAAGTTTCAGGCTCAACATAAGGAAAAACTTCTTAAAGAATAAGAATTGTCTATTGAACGGAATAATAATCCTATTATAGACACAACCCTGGAGGTGATTCTCTTTTACTTTCTTTTTACTTGGATATTACCCATAACACTAAAAATTTGTATTCATGTAAAAATAACTTATCTCAGATAGAATTTCTATGTATATGAGTAGAAACATAAAAGGAGAGACTCCATTATGGTACAGTTTACCATTAAAGGAAAAAAAAATACACACTTGGATGAAAGTGTAGAAATGTAGGAAATTCATCTATGTGGGAGGTGAAATTCCTGCCAATATTTCTGTATTGACTGACATTGAATTGTTTAATAGGAAGCATACCATGAAAAATGTTTGAAGTAATTTTCGAATGGCTGAATTAAGACCCAAAAAGGTTTTAGCTGTAATTCTGGAAATCCCATCTATTGGATCAAGAGTTGGCAATGACTTTTTGTTTTTAAATTAGAAGGTGTGAAATTTTGTGGGCTTGAGAAGTGCTAATATTAGGTTTTTAAGCATATGGCTGATGTTTTGCAGTTTTACACATCTTTCTATCATGATTTCATAGACATATATCCTTCTGTCAGGTGGAGCAATTTCAATACTTCCCTTCCAATACCTAGTAGTGGCTAGTGCTTCAGGCCACCCTGGGGCAGGCATAAAATTGGAGCAGAAAAGTTTTATCTAAGATAATAATATTGGGTTGGAGTGAAAGAAATAAAAATTAAAATAAAAAGTGTTTCAACTAGAGAAAGAGAATTTCAATTAGAAACCATATTTTGACTTTGCGTTCCAGATTTCCTGAGTCTTACAGTTTGGATCCATTGGTTAATAATTAAACAATAAGCATTTATTAAGCACTTACTATTATAAGTCACTGGGGCAGGTTCTAGAAATACAAAGAGAAAAAGAAATCAGTCTTTGTTTTCAAGATGTTTTATGTTTTAGCAGAGGGAGAGGAAAAGAGGACATGTGTATAGAAACAACTAGAATGACAAATCAGTAAGTATAGCCCCTGACATGAAGGGAATTCTATAAAACCCATTTGCTAAACTTTATTTGACCTGTTCTTGATTGGTTTACTCAAAAATGCCTGGTGTCTACTTGCCAAAAATTGGTGCATTTGTAAAGAAGTTCCAACTCTCTTTGTCAGTTTTAGAGTGAATCTCCCTTATCCTTCTCATTTGATTCTATATCAGTCTTTGTGGATAGAAGCAATTTCCTGACTATTTTCCAGAAATAGACTAAGACTGGAACCCTAAAGTGACAGTGATGTGGAAGCCTGTGTTAGTTTCTTTTTTTTTTTCGTGTGTGTGTGTGTGTGTGTGTGTGTGTGTGTGTGTGTGAACATTCTACTGGTGGGTCTTTCAGCTACTAATAAAATCTTTTTATTATATTAAAGGTGGGTATAACTGTGTTTTCTGTTCTTGGAGATCTACAGTCAGACTAATTCATTTAATGATGAGGGAATCAGGAAGAGATGTGACTGTCTCATTTTGGATGTTAATATCTCAGGAAAAGAAGCATATCAATAAAAAATTAGGAATCCCAGGTTAGAAAAGTGAAGATCCATTTAATCCTTTTACCAATCAGATTTTATGGCTGTCTACTGTGGTGTTAAGAATTTTCTCTGGGGTGGCTAGGTAGCACAGCAAGTAAGAGCACCGGACCCAGACTTGGGATGACCTGGGATCGAATCCGGACTACGACACTTAACACCCACCCAGAAACACCTGGCTGTGTAACCTTGAGCAAGTTACTTAACCCCAATTGCTTTAAAGGAAAAGAAAAGAATTTTCTCTGATGGGAAGAAGGGTAGAAGGAAGAGTTTCCCTAAGGAAAAAAAAAACCTACAGTCCAATCTTACTAGGATTAGAATTAAAAGCAATTTTAATTTAGCTCTAAAAATGCATAAAGTGTCCTATTTAAAAGATTTACTAGACTTATCTTTGTGTGCCTAGCTAGCATGGTTGGATACCTAGAGGAATTATAGAAATTTTTATAAATATATACAATTATATGGGTTTAAAAATAGATATAAATATCTCTTTGTGTGGAGAACTGTTCTTAAGTAAATCAAGGCATTCAGAAATCATCATACTTTCTAAATTTTTGCATGACACTAGTTTTTGTTTGCATTTTGATCCTATTAATTTAAATTCTTTAATAGTCATAATTTTACGGAATATAAATTTGGTAGATTACATATTATAATAGAATCTTAGGAAGAAATTGTACCTCCTCATAATGGAAAATTGAAGTTTTATTTAAATATATTGACAAAAAGTAGTGGGAGGGGTTGTGAAATTGGCCTTCCCTCTAGGTACAAAGGGGCAAAAGTGATACAATTGTGTATTTTTCCATGATTACAGTACTTTCAATTTGATAAGCAGTGCAGAAAAAAATGTATTCCTACCTGCATGTTGCAGAAACTACTTCTTGCTAAATTCAGAAAAAGAGAGATTCCTCAAAGCTCTCTGGTTGTCCAGGACTTTATCTGATAATTCCCTCAAGTTATTGAAGGACTGAAAACCAGGACCATGGAGTTTGAAAATTTCTCAGATGTGGTCAATAAACAGTGGCATGGAAAAATCTCACCAGAGAAGTTCAAGAGCTAAGTAAGATCTAAATTTAAATGGCCATTCTAAGCAGCATTCGTTTTTCCTAAGAATAGGGGAGATTTGAGTATCAGAGAGAGAGAGAGAGAGAGAAAGAGAGAGAGAGAGAGAGAGAGAGAGAGAGAGAGAGAGAGAGAGAGAATATTTTAGATGAAATTAATGACATCAGAGGAGAGACAATCTTGGCAAGGAGGACCATCTCTTATCCTCTCACTGAAAGAGATATAGAAGGCCTTGAGAAGAGGGGCAATAATTTGGAATGGTCATCATTTAGAGTATAACTGAAAGTTTATAAAGGATGAATGAAAACACTGCTATGCTGTGATGAGGACCCAGATGAACTTGGGTAATATGCAATAATATCCTTGCAATCCAATTCAACAATAGCAACAATCATCAGGCTATTACTATGTACAAATTGATGGGTTGGCTACTGGGGCTGTAATCCTAATTATAATAATAATATATATTTTTCTGGGTTATTTCTGGGCATTATTTCTGGGTGTGGTGCTGAGTATTGGAGCCCAGATTTGATCCCCAGGTCATCCCGACACTGGAGCCAGTGCACTTACTCTCTGAGCCACCTGGCTGCCCCTAAGCAATTGGGGTTAAGTAGCTTGCTCAAGGTTACAAGGCCAGGTGTTTCTGGATGGGTGCTAAGTGTCTGAGCCCAGGATTCAATCTCCAGGTCATCCCAACACTGGAGCCAGTGCTCTTACTCGCTGTGCTACCTGGCCGCCCCTTCCCCATATATATTTAAAGTTGCAAAGTATCTTATAAATATCATCTCATTTTTTCCTCATTACATCCCTGGGAGCTATCATCCCCCTTTTAAAGATGATGAAGCTGAGACTTATCACATAACTAGTAAGTTTCAGAGGTTAGACCTGAACATAAGTCTTCCTGATGTAAGGCATCTAGGTGGTACAGTGGATAAAGTACAGGTCCTGGAATCAGGAAAACTATTTTTTCCTTAGTTCAAATCTGGCCTCTGACATTAATTAATTGTGTGACCCTGGCCAAGTCACTTAACCCTGTTTGTCTTAGTTTTCTCATCTATAAACTGAGCTGGAGAAGGAAATGGTGAAACATTTCAATATCTTAGCCAAGAAAACCCCAAATGGGGTCATGAAAGGTCAGACATTGAACAACGACTTCCTGGTGTCAGGTCCAGAGTTCTATTTCTGGAGTCACTGAACTGCCTGGAAGACAGAGATAGCTTGGATCCAGTGGCAAAAGCCCTGGATTCCACACTGGAGAACCTGGGTTTGATTCCCAGCTCTGCCACAGTGCTATTAGTGGTAGAATGCTTTCCTCAGTTTCATAACTTGTTAAACAAAGATTTGCATTTGCTTAAGGATATTTTAATAAAAGCAACTTTTTCTACACTTACTAGGTAACAGAATGAGGTTAGGGTGTTGGGGTGTTGAGGGAAGACCAGTAGCTCTGGTGTGAGAAATTGATGAACCCTTTTCAGGCTGCTCATCCACCATTGGTGTCCACCTGATTCACCCAACTCTCACCTATGGTTCCAAGAAACTGTAGCATGCACAGTGACCACACCCCAGTAAAACATTTCAGCAGGTGGACTAAACCTGGTTGAGGGTCACTGAGGGATCTCAAATTTATCAGTGAATTAGGGGGGTGTCTACCCCAAGCATGTGAAGACTTCCTCTGGTGGAATGGACAGATGAGAACAATTTGTTCCAATGGCCATGAAGGCTGGTGAAGCAGGCTTTGTGGAGCGCTTAGCATTTGGCCAGACGTTGAAGGTACCAAGGTTATCCAATGTGTCCTGAGTCATAACCAGTCTGCTTGACTTTTGTCTTGCCACCAGACTTTTCTGACTGGAAGAAAGAGTAAGGCCGACAAATTGGACCAAATCTGTGTCACTTAAGTCAAATTTATGCTTGAGTCAAAAGGCCATTCTACCATTTTTATCAACCTCAAAGTCCTGAGGTGACAGGCAAGTGATGAAGTAGCAGGCGAAGATACAGTGGGAGCTCAGGCCATTGGGTCCCACTGGAAGCAGCAGTGGGATTAGGCAGTCCCACAGGTCTCTGAGCAGCCATTTTGAAGGATTGTACTGATCAACTCTTAAGAAGCTAGAAAAGGTTTCCTAGAAATTCTCAGCTTCATCTAACCCTGGCCTGCTGCTACAGTGGGTGGGATTCCATGCTGTGGTTGAAACACAAAAAAGTACTAAAAGTTTTGCAAAGATGATTCCACTCACCATCTGTATGTGGACTGTGCACACACTTATGGACAACACAAAATCTAGTAGACCTGGAAGACCAACAGCTATTGTGAGAGAACTCAGCAGGTATCATGTCCAAATAACAGCCCTCAGTGAAAAAAGGCTGGCCAATGATGGCCAGTTTAATATAGTCAAAGCTAGATATATGTTTTTCTGGAGAGACTGGAGTTATGGGGAACACTGTGAAGTTGGCTTAGGTTATGCAATCAAAACTAATCTAGTCAACAAGCTGGTATGCCTACCAAAAGGAGTGAATTATAGACTCATGACAATGCGAGTGCCACTTGCAGGAAAGTCCCATGCCATCATCAGCGTTTATGCTTCCACAAGTGACAAAACCTGATGAGGTCAAAGATAAACTTTATGAAGATCTGGAGGCCCTCATCATCCATGTGCCAAAAGAGGACAAGTTTATAATTCTGCAAGCTTATAATTAATGCCAGAGTAGGCACAGACTATCAGACTTGACAGGGAGTCCTTGAGAGGAATGAAGCAAGAAACAGCTAGAGCAATGGTTATTCACTACCAGAGACTTGTGCCTGTTATGACCTTCTTATCACTAAAACTGTCTTCCATTTACATAAGCCCAATAAAACTCTGTGATATATCCTTATAATAAAAACATCGGCATTTAACAGACGATGTTATTGTAACAGAGAGGATGTGAAAGTGACAAAGGTACAGAGGAAAAAAATGAGATGATATTTGTAAAATACTTTATAACTTTAAATATGTATGTGTATATATATATGTGTATATATAATTATTATTGTTATGGTACAGAGTGCTGGATGGATCATAGACTTATCCTCTCCAAGCTAAACATTTGCATTCAACAAAAGCAGAGGCCTCAAGACAAGATGACTACTAGAAGATTTAATGTCAATGGATTAGAGTGCTTCTCAGAATGTGAACTTGTTAACTTTGTTAACATTTTGTTAACATTGTTAACTTGGAGGGAAAGCTGAGCAAACACAAAGTTGGCAACAATGGAGCAGAAAAGGAATGGGAAGCTTTCAGAGATTTGCTGTACAGCACTGCATTTACTTATCTGGGCCACAACATTCGCAAATTGGTTTGACAAAAATGATGGGGAAATTCAGAAACTGCCAACTGAAAAATGAGAACTCCATAGGGTTTACCAGAAAGATAGTCCATTCATCTCTAAGAAGGGAGCATGTAACTCCATCAAAAGTAAAGTACATGAAAAACTTAGATGAAGGATTCTTGACTCAGCAAGAAGGCAGATGAAATTCAGTTTTGTCCTGATAATAACAATCCAAAGTAATTTGATGATGCCCTGAAGGCTATTTATAGACCAAAGGCCTATGATGAATCTCAACTACTCAATGCTGATGGAGACACATTGATTAGTGATAAGGACATGATTCTGGAGAGATGGACTGAATACTTCCATAGTGTTCTCAATAGACCATCATCAATCAGTGACGAAGCTATATACCTCAGATTGAAGTAAGTCCCTCTCTAGCCAAACTTCCACCTGAAGAATAAGTTTTGAATTACACTAGGTTTTTCTCCTATGGCAAAGCACCTGGTACTGATTCTATTTCTGCTAAGATTCACAAGGGAAGGGGTCCATTGCTTATACAAAAGCTAACAGAAATCTTCCAGGTTATATGGCAAGAGGAAGTTATCCCCCAGGATTCAGACATGCCTCTATTATCCATATCTATAAAGGAAATGGAAATAAGTTGGCCTGTGACAACCACAGACGGGTTTTCTCTTAGTTGTTGTTGGCAAGATTCTTGCCAGAGTGTTCCTCAATAGGCTGATCCTTCACCTAGAAGATCATCTATTTGAGAAACAGTGTGGCTTCAGAAAGGGCTGAGGAACAGTTGATATGATGTTTGCTGCTCAACAATTCCAGGAGAAATGCCAGGACTAGAGCAGAGGTCTGTACACAATGTTTGTCAATTTAACAAAGGCCTTTGACAGTCATGAGGGCTTATGGAAAATTATGGCAAAATCTGGTTGCCTGGGGAAGTTCATTGATATTTTACATCAGTTTCATAACACTGTGTTTACCTGGGTTCTGGATAGTGGACAATGATCTTGTGTTTTTCCAGTCACCAGTGGAAAGAAGCAGAGCTATGTGCTTTTTAGCATAATGTTTTCTGTAATGTTGTCAGAAATCTTCATTGAGGATGAAAATGGCATCAAGGTCAACTACCACACTGATGGGTCAATTATGTAACTTGAAAAGGCTACAATCTAAGAAGTATAGGGAGAGTTGGTATTTGACTTTCTGTTTACTCAATGCAGCCTCTGAGGCTGAGATGGAGGAAAGTATGGATCAATTCCTTTCTGCCTATGCTAATTTTGGCCTAACAATGAACACCAAGAAAACAGAGGTTCTCCACCATCCAGCAATATTCTCTCCATACATGGAAGCACCCACTAGAGCAAATGGAGAAGTTTTGAAAACTGTGGATAAGTTTACTTACCTTGGCAGTATACTTTCCAGGGACGTAGACAGAGATGATAAGGCTGACACACATACATTGCCAGAGCTAGCTCAGTGTTGGGGAAGTACTGAAACAAAGTGTGGGAGAGAAGAGGTATTGGACTGTCTACCAAACTGAAGGTCTACAGAGCTGTTGTGCTGACCTCATTGTTGGATGCCTGTGAAATCTGGACAGCACCATGCCAGGAAACTGAATCGCTTCCATTTGAATTGTCTTAGAATGATTCTGAAGATCACTTGGTAGGATAAGGTACTAGACACTGAGGTCCTTTCTCAAAGTAAACTGCCAAGCATTCAAACTCTTCTTCAGGGAGTGCAACTCTGATGGACTGGCCGTGTTGTTCGAATGCCAAAAGTATATTTGCCCAAAAGACTGTTTTATGGAGAACTCTCACAAGGCAAACATACACTTAGAGGTCAGAAGAAGTGATACAAAGATACTTTCAAAGTCTTTCTTGAAGAATTTTGGAATCAATTGTGAGACATCAGAGACAGTAGCACAGGACTGCCCACTGTGGCATGCCTGCATCAAAGAAGGCATTGTGCTCTATGAACAAAACAGAATTTCAGTAGCTCAAAAGAAACTTGAGATGTGTAAGTTAAGACATCTCCACTTCAAATGTTCATATGGGCTATTTGTGCCCATCCTGTGGTAGAACCTTCCAAGCTCATATTGGTCTGATCAGCCATAGTTTGGCATACTTTATTTTGACTTCAACACAATGATGTCATTTTGCTCCTCATTGAGAACAAAGGAAAACCATCAACCAACAGAATGATGTGGCAATAAAAATTGCACAGTTACTGTATGAATGCAAGGACTAGTTCCTGACATTAGCAGAAAATATTTTTTTTCTCCTTTAAGTAGAAGTGTTTTAAATACTGTCTAGCCAAATGTAATGTAATGCCAAGGAAAGGCAATTTCCCAAGGTTCAAAATACCAGCATAGGTGCTCTCCATTTTATTCAGTGACAAACCAAGAACAGAGAAGATCAAAACATGACATCATTCCAAATACAGCATTTACTAAGTGTGATTAAATAATCTCCAAGTACTACCCCACCCCTGGACCTTCCAATCATTCAATCAATTACAAAGTCCCTGTTCTGAATACTACTCCACCCCTAGGCTGTACCTTCATTTAGTCCACCACAAAGCCCCTCTTCTCAAATGGAGATTAGTTTCCAATCTAAGTAAAGTACATTCATTTGTTCAACAACAGAACACAAAAAGGTCAAAAGTTCCCCACCCCTGGATCTACCCCAGAGTTACATCAAGTTTAAGCACAGCACTTAGTACTTCATCTTGAAGTTCTCAGCAATCTTAGTTCCTGGGGAGACAAGGCTTAGCAAGGCCACAAGATACATTGCCAGTCCCTTCATTAATTCATCCTCAGTCTGTAGAACAGTCCTAGAACCCCTGAAAACATTAGCAAAACCCTCTCCCAGGATTTCTGTAAACATACAATAAGAAGATCCTTCTTCAGGGCTTCTGAACCAACAGAAAGGTTCCCAGACCCCTGCAACAACAGCACTGTCCTTCACCAGTGGACAGTATTCACTCTGTCTGCAGGACAGTCTCCAGACCCCTGCAACAACAGCACTGTCCTTCACCAGTGGACAGTATTCACTCTCTGTCTGCAGGACAGTCTCAGGATCTCTTAGCCAACAGCCAGGTTCCAGGACTTCTTCAACAGGACTATCTTTCACCAGTGGTCAAATCTGGCAAAACAACATCAAAACAGACTGACAAAGTACCAGCAAAACATCCATGTCTCTTCAGTCCTTGGCAGCTCCGGGGGCAGGTCTCAAAAGTCCAGGGCAATTCAAGGTGGCCCCCAGCAATTCTCTTAGTCTCTCTCTGCCTCCACGAGGTGCTGCTTCCAAAAAGTTCTTCTGCCTCCCTCTTGTGTCTCTCCAAATCTACGTCACCAGCTCCTCCCAGTTCAGGACTCTCTTTTCACATCAACAAGTCCATCCCACAGGTGGGATTAACAAGCTCTGGGTTTTAACACAATCAATTTGAAAAACTAAGCCAATACAGGAGAATCTTTAAATGCCATTACTATCACACCAAAAGATCAAGTCGCAGGAAATATACGAACAAACTTAAAGCCTGTTGCCTTACCAAAAAAGATGGAGATAAATAAGATAGATAACAGGAAGTTAGCAACACTTTGTTAATCTATCATGAGATACTGAACATCATAATAAAAGGAAAAACAGTTTATCTAACATTTAGTCCAAATTTTACAGACTTCTAATGTATAATATTCTCTGAAGTAAAGTCATTTCTATGTCCATACTTGAATTTTGATGTTTTTGGCAATTGTATGTTTTAGTTTTGTTTTGAAATCAATACTTATAGAAAGCAACCCATAAAAGGTGAGAGGTATGGGAGGAGGCAAAAGAAAAAGAAAAAAAGAAAGTTACAGAATAATTGTAATATATATATATATATATATATATATATATATATATATATATATATATTTAAAAGGAATAGCAAGTTGTGCACAATAGATTTGCAGTTTCATGAGCAATCATCTTTTTTTCCTATTGTACTATGTTATGAAAATGCTTGTTTTAATTCTTAAATATAGAATAAATTAAAAAAAATTAAAAGGTATTTGGTGTAGTTGAGAGTGGGCCTCATTGTCAGGAAGATCTGGCTTCAAGTTCTGCCTCTGACATTCTGGCTTTGTGACCTTCAGTTGGCGCTTAACTTCTCACTCCTCCATATAGCTCCCAAATGCTCAAAGTCATAGAGGAGTTTCTGCCTTACATCAGTAGAGTGGGTTTCCTCAGCAGAAATCTCCCACACTAGTGAAAGCATAGGTCCCAAAACTGATAAAACTGTTTATAGTATTGTAGCTCCAATGCAATATTTATAGCACCCATGATCATGACGAAGACCGCGAGATTAAGTATTGCATGATGTTCGATTAAAAAACATACCAGATTCTCCAGATAGAGGATAGAACTGAAGGATTTATTTAGACATCAGAAAACTGAATCCCAAAACCAGTAAGCCGATTTCATTATAGTACCAAAGATCTTCAGAAGCCATAATAACACGGAGAGCCATGCCATTCTTCAGCCTTACCACAAACCAATACAAGATCAATATCTACTCACTAGCCTATCTGACTCCTTGCCTGAGCATCCTCTCTCCCCCACCATCTTGCTAGCTCTGACCAGCTTCCTGAGGGCTCTGCTTACCTTCAGCAAACTCCTCCCACCACAGGCTCCATGTGACTACATTCAGCCTATCAGAGGGCAGAGTTTACTTTCAAAGCAGGGGAGGTCTTCAAACTCCCCCCTAGGTCTATTAAGGGGCAGGGAAGATCTTCAAATTCCCATTCCCATTACAAGTACCTATCTCACAGGGCTGTCAGAAGGTCTGACATGATGTTTGTAAAGTTCTTTGTTCACCTTGAGGTGATAAACTGTTAATTGTTAATATTCTTATTGATTAGTTTTTTTTAAAGGCTTAACGGTCTATTTTTATAGTTGTGATTAAATTGGTAGCTATTTGTTTCAGTCTAGGGCAGCCTTTTTTTTTTTTTTTGCTTTTTGGAGGGGGGGGAAGGCAGGGCAATTGGGGTTAAGTGACTTGCCCAAGGTCACACAGCTAGTAGGTGTTAAGTGTCTGAGGCCAGATTTGAACTTAGGTCCTACTGACTCCAGGACTGGTGCTCTATTCACTGTGCCACCTACCTGTTCCAAGGGCAGGAATTCTTAAACTGGGAACTGTAATTTTTTTCTAACATTTTAATAAATTTATTTTAATATGATTGCTTTCCTTTGTAATCATATTTACTTTATGCATTTAAAAATATTATTCTGAGGAGGGATGCATAAACTTTACCAGAGTGACAAAGAAATCTGTGATACAAAAAAGGTTAAAGCCCCCAGGGCTAGGACAATCTCCTATTGCCTAGATAAATCTGACTGGCAATCCAGTCAAAGGGAAGCTTTCTGCCGATGTGGAGGTCTAGTGTGTCATATTCATCAGCTCCTTCTCATGTCCTGCCAAGATTTATCTCTGATGAAGGAGAAAAGAGGGAGGCTTCTACCAACTGATGGCAGGCTGACCTGACAAGCCTTTCTTCTTCTACGGGAGAGTAGAAATATTTTCTCACATGTGCTAGTGTTTAAACTTACTAAGGCTTTGCCTGGTTCTGCTTTTGCTATGAAGGCCCTTGAATAGAAATAGATTTTCCCTTTTCAGTGACTTAGAAAAATGTCTCCACTCAGGACACCTTCTTCCAATCCAGACACTGCAAGACTGGAATCTGAAATAGATGTATTAGGTAGATACTTCACATTCTCTTTCTTTTTCTTTTTAAGTAGAATTTTATTTTTTTTTCAATTACATGTAAAGGTAGTTTTTAGCATTCTTTTTAAAATAAGATTTTGAGTTCCAAATTTTTCTCCCTTCCTCCCTCCCATTTCCCCAAGATGGCAAGTAATATGATATAGGTTATACATGTGCAATTGTGCTAAACATATTTCCACATCAGTCATGTTGTGAAAGAAAAAAACAGAGTAAAAGGGGAAAACCACGAAGAAAAAAAAACCCAACAAAGTGAAAAGAGTATGCTTCAGTCTGCATTCAGATTCCATAGTTCTTTCTCTGGATGTGGATAGTATTTTCCATTATGAGTCTTTGGAATTGTCTTGGATCATTGTATTGCTTGAGAAGAGCTAAGTCAATCATAGTTGATCATAGCACAATGTTGCTGTTACAGTGTACAGTGTTTTCCTGGTTCTGCTCATTTCACTCAGCATTAGTTCATTTAAATCTTTCCAGGTTTTTCTGAAATCTGCCTGCTCATCATTTCTTATAATACAATAGTATTCTATTACATTCATATACCACAACTTGTTCAGTCATTCCCTGATTGATGGACATCCCCTCAATTTCCATTTCTTTGCGACCACAAAAAGAACCACTATAAATGTCACATTCTCCTTCATCAAAGAAAAGTAAGCCCCCTAGAAGAGAGGAATGAGATTTTGAAATGGATCTTCCCACTATCTATAAGCCACCATCTTGCTGGCTGATTGAAGCAGTTTATTAGTTAAAGAGCTAATTCCTTTATAGATTCCAGGCCCAGCGCTCTACCCACTGTATCACTGAGCTAAAATAGCTAACAACCTGCCACAGACAGTAATTTGTCTTGGAAAAAACATAGGGAATTTTTAAATTTTTGAACTTTTTTGGACTTAAAATTTTGTGATTCTGTGATGCAGGCTGGTTAGGTTGGTGATCTTCCACCAGTGAAGAAAGAGAGGAAATATGTAGATAGAAATAGCAAAAGTGACTGATCAAGCTAAGAATTCTACTGTTGATATATAAGGGATTCTATAAATCTCTAAGTTTATCCTTTTCTAACTTACTCAAGATTGGTGTATTCAAAAGTGCCATCATCCTGTTTACTCTATATTGGTGCACTGTAAAACTTCTTTGGTTCCTTTTGTCTACATTATGAATCTACCACACTCTACCTCCTCCCTAAGATACTATGGTAAGCCTATGTATGTGTGTGCATATAACACACATCAGACAGGTTGAGTGCTGTCCTTCCTAATAGACACCAAAAGCGATATAAACATTCTTTATTTCTGGTCTGGCATCAAGTCTGCTCTCAGGCAAGAGGCCCTATACAAATAACCTTGAACATCTTATAGGCAAGCACTCAATTAATAATTCATTAGAATAATGTCAAATTATCTTGTTTCATGTAGAGAGAGGGTTATAAGCATCAACACACATTTTAACAGATAGAAAATGTTACATTTGACATCTTAGTATGTAAGGATGATAATGGATTTAAGTCTATTAAAGATGTCTGTCTATAGCTTTAAACAGGTCTTTCAAACTTCCTCTTAATTTTTTTTTCTTCAGGTTAAAACTAATTATTCAGAAAGAAAAAAGGATTAAAATTGGATCAGTGTGGAACAATTCATTCCCTTAGAGGGCTGTTATAATTCTGTTATTGTATCATTGCCATAATATTTACAAAATGACACACTTATCTCACTATTATCAAGTTTTGAATTACAGTTGCCTAAGTATGCTTCAGGGATGCCTGTTGAATTATCAGATACATTCTGGACCAGAATTTCTATTCTCAACTTTCACCCTTTTAGAGAGGGATAAATTTGTAAGACAGATACTCATCAGGTCAGTCCTAGCACTTCTTTCAAATTCACTTATATTACCTTACCTACCCCATATTTGTAGAAAGGAGGGAATGAAGAAAATAATATATCTAGATCCTTGTCATTGGAGGCTAATACAGGTGTAAACTAAGTTGAGTCTGGGGTGGATAGCTTTGGTCTAGAATCAGGAGGGGGGAACCTGTGGCCTTGAGACCACATGTAGACTTCTATGACCTCAAGTACGGCCCTTTGACCAAATCTGTGAAGTTTAGATTCAAAGGACTGCATTAGAGGACCTAAAGGAACACACGTGGCCTCAAGACTGCAGGTTTCCTGCACCTGGTCTAGATCATTTCTGGAGATCTAGGTTGAACCTGTCTCAAGTCTATGGGGATTTGGGAGAGTATTAAAGATGTTTTTGGAATAGAAATGGAAATTTAGTTTTCTTTAGGATGTGTTTAGATTCAAACCAGTTCATATTTGACCTACCGTGAATTCATCCTAAGTCTGTATTCAAATCAACCCAAGATTAATATGTGTGTGTGTGTGTTTACTCAGAATCCTTTTTACTAAAGATCCTTAACTGATGGACCTATATCTCCTGGGATTTCTCCTGATAAAGCATACACCCAGATTTAGCTCTGTTCACCTCTGTGATTACCATTCTTTCATATGAGATGAATAGATATTAATCTTTCTTTTTTTTTGTTACTGATTACTCATTGATAACATCTGCCATTTCCATCTGGCTTAGAAGGAAAAGATCTCTAGAGGGCATAACTTGTCCTTATTCACTTCCTCACTATCCTTTGGAGTATATTTTGTAACTTCCCCACTGATTAAAATCTTCCTGTTTCTTTCCTGGCTATGAGATGTCATTGTATTATGCAAAATGGACACCTTGAATTTCAGGGAAACAGGCATGATTGTTTGTTTCTTGAGGTGCCAAATTAGGAAGTGACTTCCATTAAACACCAAAAGAAATGAATGTTAAAGATATTCTCTCTGCAGATTACTGGCAGAAACATACAGTACTTAGCAGGAGTGTGGGGGTGCTAGAACACCCCAGATTGCTGCCTCTCTCCATTCTGGCTTTGCCCTTCCTATCTTTTAAATTATGAGCTCTGCCTCCTAACCTGCAGATGGCAACCCAGATGTTTCATCGACAATTCTGTGGCATAGCCAACCCACACTGAAAAACTTGCAAATTTATTTGGTATCATGATTTTCTAGTGCAGGCTTTGTGATATGGTGACAAGAACACTGGATTTAGGGGTTAAAACACCCGGATTTGAGTCCTAGCTTTGTCTCTTACTAGCCACAATATGTCCATTCTAGCTTGATATTTATGAGCAGAGAAATCTTAGGCAGGGTCTTTCTGGGCTTCAGTTTCCTATACCAGTAAAAAGAAAAAAATATATAGTGGTAGAGAGTTAAGTTTTTTGTAAACTCTGAAGTGCTATGTAAATGTCTGCTATTACAATGACTGAATGTCATTAAACTTTTGGATCTTTAGTTGTATTTTACCTTTGAATAGTTTAAGAATTCACCATCACTCTGGTTAAAGTTGAAAGCTTTTTTTCTTCCTTAGCTGGCTTCTCAAAGATTTCAAAGGAAGATAATCTACTGAAGGGTTATGCTAGTATGAAAAAAAAAAGAACATAATCTAAATAGTATCTTTTCTCAAAATTGGGTGGATGGTCTTTGGAAGCAAACCAACTAGTAAATCAATCAGAATAGGTCTGAAGGCTAACTTCATAGAACCTTGTTTTGAGAAATAGAAGTGACATTGTGTTCAAATGAATGAAACAATATGTTAACCTTAATGATACCATAAGCAATTAGTAAAAGCCAAGACAAGTTCATGTTGATATCTAATATTTTTACCATATTTCACATAGGAAATAGTATTTCTTGTGAGAAAAATAAGCTGGAACAAGAAACATCTAATTATTTAGAGCCTGCTGTGCTCTCATAATTTTTAGAGAATTTTTGGTCTGATGCTCAATTTCTACACTACATTTGGTTGGGTTTGAAGCTGCAAACTTATTCACTAATTTTGTAATAGCTTTTATTTTTCAGTGGTTACACTGTGTTTAATAGCTGCTTACATTTGCATGATACCTTATAGTTCACAGCATATTGTCACATTTGTTATCTAATTAGATCTTCCAACACTTTGGTGAGGTAGGTAGAGCAAGCATTACTACTCCCATTTTACAGACAGGAGCACTGGAGTTCCAAGAATTCTAGTTGACCGTAGCCACAGCACAGGTAAGTGTCAAAACCAGAAGATGAAAATAGAGGAGCATTGGGTCTCTCTGCTCTTTGACCCCTTGAACTTTCTAACCCTCCTATTTTGCTTTGGCACCTACTTGGTAAGGAGGTCTAGGCTAAGTTGTGGGAAAGATAAAAAGTTTAGATGAGGCCCAATTCCTGTCCTCATGAGAGGACATGAATGTGTCATAACACATACACTTTGGTTTTGATAGATGTATGACTTCATTGGCATGGGTGCTGTTCTGATCCAGTTCATACCTCTTCTCTACCTTCATATTCTGTGAATTATTTTCTAAAGACTTCCCTTAATTTGCCATGGGGGATCATCCCAAGAGATCAGAAGCTTAGTTCTTTGACCATATGTTGGCCCCCATTGGTTATTTTTCATTCTCAGTATGACACTGTTCTACTTTTTCTTTAAGTCATACATGTCCTTGATAATGTCTCTTATACCACTTCTTAAATGCAAGTAATAGTTGGTAATATGTTGTAACCTACTTGTGTTCACCAGCCTCTTCCAATTGCTCTTAGTGTTAGTTGCAATTATTCTTCCACTGAGCTTGTGATTTTACATGATTCACAGTCATATAGCACCAATACAGAGTATCAGTGTTGAAAAGATCAACATTTGTGGCAGAAAGCAGTTTGGGATCAGTGAAAGTGCTATAAAAATGTTCAAATGCAATCCAGCTTGTTCTCCTTTTTCTCCTCCTTAGTTCTTAGCCCAGATTGTCTTCTGTTGACTGTGTCTGTCCAAGATATCTATGCTTATAGGTGAAATATCTTGATGTTCTACCTATCCGTGTCACAATTAGGTTGACACATTTTTCATTCATTTTTTTTTTCACTTTGGTTGGTGAGACAAATCTTTCACATTATTGTGGATTTCACATTACTGAGGAACTTTGCAGAGCTGGAAACTTTGATGCAATTAATACAAAGTCATCTATGGATAGGCACATCAAAAAGCCTTCTCCCTGATAGGGAATCCTTCTTCTGTTTTGTCTCCTTGGAAGGACGTCTCTCTTGATGCTTCTAGACATAAAGTATGTCTCCTTATTTTATGCCTTTCTGAGTACAGAGACCAGATTGTGGTTTGTTGTTGGGGTAGAGGGACAGATTGGGGAGAAGTGGAGCAAAGTTTGTCAGCCTTTTTAGTCTTTTCTAACCTATTAAGTCCATATGTTTTTATAGAAAAGAGAGACCTAGCATCCCTACTTCCTTTCAAGTGCTCTGCAGTCCATCAAATAATCAATCAATAAGCACTTATTAAATCTATGTCAGTTACTGGGCTAAGTACCAGGTATACACAGATGAAAATAAAAGAGCCCTTGAGGTCCTTCCTGATACCCCAGTTGCTAACTCTCTCTTATTTCCAAATTATTTTTATTTACTTTGAATGTTTTCTATTTACTTATTTCTTTCCATGTTGTCTTCCCCTCCTTACCATAAGTAGAATTGTAAGTTTCTTGAAATCAGTGACCATTTTATTTTTGTGTTTGCGTGCCCAGCACCTAGAATAACAACTGAGACACAATAGATGTTTGATGAATGGTTGTTAAATTGAATTGAACTGATCATGATGGGCTGAGATTGTAGTCTCAACCCAATTTCACTCAGTTCTTTTTCTGTTTGAGGAAGTACAGCTTTGAAAGGGGGTGCTAGGTACTATGCTTTTGGGACTCTCAAACAGAGGGGTTTCCAGATGATACTTGGTATCAATAGAGACAGGATTGTGGACAAGTTCTCATTGTAATTATGTCTGACATAGATTAGAATTTAATGCATGTAGGTATTGTTTGAGGAGAGCATTGAAGATTTTGTTCCACCCAATCAAAAGTTAAAAAAATAAGGTTTTTTGAATATGAAATTTCTCTGTATATATTATTTTTTGAGATGTGCACACACACAAAAATAGCTATCATACAAATGAGGCAAGTTGGTAGTATCAGGATGAGCACTAGATCTAGAGTTAGGAAGATATGAGTTAAATGTTATCTCCAATGTTTACTGTGTGACCCTGTACAAATAACTTCTGTCTGGCTCAATTTCCTTAACTCTAAAATGCATGTAATAATAGTAGGTAGTTTGTTGCGAGGATTAAATAATAATAACAAATAATGATAATTTGCTGTGAGGCTTAAATAATAGTACAAAATTGTTGTGAGATAATGAGATAATATTTGTAAAGTGCCTACCACATAGTAGACATCTAATAAATACTTCTTCCCTTCCATTCTTCTAAGTGCACAAGAAAGATACAAAGTGTTATTGGAGATCTGAAAAGGGAAGGTAATTATTTATTTGGCGATCAGAGAAGGCTTCATGGGGAGCTATCATTTAAGTCAGACCTTAGAGGTTGGGTGGGGATTCAAAAGAGGACAGGGTGTGTGTAAGGATGATGATCAGTTCAGTTTGCTTGGAATACAAAGTATGTTTAGGGAAGTAGCATAAAATAAGTATATAAAAATAAAGAGACATCATATTTTGGAAAGTCATGAATACAATACAAAGATTTTAAATTTTCTTTAATGGACAACAAAGAGCCATTACAGTGTTTTGAGCAGAACTCTACGACCTTAATTCAGGGTCTCCTGTTCTCTTGCCTGACTCTCTCAATGAGTTCCTAACTGGTAAAAATACCATATTGCTCCTAGTCCCTCTGTTTTCAAACCCATTTTTTACACAGTTTCTTAAACATTTTCCTAATGCATAGTATTGATCATGCCATTTCTCTGCTCTAAAACTTCCACAGACTTTCTATTGCCTCTAAGAAAATAAAAAAAAAATAATAGCAAGGACTTCAACATATAGAATGAAACTCAAACTCTCTCTCTCTTTTTTTAAGCAATCAGGGTTAAGTAACTTGCTCAAGGTTACACGGCCAGTTATTTCAGGGTGTGGTGCTAAGTATCTGAGCCCTGGTTTGAACCCCAGGTCATCCAGACACTGGAGCTGGTGCTCTTACTCGCTGTGCTACCTGGCCGCCCCATAACCTTACAGTTCTTAAACTCACTCATTTCCCATCACCTACTCCTCCACCCCACAAGTGTATGACTTCCATGTTCATGAACTTTGAAATTCCCTTATATGATCCCTTTCTGTTGTTATTCCAAAAGTCCTTCTATAATGTAACCCCAAACTCTGTTCTTCATCCTCTCTGTGACCCCCAATTCCTCAGCCTCTTAGTTCTTTCCTAGACTATCTCCCTTGGTACTGGTTACATTCTCTTCCCTTTCCCATCTTGACTCTTTGGTGAAGCAGAAATTATACACTTTCCCCTTCTTTGGAGTCCATTGCCCCCTTATGCTATTGCTTATCTAGCCCTAACCAGCCTCCCACCATTCACTGTCTTCTAGCCTCCTCTTGTGATGATGAAAGAAGCTGAAGAAAAATATGAAGTTGTGTTGACTAGATCCACTACAAATTAATTTTACACAATCTTAACTGGACCTTCATTGTATCAAGGCAATTGTGTTCTCTCTCTCTAAGTCATTGTCCCACTCATTACCATTTCTCCCACCTCCTTAACTGAAAACCTTGACACTGAAAAACACTTGACTACTGAAAAAATTGAGACCATTCATCAAGAGCTCCCTTTTCCCTTCTCCTCATCTCACATCACCCATATGACTTCTGACACTATTTCCATCTTTATCCCATCTCTCCCAAAGAGGTAGCTCTTTTCCTTTTTAACAAAACAACCCTCCACATGTACAAGAAATTCCATTCCATCTCATCTTCTCTAGCAGATCGTACCCTCTATCACCCTCTACTCACATTTATCTTCCATTATCTCTCTGTCTACTGACTGATTCCCTTTTCTCTATAAGAATATCATGTCTTCCTCATCCTCAAAAAGCCTTCATTTGATCCATTGATATCACATGCTATACTGCCCTATCTTCCTTTTTCGTGACTAAACTCCTTGAGAAGGGTGGTTGCAATTGAGATTTCTACTTCCTTCTCTCATTCTCTCCTTACCTCTCTACAGTCTGGCTTCTGACTTCATCATTCATCAGAAACTATTCTCTCCAAAGTTGCCAGAAATCTCCTAATGTCCAAATCTAGTGACTTTTCTCTCAGTCTCCATCTGTCTTAACCTCTGCAGCCTTTGACATTGCTGATTACCTCTTCCTGATCCTCTCTTCTCTTCCAGGTTTTTGTGACACAGTACTATCCCTCTGCTTCTCCACTAACCTCTCTGACCAATTCTTCTCAGTCTCCTTTGCTGAATCTTCTTCTACGTGGAGTTTAACTGTTGGTGTCCTCTAAGGCGTGGTCCTGGGCCCCCTCCTTTTCCCTCTATTTCACTTTGCCTCGATTTGCTTTGGTCCTGGGATACTGGCCTCCTTTCTGTTGCTCACACAACTCACTCTTATATCTCTATGTAGGCACTTTCACTGAGTGTCTCCCATGCTTGGAATACTCTCATTACTCTTCTCTACCTCCTGGCTTCCCTGAATTCTTTCAAGTCTCAGCTAAAATCCCATTTTATACAATAGTGGTGTCAAACTCAAATAGAAATGGGATTACTAAACCTTGTATAAGTATCCCAGCTGGTCTCTTAATTGACTTAGAAAACCCGCATATCGAGGCCATCTTTGTTCTATTGTATTTTTATTTATTTTGTTAAATACTTCCCAATTACATTTTTTGTTCGGCTTTTTTGGAGAGGGGGGCAGGGAAATTGGGGTTAAGTGACTATCACAAGGTCACATGGCTAGTTTTGTGTGTGTGCGTGTTAAGTGCCTGAGGCCGAATTTGAACTCAGGTCCTCCTGACTCCAGGGCTGGTGCTGTATTTACTGCGCCACCTAGCCACCCCCCAATTACATTTTAATCTGGGTTAGACTATACTCTTGGGTGTTGGGCAGTGTATTTGACATTTCTATTCTTTAAGAAGTCTTTCCCAGGCCTTCACTGCTAATAACTTCCTCTTATTAATTAAAAAAAAATTTTTCCTGTCTTATTTGTATATAATTGTTTGCATGTTATTTTCCCCATAGATCTCTGAGTTCCTTGAGATTAGGGCCTTTTTGGTCATTCTTTGTATTCTAGCATTTAGCACAGTGCCTGGTGCATATTAAGTGCTTAATAAGTGTTTTTTGACTGTCTGACTCATGGCTTGTCACTTACCTGGCATCACATAGATTGAATTTGAATTGGGGTTTTTGGCTGCAACATCACATTGTTGACTCATGCTTTTGAACTGACATTTCCTTCCCTAGTACATTTTCTCAGGCTGTAATCAGATATGGAATGTGTTCCTTCCTTATTTTCACAGTGAAGATCTTTATCGTCCTTCAAGAAGGTGGCATGAAGCCACCTCCATGAAGCCTTCCCAAATCTACATATAAATTGAAAATATTTTTTCCCTCCTAATTTTTTTCATAGCATTTGTTTATGTTTCTCCTTTGGCCATACTATACTCCCATTCATCTTATACTTACTTGTTTACCTGAAAGATGGCCTGGCTTTCCAAAGGAGTCAATAAAGGAAAGATTAAGGAGGTATGAGGAAAACCAGGAAAATATAGTGTTCCAAGAAGTCAAGGGAAGGTAGGGAATGAAAAACAAGGAGAATGTATTGACATTATTAAATGCTTCAAAAGTGCTAAGGGCACAAATTTAGCAGTTAGCAGGTTGCTAGAGACCTTTGAGAGAGTAATTTGAGAACAGGAATGGGATGGAAGCCAGATTGTAAATCAGATTGAGTGGGAGAGAAAATGAAAGCATCAGATATAGACAACTTTTTCAAGAAGTTTGACAGTGAAGAGAGAGGACAAAAGATGGTTGTTGGCACAGTTCAGTTTCTGGTATAGATGACATAATATGGTTAAGGAAGAGTTTTTATTTGTAAAATTTTGTTTTATTTAGGATTGGGGAAACTGGAATGTGTTATTTAGGCAGATAAGAAGGAGTCAGTGGAAAAGAAGGACTTGAAGAAGCATGCAAAGGGGATGACTAATGAAACAAAGTCCTCGAAGAGATTGGGAAGGATGGGATGAGGGGTAGAAGTGGAGGGATTAGCCTTAGCAAGGAGCAAGGCTACACCTTCCTCTGATACAGGGGAGAAGAGGGGAGAATGGGTGGAGGGTTTTTTTTTTTTTGAGGAGTTGAAGGAACACTTATCAGATGTTTCCAACCTTCTCAGTGAAACAGGAGGTTGTCGGCAGATAAAAATAGTTCTTAGATATGAATGGGGCAAAGAGAGAGATAGAAAACTTTGGAACTGTTATGATTAGGCATGAGATAAGGAACCGATAAGAATTTAGGTTTTTTCCTTATTTTTCCATTTTAAGTTTCTCTCTCCCTTTCTTCCTGCTCTGCATTCCAGCCATCAGTATTTGCCTGGCTCAGCTTCCCTTCTCTTCCCACCCTTCCTCTCTCTATTGCCCATTTGTTTTCCATATTGTTCATGCTCCCTATTCATATCTATGTTGCCCCCAGAATGGATGGGTATTTCTGCTAATTCAGATGATAGATGCCACTCCTGTAAGTATAATGGAGCCTATGGTTCTGGCCACCACTGGACTTAAGTAATCATTTTGTATCAGTCATTCAGATGCACTATTAGAAAAAAAACATAGATAATTTTGTCCTTTTTCCCTACTGTTGCCATGTTTCCCCAATAATAAGACACTGTCTTATTAATTTTTTTGGACAGAAAAACACCAGAGGGATTATTTTCAGGGGAGGGCTTATTTTAATGAACATTGACAGCAATTTTAATAAACAGGTAAATGTGAACAAAA
The DNA here is from genome assembly GCF_028583685.1 of Petaurus breviceps papuanus. Classification (NCBI taxonomy): domain Eukaryota; kingdom Metazoa; phylum Chordata; class Mammalia; order Diprotodontia; family Petauridae; genus Petaurus; species Petaurus breviceps. The sequence continues at coordinate 39,768,666 of NW_027185764.1, read as the reverse complement.
AAATGGACCTTTATTCAATAATGAATTCAATAAAGAACAGGATGACGCGCTCACTGCTGTAGCTCCGATTGGATGCAGCTCGGAGCGCGGCATGCGTTTCACGGGGCGGGGGGACAGTGCATACAGAGGGTACCATAATGTAGCATGTAGCGCAGGGGATCACCTTCACTACAGTAGCAATCTCAATAGGGCTTATTTTCAGGGGAGGGCTTATTTTAGAGGAATCTTACACAGTAAGGGGAGGGCTTATTTTCGGGATAGGTCTTATTATCGGGGAAACACGGTAGTTCCAGGACATTTCTTTAGTTATATGAAAGCCTAGGGTGAACAGAACATCTAAGAATGGCCTATAGTGATGCTAGTGGTCCCTACAAGAGAGCTCACAAAGAGACCCAACTAAATAACAACACTGGGGTGCAAAGGAAATGGTTGTTTTATTTCCCACTCATATTTTTCAGTTTGTTGGTGGGTATATTATTTGTAAATTTATCAAAATGCATTAATTAACTTCTGTAATCAAACTGTGTTTCTTGCTTCCACCTGATTGACTAGAATCTGTTCTTAAAGGACATTAGATTTTATGATAGATTTTGTTCTCTAAAAAATCCTATAAATTATTGCCTGATGCCTTGTGATTCTTATATTTTAAATGGTTTATTCCTGTATTTTTAAATATAGAAATTATGCCATTGTTACCACCAGAAGAGAAAGAAAAAATATTAGAGGTGAAATTAGTCTTAGGGGAGAAAGTGCATATCACTAATAATTTTAGTAGCTTTTTGGCTAAAAATTTCTAATTCTAAAGTAAATTTTCCAACTGGATCTCACCACCTGACAAGTAGTCAAATTTGGATGTACGTGGCAGATGGTGCCTTCATAGTTAATGCAAAATTACCCAGTGGCAATCCAGAATTCAGCAGAATTCATTTCTATTTGTAGTTTTCTATTATTTTTCAAAGCAGAACAGTAGGAGTGAGCTGCTGCTTACTGAACCTTATCTGTCTAGGTGTCACAGCCCTGCCTGTAATTGAGGCTGACCCCATACCTACTTTTCATTTTTAATTGGTGTTTAACAGAATTATAAGTAGATGGATCTGATTCTTTAGTGGATCTCATTAGATGACTGTAAATAATCCCGTCTTCCCTTTTCCTGAATAAATTATATTTGCTCAAATAGATAAGACTTAAATAATATTAAAGGGAAAAATTTTGGCTGTCTTGTAGGTACAGCACCCATTTACATATACATATTGTGTAACTAAATTTCTAACAAAAATTTCTAGCTGAAAGGGACCTAGAGATCTAAATTTGAATACTGACTTTCTCTTATTACCTGATTGACTTTGGGCAAGTAGCAAATTTATGCCTTAATTTCCTCATCTATAAAATGAGGGGGTTGAACTTAATGACTTTCTAAGGCTCCATATCTATTATCTTATGATTATCAAGTGCTCACATTTAACATATGAGGAAACTAAGGAGGAAAGTACGGACTTCAGTGCTCTTTCCAATAATCCTGAGTTTCATCTAGCATTCTATAAGCGCAATAAGCACAGAGAAAATGTGTAACAAATGCATGCCTATTGATTAAACAAAAATATGGCTCTCTTACAGAATTCTCAATCCAATCGCTAAATATAATTTCCATCCTTTCTTCCCAGCAGAAATACATCTCTTTAGGCTGAATACCCATGAAGAATAGGATTACATAGATGGGCGAGTCAAATGGACAAAATATATATGAATATATGAAATATATATGAAATAATGAATATATATGAAATGATACCTACTTGGTATCATTTGAAGGGTGTTGAAACATATGTTTGAATAATAATCTCTCCCCCAGCCCCTATCTTTCTGAAAAGGTAAGCATTTTCATTAGGAAAAGCCATTGTTTTTTGGTGAGGTTGTAGAATATATGTAAAATCTTGGTAATTTATGAAATCCTCGTGTTAAAAGTGTGTGATTTGGTACACCGAATATCAAAAAACAAGAAGATAAAAGCACACTTTGACCATTAGACAGGCACAAAAGGGACATACAGGAGGGAATAATTATTAGGCTGTGATTAAAATATTGCTGAAACAACCCCCTTTACAATAATCCTGAAAGAATTCCTCAGTAGGCCAAGAAGATGAGGCTTACTTTCAAGTATAGAACATAAAGTATGACTAATGTTCCATAAAGGTTAGGCAATAAATAGTAGTAATAGTAGTAGTAGTAGTAGTAGTAGTAGTAGTAGTAGTAGTAGTAGTAGCAGTAGTAGTAGTAGTAGTAGTAGTAGTAGTAGTAGCAGTAGTAGTAGTAGTAGTAGTAGTAGTAGTAGTAATATTACTGCTACTACTACTACTAATATAGTTACATATTGTAATTTTAAGGCTTCCAAAGCATTTTCTGCACAACAATCATTTGAAGTAGGTAACCCAAGTATTATTTTCCATTATTTCTTTTTTTTTCTTCTTTGTAATGAATTTTATTTGTAACAAAGTTATTCCCTGTATATAGCATATGAGTGTTTGCTTGAAGGGAGACAGAATTTCTAGACTTTTTCTCCCTTCTCTTTACAAGTGAAATTTTAAATTTTGTTAGGAAAGGAAACAAAAGGTAAAGGGTAGAGACTATCATTCTACTCTCTTCAGAGAAGAGGTGCTAGGTTAGAATCATATTTCCCTAGAATTATAGCAGCTCCCTTAAATATTGTTAGCCTGGGGGATGTAGTTTTCAGGTTCGAGATAAACTTTTGATCTCTATTCATTAATGGGGAATTGAAGGTCCAAACTTTATAGTCAAGGCTTGACTCTCTACCAAATAACTCTACAATGAACACACATGGGAAGTAGCAAAGAAACCTATTTATCCAAGTCAATAGCAAAACAGAAATCAGAGAAAGTATACTTAGGAGAACATATACCAAAGAATACAGAGTGAAGGAATCCTTCAATTGGGGGTGAAATAACTCAGTTCATAAGAGAGAGTCCCAGATCTCACTCAAGGGAGAATTCCTTGAAGTCTCCAGTGTAGCACAGGGATGTGGGAGAGACTGCCAGTTCCCTTCATGACTTTTCCCCCAGGGTCTTATATTCTCTTCAGTAACCTGAAGTGGGGTTTATATTGTCTATCTTCTCTCTCAAAGCTGGGAGCCATAAGCACCAAAAGCAACTTTTTAGATCTTGAAAAAACTCAAGAGCGTGAAGAGACTCCAAAGGCCTACAGAGCCTGAATAAACCAGTTCTCTTCTTTTCACTCTTCCCCTCATGCAAACGTGGGGCAGTGATTTCTACCAATGAGGAGAGAGTCCCATACAATGGATTCTGAGACTTAGGTTGCATTCCTCCCATGGATTGCAATTCCTTGCAAAAATCAGCTAGGACAAGTCCAAAACCTATAACTACACAGTATAAAGATAGACATTAGAGTTTTAAAACAACAAGGGTCATTTTCTTGGCTTCCCAAGTAACCATCCTTCATTGAAAAAGAAATGGAAACCATTGAAATGGAAATTAAACAAATTATTTATTGTAACATTAGCAGATGATGTAGTAGACATAAAACAGACCATCATCTATATAAAGAATAATCATAACACAAAACAATAAAATAAACAAAAAGCAAAATAAGCAAACTCAAAAATGTAGTAATTCACATGTACAGCAGTGGACATGCAACTACATGCAAGGCACATTTAGTATTCTTGCCTAGGTACTTATGTAACAATATCTTCAGATTTAAGTGTAACATCATAACTTAGCCAGATTACTAATCCAGTAGGCCTACTTCTTTTGTCACTGATTAATCTTTTTTAATTTTTTTTTCTTTTTGGAGGGCAGTTGGGGTTAAGTGACTTGCCCAAGGTCACATGGCTAGTTTTTGTGTTGTGTCTGAGGCCAGATTTGAACTCAGGTCCTCCTGACTCCAGGGCCAGTGTTCTATTCACTGTGCCACCTAGCCATCCCAAACTGATTAATCTCTTTAGTGCAACACCTAGTAGTTGCTTTGGCTGACATCAGGATTATTATAGACTTGAATGTCTACACTTGGGCTGGCAGCCATGACAGGCTGGCTATCAAGATGTTCTTGGGAATTACCTAATTATATGGTTCATAAGTCAAATTAATAAGGAGATACTGTCATGTAGGAAGATGGCAAAATATTACCAATCAATTCAACTTCCAAAAATGGATCTCTGGAATTTTCTCATGATAGAAGAGTTTTCTTCAATTGTCAAGTAAACATATGCTTTGAAAAGTTCTTCAGAAAAAATATGTTGGTTCTAATCAGAAAAAAATTGTACATCTAAGTAATAACTTATGGTATGTAACCCACAATTAGTATTTTATCCTTTTACTCACTGCTCCCTGTTGTATTCTCTGGGGACAATTAGGACAAATCTATTCCTGTTTCCATAAGACAACCCTTCAAATATCTGAAGACAAGCTATAATGTCCCTCCTAAGTTGTCTTGTCTTTAAGCTCCCCTTCTTCATCTTCTATATCCACCTCTCGAACCTCTTCAAAGTCTTCAAACATCTTAATTATGCATGGGCTAACCCGAGGTGTCTTCCAACCGAATTCTGTGATTCTATACTAGACATGATTATTGAGTCATTTTTAGTAATCTTTGGAAAATTGTGTTGACCTTTAGAAATGGAGGTTGTGATACCAATAGCCCACTTGGATTCATGAAGAGTGAGTCATGGAAGACATACCTTATTTCTTTGCTAATTAAGTTAACTAGGCTGGAGGATTAGGGAAATTCTATAGATATTTAATGTGGATTTGAACAGTGCATTCATCAAAGTTTCTCAAGATATCCTTAAGAGTAAAATGGAGAAATGTGGGCTATGTAATGATATAAAAAGGTGGGTTATGAATTAGTTGGGTTACTAGATTCAAAGAATCTGGATCAACAGTAATAATTGACAATTATAATGCATTTCAAAAGTTGTGAAATCATTTTCATATATTATTTGATATATTTATATATATTATTTGATTTTCCCAACAAATGATGAGGCAAGTATGACAAGTATTATCATCCCCATTGTACATAAATGAGAAAAATGAGTTTACAATAGTGTAAATGACTTGCCTATGGTCACATAGCCAGAAAGTAATAAAGGTGTGTTGAACTAAGGTCAACTTGAATATAGGGTTAGCATTCTGTCTATTATACCATGATAATACTAATGATAATATGATAATGATAATACTAATATTAATGCAGAGGGAGATCTCAAGTGAGGCACCACAATTTCTTTCCTTTACTGCTTTTTTTTTCTGTTATTTTTTCAGTGGCTTGGACGAAGGCACATTTATTATATTTGTGATTCATGCAAAAGTGGAAGTAAGAGCTTATCCATTGGATGACAAAATGAAATGACAAGACAGAATGATGAGTAGAATTTAACAAGATGATATGGAAGCCAAATGCAAAATAACCAATACTTGGGTTAAAAAATTCAGTTGTAGAGGTAAAAAAATATTGGGAGGTGGGTCTAGACCACGTTTTTGTGTAACATTAACCTTGAGGTTTTAGAGAAATGTGAGCTTAAGATGAATGCAATATGATAGCCAAAATGCTATTTCAGTCTTAGACTTCATTAATAGAAGCGTGGTATATGGAAGGAGAAATATTGTCACCTGTCCTGTAGTAGTCTGCCATGATCAGACCACATATGGACGACTGTGCCTGTGGTCATTTCTGGGTGGCTGTCACTTTTTAGTATGATCATTGACAGAGGAATTTCGATAAAAGCAGTCAACCATGATGATTAGGAGACTTGGAGCAAAGTTTTACAGGAAGATGTTGAAGTATGAGTTTTGTCTAACGAAGAAAGTACGTGTGTGTGTGTGTGTGTGTGTGTGTGTGTAGGACATGATAATTGTCTTTGAAGATTTGAAGGCTTATCATGTAAAAGAAGGATTAGACATTTTGTGTGATCCCAACAATGGGTAGTAGTTGTGGAAAGACTTATTTTTGTTCCAATATAACAGACTCTTAGATTTATCCAAAAGTGGAATGTACTGCCTCAGGAGACAGTGAATTACCCACCACTGGCTGTCATGAAGTGGAGACTGGATGACCACTTCTTGTACCAGGTCTTTCTTCTCAGTTATAAATTAAACCAGAAAATATCCTCAAGTTCCTTCCAACTCTGAGATTCTCTGAAAAAGACAGAATTGGAAGCAGAGGAAAAAATACAAAGAATGATGTACTATTAATAATGGGAGAAAAAAGTGAGTGTACAGTACATATAAATCTGGGCATATATTTTTACTATTCATTAGAATGTAGGTTCCTTAAGGTTAGCATGTGTTTTCAATTGTATTTATATCCCAGCATCTAGCATAACAACTGGCACATTAGGCATCTAATAAAAAGTTCATTGGATAGAATTGATTTGAATTTCTCAGTATTTGTGCTATCCCTATAATTGTGTACATTCTAACATGACTAAGTATATTTGATGCTCAAACTGACTTAATATCTAATTAAAAGACCGACAATGAATACTTTCTTTGTCTATCTATTGTTACTTTGAAAGTCTGAGAGGTGAAAACACAGAATAGTGCAGGATAAGGCACAAAAGGCACAAAATTTATTTCAGTAAATTAAAATAAATATCCCCAAAGTACGAGTTTTAAAAACTCTAATTCTGTAAGAACTTGAAAGAAACTTCCAGATTGCCTATAACTATACTATTATAATAAAAAATAAAACAAAGCGCAATAGCAGTCCCAAACTGTTCAAAAATAAAACCAAAAGAATCCCAACTTCTTAAAAACACTGACTCAGTGTTTGACTCATTGCTGATACACTGAATATAGGAAGTTATTCTTCTTTTGAAATGTCAGGAAAAGGTCAGTCTTCATCAAGCAGAGTAAAAAAGACTTGAAATATTCTAGCTTTAATACTATTAAATAGCTTAAGGTTCAGATTATGTATTAAAGTTATGAAGGGTTTCAGAACAGGAACTAAAAAATTGATCAGAATCAGTAAATGGTATGAAAAAAACATCCCTGCATTTACTCCTGTCATGATTGTTGGTAACTGTAGATTATAAATGCTGGTCATGCATTTGTGATATTGCAAAGATCTGAACCAATTCTAGAACTTTTCAAAAACTAGATTCTAGAAACAACAACTAGCACTGCTACTAGTACTACTACTACTATTTACTAGCTAATATGTACGTAGCACTTAATATGTGCCAGGAACTGTGCTGATCACTTTGCATTTATGATCTCATTTGATCCTCACAACAATGCTGGGAGGTAGGTGCTATTATTATCCTCATTTTACAGATGAGGAAACTGAGGCAGAGGTGAAGTGACTTGCCCAGGGTCACTTAGCTAGTAAGTCTGAGGCTGGATTTGAACTCATATCTTCCTGACTCCAAGTCCAGCAGAATATAGGGCTCAGTAAGTATTTGCTGAAAGAAAGGAAGGCAATCTGGTGAACTGGCTAAACATCTTAGGAAACTTGGCCTTGACTAAAATGTTGTGGGACACTTTTCCCCAAATTCATTCACTGGTCCATACTTTATTAATTAAATCAATGTCTGTCCTCTCATGGATGTCATTCTAAATGTTCTGTGTCATGGACCAGGAATCTTAAGACTTCTATTGTTGTTTGCTTAGAACATCATGTAATTTGAGAAAGTCATTAACAAACAAACAAAACCAGGTTGGGGGGAAAGCAGTCATGAGTGAAAGGAATATTTTGAAGAGCTCTCCCAACAGACCCTAATACTCTCTCTTCTCCCTCACCTCAAAATAACCTAAATAGCACATCAAACAGAATTCTGGGCAGAAAAGCCAGTTAAAAGTCACAGTGAGTAATTTTTCCAGACAGTTTAGAAAGACAGAAAAAGAGATCTTCTGACATTTGTTTGGGGGTTAGTGGGAGTGCAGTGCATGACAGAAACAGCAGCAATGGTGGTTGCAACACTTGGCTATGGTGATGATAGAAGTGGATGGGAACAACCCAATATCCAGGGATGGTAAGGAGACTGAATACCTGATCAAAAACAGATCCCAGAAGATCCCTGTACTAGGACTGAGCACAGGAACAGGGTACATCTAGCATCATCATCAGCCATTACCCAATTCTAGGTAGCAATTCCAGGATTATCTGTTATCCATTTCCAAGTTCAGGATGAAGAGAAAAGAAGGAACAGGGTCTCTACTTGTATAAGTACCAGAATGCCACAAAGGGGAGAAATGACTAGGCCTCTCCCTGGATGACACCATATTTGGTGCACTTAAAATTTATAAAACCCCACTGAACCATGAAAGCAGCAAAAGTATATAAAATACAGTACTTCATAGCAGACATTCAGACCACTCCCTCTCTGGTGAGAAGAGCCCAACTCTAACAGAAAGCCCCAAAATCAAGAAATAGGCTGTAAAAATGAGCAAACAGAACAAAAAGTGCCTGACCATAATAAGCTTCTATGGTGACAGAGAAGCTCAAGACACAAATTTAGAAGCAGATAATGATTTGAAAACACAAAACCTAAAAAAATGCAGTTTTTTTTTAAAAGCAATCGGGGTTAAGTAACTTGCTCAAGGTTACATGGCCGGTTATTGTTTTGTGTGGGTGCTAAATATCTGAGGCCAGAATCAATCCCAGGTCTCCTTACACTGGGGCTGGCATTTTTACTTACTGCACCACCTGGCCGCCCCTAAGCAATTGGGGTTAAGTAACTTGCTCAAGGTTACACAGCCAGTTATTTTGTGTGGGTGGTAAGTATCTGAGCCCAGAACCAATCCCAGGTCTCCAGACTCTGGGGCCGGTGTTCTTACTCGCTGTGCCACTTGGCCACCCCCCAAAATGCAGTTTTAACACAACCCCAACAAGAATTTTATATTCATACATAACACTCTAGAGAAGCATAGAATGGAAGAATGGGGAAAAGATCTCACATAAAAAAGGAATGCAAAGAAGAATTTATACAATGGAGGGAAAATGGGGGGGGGGTCCAACACTTGAACCTTGCTTTTATATGTACTAGTTCAAGAAAGGAAGAATATTATATACACATAGAGCTGGGTACAGAAATTCATCTTACCGATCAGGGAAATTGGAGGGTAAAGGGAGAAAAGAAAGGGGAGAGGATAAAAGGGAGGATAGATTAAGATAGGCAGTAGTCAGAAACAGAAAACAGACTTTTGAGGAGAGGACAATATAAAAAAGAGAATGATAAATAGAGAAAAAAATAGGATGGAGGGACATAGCAATCATAACCATGAATGGGATTAACTCACTCATGAAATGGAAGAGGATTGTAGAATAAATTAGAAACAAGAATCCAACAATATGTTGTATAAAAGAAGCACACTTGAAACTGAAAGACCCATACAGAATTAAAATAAGGGGCTGAAGCAGAATCTGTTCTGTTTCAGCTGAAGTAAAAAAAAAAATCAGGGGTAGTAATCATAATCTCAAACAAAGCTCAAGCAAAAAGAGATGAATTAACCACATTAAATATGATTAAAAGATAATTGGGGAAATGTGTAATGCCAATGCAATATTTATAGCACCCATGATCACAACAGAGACCATGACTATAACTATCGCATGACATTTGATCACAAAATATGCTAGACTCTCCAGATAAAGGATAAAGCTGAAGGATTTATTTAAACACCAGAAAACCAAATCCCAAAACCAGTAAGCCAAAGTACCAAAGATATTTAAAAGCCATAATAATACTGAGAGCAGGGGCAGCCAGGTGGCTCAGTGAGTAAGAGCACCGGCTCCAGTGTCAGGATGACCTGGGAATCAAATCTGGGCTCAGATACTTAGCACCACACCCAGAAATAACTGGCCATGTAACCTTGAGCAAGTTAACCCCGATTTCTTTAAAAAAAAAAAGAAAGAAAATTTATTTGGGGCATCCAGGTTGCTCAGTCAGTAAGAGCACCAGCTCCAGTATCGGGATGATCTGGGGATCAAATCTGGGCTCAGATACTCAGCACCACACCCAGAAATAATTGGCCATGTAACCTTGAGCAAGTTACTTAACCCCAATTGCTTAAAAAATAATAATAATACTGAGAGCAAAGCATCCTTTAGCCTTCCCATAAACCAATACAAGATCAGTATTTACTCACAAAACCTCTATTTCCTTGCCTAAGTTCTTCTGTCCCAAACTGTTTGCAACTGTCTCCAACTGTCAGACTTGCTTTGACCCAGCTTCTCTGTGGGCTTTGCTTATCCTCAGCAAAGTCCTCCCACCACAGGCTCCATGTGACTACATTCAGCCTATCAGGAGGCAGAGTTCATCTTCACAGCAGCAGAGGTCTTCAAACTCCCCCCTAGGTCTATCAAGGGGCAGGGAAGATCTTCAAATTCCCATTCTTATTACAAAATGACATTTCACTAAAAGGTACAATAAGCAGTGAATCAACAACAATACAGAATACATATACACCAAATGAATAGCAGCCAAATTCTTTTTTGTTTGCTTTTTGGAGGGCATTTGGGGTTAAGTGACTTGCCCAAGGTCACATGGCTAGTTTTTGTGTTGCATCTGAAGCTGGATTTGAACTCAGGTCCTCCTGATTCCAGGGCCAGTGCTCTATTCACTATGCCACCTAGCCACCCAGGCAGCCAAATTCTTGAAGAGAAAGACAAATATTACAGGAGAAAATATACAGTAAAACTATATTATTGGGGGGAGGCCTCAATTTACCCTACCCAGAGCTAGATTATATCTAACCACAAAATAAACAAGAAAGAAGTGAAGGAGATGAATGGAATATTAGAAAAGATATGATAAATGTTTGGAAAATATTTAATCTCCAGTTGTCATATATCTTTTCATTGGACCCAGATGACTCCAGAGGAGAAAGTGAGATTGATAACTTTGCACAGCCTTCCCTCACTTAAATCCAATTCACTTGCAAGTCATGGCATCACCTTCCTGATATCATGATCCATGTTGAGAATGAAGAACAAACAACAATAATGGGAATAAAAAAATGTATATCTATTCTTATCTGTGCATGGCACCTTCACAAAACCTTACCATATATTAGGAAATAAGAACCTCAGAAACAAATGTAGAAAAGCAGAAATATTAAAAGCACCCATTTTGTCCCATAATGCAATAAAAATTATATTAAATAAAGGACCTGGGAAGCTTAGATGAAAAATTAATTGGAAACTAATCTAATTATTAAAAAAAGGATGGGTCAAAGAACAAATCATAAAAGCAATCAATAATTTCATTAAAGAAAATGACAAATAATAAGATAACATGCCAAAATTTATGAGATGCAATCAAAGCAGTACTTTGCGAAAAATTTATATCTCTAAATGCTTATGTCATTAAAAGAGAGAAAGAAAAGATCAATGAATTGGATATACAAGTTAAAAAACACTAGAAAGATAAATTTTTAAATTTGGGAATTTTAAAATTCCCAAGAACAAACATAGGAATCCTGAAAATCAAATGAGAGATGAATAAAATTGAAAGGAAAAAAATAAACTAATAAACAAGAAGTTGCTGTATATAAAAACAACAGCAACAACAATAAAATAGATAAATTGTTAATTAATTTGATTAAGAGAGAGACAGAAACCAAAGACTTCACATTTATTCTTAGGAACTATGCTTCTATTTAAAAAAAAACACATTTTTTATTAAATTATTTATTTTTAGTTTTTAACATTCACTTACATAAGTTATAAATTTTCTCCCCCTCTCTCCCCAAAATGGCATGCAATCTGATATGGGCTCTATACTGCATTTCTATTAAACACATTTTCACATTAGTCATGTTGCATAGAAGAAGTATAATGAATGGAAAAAATCATGAGAAAGAAAAAAAATAAAACAAAAAAGAAAATAGTCTGGGGGCAGCTAGGTGGTGCAGTGAATATAGAGCATCAGCTCTGAAGTCAGGAGGACCTGACTTCAAATAATCTGGCCTCAGACACTTAACACTTACTAGCTGTGTAACCTTGGGCAAGTCACTTAACCCAAATTACCCTGCCTTCCCCCGTCCAAAAAGCAAAAAAAAAAAAAATTGTCTGCTTCATTCTGCGTTCCAACTCCATAGTTCTTTCTCTGGATGTTGCTTACATTTTCCATCATGTGTCCTCTGGAATTGTTTTAGGTCCTTGCATTGCTGAGAAGGGCTAAATCTATCAAAAATCAGTCCTCTCACACTGTGACTGTTATTGTGTACAATGTCTCCCTGGTTTTACTCAGCATCAGTTCATAGCTTCAAGTATTTCTAGATTTCTCTGAAGTCCACTTGTTCATCATTTCTTAGAGCGCAATAGTATTCCATTTCATTCATATACCACAATTTGCTCAGCCATTCCCCAACTGATAGCCATCCCCTCAATTTCCAGTTCTTGGCCACCACCAAAAGAGCTGCTATAAAAAATTTTGTACATATGGGTCCTTTTCCCATTTTTGTGATGCCTGGGAAACAGCCCTAGAAATGATGTTACTGGGTCAAAGGTTATGCATATGTTTATAACTCTTTGGGCATAGTTCCAAATTGTTCTCCAGAATGATTGGATCAGCTCACAGCTCCACCAACAATGAATTAATGTTCCAAATTCCCCATATCTTCTCCAACATTTATCATTTTCCTGTTTTGCCATGTTAGCCAATATGATAGGTGTAATGTGGTACCTCAGAGTTGTTTTGATTTGCATATCTCTAATCAATAGTGATTTAGAGCATTTTTTCATGTGACTATAGTTAGTTTTAATTTCTTCCTCTGAAAACACCTTGTTCATATCCTTTGACCATTTATCAATTGGGGAATGACTTGTATTCTTGTAAATTTGACTCAGTTCTCAATATATTTAAGAAATGAGGCCTTTATCAGAGATACTGGTTATAAAAACTGGTTGTTCCCAGTTTTCTGCTTCCCTCCTAATCTTGGTTAGAAACAAATTGACTTTGTTTCTGTAAAAATTTTTCATTTTGGGGAAGGGAGCCAAGATGGTAGAGTAAGAGCAGGAACTTGTTTGAGCTCCCACTCCAACCACCTCCAATACCTACAAAATGTGATTCTAAACAAATTTTAGTGCTATAGAACTCACAGAGTGACAGAGAGAAACAAATCTGCTGAAGGCAGCCTGGCAGGTTGACAAGAAGGGTCTATCTCACAAAGCTGGGAGCTAAACCCAGTCCCACATGAGCAGAGCTGGCCCAGAACAGCAGCACAGACCCACAGACCAGCCAGAACAGACTTCAGGAGAGCACTGTTAACTGTGGTGGTTTCCAGACTTCTCAACCCATAAACACCAAAGAGAAAGCAAAAGGTTAGTGGGAAACTCTTTTGATCCTGGGTAAGAGAAGAATGTGGGCTGGCCCCTGTCCCCAGGGTGGTGGAGGTGGTGGCTACAACTGCTGCCAACTGAGGCTGCTTCCCGCTCCAGGCCTACAGATCATAGGGGGAACAAAATGACTCTCCAGAGGGCAATTGCAGGAATCTCTTTGCTGTTGCTCAGGCAGGATTCTCTTGCTTTGCTCTGGTGGGATCTGGGTCACAGTCTTGGGTGATGGAGTGAAGAGTGCCGGTGTGGCAGAGCATGTTGAGGCTGTGAAGAGAAAGTCTTCCTCACAGTTCTGAGGCAGGTGCCTGGAAGAAGTTCTGAGAACAGCTGTGCAAAACCCCAGAAATTTGGGACACAGCACTCTCCACTCTAGAAGTAGAGTTCTACCATGGCAAAGAGCTCAAAAGTTAAGTAATTTGTTGGCAAAATGAAAAAACAGAAGAAGCATAATCAGACTATAGAATCTTTTTTAGAACACAAAGAGGTTCAAACCACAGAACTAGAAGACAACAAAGTCAAAACTCCTGCACCAAAAGCCTCCAAGAAAAATATGAACTGGTCACAGGCCATGGAAGGGCTCAAGAAGGATTTTGAAAATCAAGTAAGAAAAGTAGAGGAAAAATTGGTAAGAGAAATGAGAATGATTTAAGAAAATCATGAAAAATAAGTCACCAGCCTGATTGAAGAAAATAATACCTTAAAAAATAGACTAACTCAATTGGCAAAAGAGGTCTAAAAAGCTAATGAGGAAAAGAATGCCTTAAAAAGCAGAATTGGCTAGATGCAAAAGGAATTTAAAGGCTCACTGAAGAGAATAATTCCTTCAAAATTATATTTGAACAAATGGAAGCTAATGAATTTATGAGAAATCAAGATACTATAAAACAGATCCAATTGAATGAAAAAATAGAAGACAATGTGAAATATCTCGTTGGCAAAACCACTGACCTGGAAAATAGATCCAGGAGATATAATTTATTTATTTATTTTTAAAGCAATTGGGGTTAAGTAACTTGCTCAAGGTTTCACGGCCAGTTATTTCTGGGTGTGGTGCTAAGTATCTGAGCCCGGATTCGATTTCCAGGTCATCTCGACACTGGGGCTGGTGCTGTTACTCGTTGAGCCACCTGGCTTCCCCTAAGGAGAGATAATTTAAAAATTATTGGACTACCTGAAAGCCATGATCAAAAAAGAACCCAGAAATCATCCTTCAAGAAATCTCAAGGAAAATTGCGCTATTTTAGAACCAGAAGGCAAAATAGAAGTGGAAAGAATTCACCAATTACCTCTTGAAAAAGATCCCCAAAAGAAAACTCCTAGGAATATTATAGCCAGGTTCTGGAACTCCCAGGTCAAGGAGAAAATATTACAAGCTGCCAGGAAGAAACAATTTGAGTATTGTGGAAGCAATCAGTATAACACAAGATCTAGCAACTTCTATATTAAAGGATCAAAGGGCTTGGAATATGATATTCCAGAGGTCAAAGGAGTTAGGATTAAAATGAAGAATCACCTACCCAGCAAAACTGAGTATACTACTCCAGGGGAAAATATAGATATTCAATGAAATAGAGGACTTTCAAGCTTTCTTGATGAAAAAACCAGAGCTGAACAGAAAAATTTGACTTTCAAATACAAGAAGCAAGAGAGCATGAAAAGGTAAACAGGAAAGAGAAATTATAAGGACCTTATTAAAGTTAAACTATTTACATTTCTACATGGAAAGATGATATTTGTAACTCATGAGACTTTTCTCAGTATGAGGATAGTTGATGGGATTACATATGTATAATATACATGCATGTATGGGTAGGTGTATTTGTCTATGTATATATATATGTGTGTGTATATGTATATGTACATGTACATGTATGCATAGAGAGCACAAGGTGAGTTGAATGTGAAGCAATGATATAAAAATTAAATTAAGAGGTGAGAGAAGAATATATTGAGAGAATGAGAGGGGGAGAAATAGAATGGGGTGGTTGGTAGGTGAGAAATAGGAAGAAAATCTGTAACTCAAAATCTTTGGGAAATGAATGTTGAAAACTAAAAATAAATTAAAAATAAATAAATAAAAAATCCCCTTACATTTATAATTTAATGTAATTGATATTATCCATTTTGCATTTCATAATGTTCTTTATTTCTTGTTTGGCCATAAATTCCTCCATTTTCCATAAATCTGACAGACAAACTATTCCTTGCTCCCCTAATTTGTATATAGTATCATCCCTTATACCTGGATTGTCTACCCATTTGTACTTTATTCTGGTATACAATGTCAGAAGTTGGTCTGTGTCCAGTTGTTGCCTTACTATTTTTCAGTTTTCTCAACAGTTTTTGTCAAAGAGTGAGTTCTTGTCCCAGAAGCTGGGGTCTTTGGGTTTGTCAAACAGTACATTGCCATAATCATTGACTACTGTGTCTTGTGTACCTAACCTATTTCACTGATCTACCCCTCTATTTTTTAGCCAGTACCAAGTGGTGTTGATGATTGCTGCTTTATAATACAATTTAAAATCTGGTATGGCTAAACCAACTTCCCTAATTTTTTTTTTCATTAATTCCCTTGACATTCTGGAACTTTTGTCCTTCCAGATGAATTTTGATATTATTTTTTTCTAGCTCTAAAATAATTTTTTGGTAGTTTGATTGGTATGGCACTGAATAAGTAAATTACTTTTGATAGAATTGTCATTTTTATTATATTAGTTCGGCCTACCCATGAGCAACTGATGTTTTTCAATTATTTAGATCTGACTTTATTTGTGTGAAAAGTGTTTTGTAATTGTGTTCATGTAGTCCTTGGGTTTTTCTTGGCAGGTAGACTCCCAAATATTTTATAATGTCTACATAACTTTAAATGGAATTTATCATTCTATCTCTTACTGTTGGGCTTTATTAGTAATGTAAAAAAAAATGTAGGTGATTTACGTGTTTACTTTATATCCTGCAACTTTGTTAAAGTCGTTTATTATATCAAGTAGTTTTTCACTTGATTCTCTAGGATTCTCTAAGTATATCATCATATTTATCTGCAGAGATGGATTACTTAGTTTTTTCTTTGCCTATTATAATTCCTTCAATTTCTTTTTCTTCACTTACTGCTAAAGCTAACATTTCTATTACCATATTGAGTAACAGTGGTGATAATGGAAGTCCTTGTTTCACCCCTGATCTTCTTGGAAATGCATCTTGCTTATCCTCATTAGATATAATGCTTGCTGATGGTTTTAGGTAGACGCTACATATCATTTTAAGGAAGGCTCCATTTATTCCTTCCTTTCCAGTGTTTTCGATAGAAATGGGTGTTGTATTTTGTCAAAAGTTTCTGCATCTATTGAGATAATCATATGGTTTCTGTTAGTTTTGTTACTGATATGATCAATTATGCTAAGAGTTTTCCTAATATTGAACCAATCTTAAATTCCAGGTATAAATCCTGCCTGATCAAAGTATAATATTCTTGTGATAAGTTGCTGTAATCTTTTTACTAACATTTTATTTAAAATTTTTGCATCTATTTTCATTAGGGAAATTGGTCTATGATTTCCTTTCTCTGTTTTGGCTCTTCCTGGTTTAGGTATCACTAATATATTTGTATCATAAAAAGAATTTGGTAGGATTCCTTCATTAAATTTCCCAAATAGTCAATATAATATTGGAATTAATTGTTCTTTAAATGTTTATAGAATTTGCTTGTAAATCCATCTGGCCCTGGAGATTTTTTCCTTGGGAGTTCATTGATGACTTGTTCAATTTTTTTTTCCTTTTGGAGGGCAATTAGGGTTAAGTAACTTGCCCAAGGTTACATGGCTAGTTTTTTTGTGTGGGTGTTAGGTGTCTGAGGCAGGAACTCAATTTCTTTTTCTGAGATGGGGTTATTTAAGTATTTTGCTCCCTCTTCTGTTAATCTGGGCAATTTGTATTTTTGTAGATATTCTTTCATTTCTGTAAGATTGTCCAACTTATGGGCATGAAATTAGGCAAAATAATTCCTAATTATTGTTTTAATTTCCTCTAAATTGGTGGTGAATTAATCCTTTTCACTTTTGATAACTGTTAATTTGTTTTCTTCTTTCTTTTTTTTCAAATTGAGCAGCAGTTTATCAATTTTATTGTTTTTTTTCATAAAACCAGCTCTTAGTTTTATTTATTAGTTCATTAGTTTTCTTAATTTCAATTATACTAATCTCTCCTTTGTTTTTCAGTATTCTTGATTTTGTAATTATTTGAGGATTTTCAATGTTCTTTTTCTAGCTTTTTTAATTACATGCCCAATTCATTGATCTCCTCTTTCTCTATTTTATGAATGTAAGCATTTAGAGATATAAAACTTCCCCTAAGAACTGCTTTTGCTGCATCCCATAAGTTTTGGTATGTTCTATCATTATTGTCATCCTCTTGAATGAAATCATTGATTGTTTCTATGATTTGTTCTTTGACCCACTGTAATGGCAAGCACAGAAGTAGTTCACACCTTTTTTCAGCTATTGAATTAACACCTTGTTTCAGTTCAATTTCTTTGGAGCCTTTTATCAAGTCTGTTAAGAAACAGAATGTGTGAACCCCACAACTTGTGAACCCTAGAATTCATGAACTCCTGCAACAGAAAGGGGAGGAGATAATGACTATATATAAAGAGAGGCCCAGGCTAGAGATAACAGAACCGAGAAGAGGACTCTTTTGGTGGCAGAGTCAAGAAGGAGAAAACTTGTGGTATTCTGGCAGTCTGTTTGTCTGCTCTGTCTGTGTTGATGTTTGTGATACTTTTCACAGAATCCGTGGGACCTTACTGGAAGCCCTGAGAGGATTTTCTGGTTGTATGTGTAGAGAAGTCCTGGAAGAGGGTTTTGGAGGTCCTGGGATTTTACTGGTGATTTGTGCTGATCTCTTGCACCTTGTTTGTGGGTCTGTATTGATTTCTATGTTGATTTTTTGTGCTGAGTTCTCAGACCTTGTTGGTGGATTTGAGTCAAATTCACAGGCAGATAGTGAATTGATGATGGTGCTGGCAATGTGCATGAATATTATTGTGGCTCTGTCAAACTTTGTCTTCCCAGAAACAGGAACTGTGAAGGACTTGAGGTGGACTGGACACTGTGAACTTCAATATGGAATGGGAACTGGACAAGGAACTAAGTGGGAGCTGCCTGCTTTTGAACCCAGGTGACAGTTGGAGCTGGGACTATGGAAGAGGAACCATGGAAGCTGAGAGCCAGCCTTGAGTCAATCTGAAAGAAGACTTTACTTGGATACTGTGTACTGACTGAGAAGATTATAATTTACTGTGACCTAGGGGTGGAGCACTTTGACTTTTGTATTTTATAATTGAATTAAGGATTTTGTGATTAACTAAATGATTGTACTTTGTTGAACACTATTGTGACCACTTAGGTGAAAACTATTTGGCAATTTCTGTGATAAGTTGTTGTGAATGCTGTATTTTGATTTTCTGTAATAAGTTATAACATTCTGAATGCTGTACCTTGATTTTCTGTGGATGTTTTGCTTTTATTTGCTATTGAATAAATAGATAATTTACCATACTGTGTAATCAGAACCTTGAAAACTGTTCACAGCAGCAGTCCTCTGGAAAGCTGGACATGTGTGGCTTTATACCCACTCATTCTTTTTTTTTTCCTTTTGGAGGGCGATTGGGGCTAAATAACTTGCCCAAGGTTACACGGCTAGTTTTGTGTGTGTGTGTGTGTGTGTGTGTGTGTGTGTGTGTGTGTGTGTGTGTGTGTGTGTGTGAGTGTTAAGTGTCTGAGGCCAGAACCGAACTTGCGTCCTCCTGACTCTGGGGCCAGCACTTTACTCACTGTGCCACCTAGCTGCCTCGACCCACTCATTCTTTAGGATTAGATTGTTTAGTTTCCAATTAATTTTTAGTCTTTCTTCCCATGGCTCTTTATTACACATAATTTTTATTGTATCAACATCTGAAAAGGATGTATTTAATATCTATGCCTTTCTGCACTGGATTGTGATGTCTTTATGCCCTAGTAAATGGTCAATTTTTGTATATGTGCCATGTACCACTTAGAAAAAAGTATATTCCTTTTTATTCCCATTCAATTTTCTACAGAGGTCTACCATATCTATCTTTTTAAATATTCTATTCACCTATTTAATTTCTTTCTTGTTTATTTTGAGGTTAGATTTATCAAGTTCAGAGAGGGGAAGGTTGAGGTCCCCCACTAGTATGGTTTTGCTGTCTATTTCTTCCTATAACTCCCTTAACTTCTCTAAGAATTTGAATGCTATACCACTTGGTGCATATATGTTTAGTTATGATATTACTTAATTGTCTATGGTGCCTTTTAGCAGGATATAGTTCCCTTCCTTATCTCTTTTGATTAGATCTATTTTTGATTTCACTTTGTCTGAGATTAGGATTGCCACCCCTGCTTTTTTTTTTTTACTACAACTGACGCATGCTATATTCTACTCCAGCCTTTTACCTTTACCCTGTGTGTACCCCCATTTCAAATGTGTTTCTTGTAAACAACATATTGCAGGATTATGTATTTTAATCTATTCTGCTATCCACCTCTATTTTATGGGAGAGTTCATCCCATTCACATTTACAATTATGATCACTATCTGTGCCTTTCTCTCCATCCTTCCTCTGCCCTGTTATGCTTTTATTTTGCCCTTTTCCCTTCCCCTCCACAAAATAATTTTGCTTTTGACCACTGCCTCCCTCAATCTTCCCTCCCTCCTATCAGCCTCCTCCCTTTTCTTTCCCTTTTCTCTTACCACTTCTTCCCTCCCTTCTAATCATCCCCTCCCTTTTCATTCCCCTTTCCCCTCCTACTACTTGTTGTGAAAGTTAGATTCCTATACTTAACTGAGTATGTTATTCCCTTCTTGAACCAAATCAGATGAGAGCAAAGCTCAAACAATACTCATCTCCCTCCCTTCTTTCCTTCTAATATAATGTTTTTGTGCTGCTTCATGCAATGTAATTTACCCTTTTCTGACTCTTCCTTGCCTCTTCTCCCATTATAGTCCCTTCACACCCCTTAATTAAGTTTTTTATCACCACATCAGTTAATTTATATCCACACCCTCTTTCTATGTATATCCATTTTGAATGTCATAATAAATATATGATTCTTAAGATTAGCAAGTATCATCCTCTCATGTAGGGATGTAAGCAGTTTGCTCTTATTGAATAACAGTTTTTTTTTTCACTTTTTTCCCCATTTACCTTTTTATGTCTCTCTTGAGTGTTGCATTTGAAGATCAAATTTTCCATTGAACTCTGACCTTCACATCAAAAAAGTCTGGAATTCCCTTATTTCACTGAATGTGCATCACTTTGTCTGAAAGATTATGCTCAATTTTACTGGGTATTTCATCCTTGGTTGTAATCCAAGCTCCTTTGCCTTCAAAATATCATATTACAATTCCTCGGATCTAAAAGGTCCTGTGTGATCCTGACTGTAGTTCTGCAATATTTGAATTGTTTCTTTCTGGTTGCTTGCAGTATTTTCTCCTTGACCTGATAATTCTGGAATTTGGCTACAATATTCCTTGGCATGTTTAATTTGGGATCTCTTTCAGGAAGTGATAGGTTGATTCTTTTGATGATTTGTTCTAGAATATCAGGGCAGTTTTCCTTGATTATTTCTTTGAAGATACTCTCCAGGCTCTTTTGTTCATCATGGCTTTCTGGTAGACCAATGATTCTTAGATTATCTCTCCTGGATCTATTTTCCAGGTCAGTTGTTTTTCCAATGAGGTATTTTATGTTTTATTCTCTTTTTTCACTCTTCAGATTTTGACTGATTTTTGATGCCTCATAGGGTCATTAGCTTCTACTGGTCCAATTCTAATTTTTAATGAATTGTTTTCTTCAATTAGCTTTTGTATCTCTTTTTCTATTTGACCATTTTTCCCTTTTAAGGATTTATTTTCTACAGTTAGGTTTTATATCTCTTCATCCATTTGACCAATTTTACTTTTCAAGGAGTTTTTCTCTTCAATGAATTTTTTTCCATTTTGTCAATTGTATTTCTAAAATAATTGGCCAGTTTGTCTTCTATTTATTTCATTTGGCTTTTAAAATTCTTCTTGAGCTCTTTCAAGAATGCTTTTTGGGCTTGAGACCAATTCATATTCCCTTTTGAAGTTCCAGATATGGGTATAGTGTCAATGCTGTCCTCTTCTGAATTTGTATTTTTCTCTTCCCTGTCTCCACATTAAGATTACATGGTCTTGGGGGAGGGGGGGCTAGGTGCAGTGAATAAAGCACCAGCCTTGGAGTAAGGAGGACCTGAGTTCAAATTCGGCCTCAGACACTTAACACTTACTAGCTATGTGACCTTGGGCAAGTCACTTAACCCCAACTGCCCTGCTTTCCCCCCTGCAAAAAAAAAGTTTCTATGGTCTTTGCTTTTCCAATTTGTTTTTTGCCCATTGTGATTGCCTATTTCCAGACTTTCAAAGTGAATATCTGCTTCTGGGGTACAGGGGGCTCTGTCCCATGCTTCTTGTGCAGTGAGCTAGAGGCCTCATTATGGGCTTTGTGTGCTATGGCCTCTGGTTCTGTTAGTTAAAAGCAATATAATGCTGTAGCTTACCTGGTTCTGAGCTGGAGCTGGCTGGTGTGTGCTGATGCCAAGGCCAAATGATGTCTTTCTGAGTTTCCCCAGGGTTACACTGATGGTGTTACACTGATGCTCACAGTGTGAGGTATGGGGGAGGGACAGTCTGACCACTAAAGGTCTCCACCTCCCTTAGGGCTTCATTAAATCACAGGTGGGCTCAGCCACTGGTGGATGCCCATCTGCGCTGGTGTCTGCTGATTTTCCTGGCTGTGCAAAGGCAGACCTGAGGTCCTGGTGTTGGTGCTTGCCCATTCTACCCCCATAGGGCTCAGGATTTCTTGCTGCTTCGCTGAGGTGGGGCTTGCTGGGTGACCTCCTGTTCTGCACTGATCCCCTTCAGCCACAGCAAAAGGGACCCTTCCCATTGATCTCCCTAGCCTCCTGAGCTAAAAGACTGCCGTATGCCTTCTGCTGGTTCCAGTATTTCAGGATTTTTCCTGGGGTTAATATTCTCTATGTATTTTTCAAGATCAACAAGGGGATGAGAGCACTTACAGTTTACTCCACCATCTTGGCTCCTGGAAATTGAAGTAGGTGACTTTCAAACATTTAGTCTGTTGGCTGATAGCCCAGGAGCAGCTGCTGCCACTGCCACAGTCCCTGTGCTTATCTCTCACCCTGCTCAGGCAGACCCCCATCCTACTCTGGGATGTTTGGGTATTGCCACTGCAGGTGATTCAGTTCACCAGGGCCCACTCCTGCTCCACTGTGGTCTGGTCTGTGCTGATGCAATGCACATGCTCTCTACTCCCCTCACCCGGTGCAACAAATCCTTCCCATTGACCTTCTGTGTTGTCCTGGGCTGGAAATCTGCCACACTCCATCTCCTAGTGAATTCCACCACTCTAACATCTGTTCAGATTCACATCCTAGAAGTATCTGAAGAAATTTGTGGGAGAACTCAGGTGAGTCCCTGCTTTTACTCTGCCATCTTGGCTCCACCCTAGAAACCCTCACTATACTTCTCTTAATGCATTCCAATATCATATTACATTTTTTTTGGCTTCCATATCATACCATTATCTCAGATTTAGCTTGTAGTATATAAAAATCTCTCTTTTTTTCAGAAAATAAAAAAATCTTATATATGAAAAGAAAAATAAAAAAAAATTGGGATTGTAATATAGGTTACCTTAACTTATTTTTAATTCTTTTAAGACATCATGATAAGAGGTTTTCTAAGTAAAAATGATGTGCCTGATTTTTACCCAGCTGGTTCTGCCATTGTGAAAGGAGTGAAAGCTTTTTTACCTCACCCTTTAATTACATTGTCTACATTTATCTACATTGCCCACGGCCTTAAAACAGCTCTGTTCCTCTCTCTTCATTGTTATGTTTCCTATATATAAATGCATGTATGTACAGAGACATACACACACCCAGACACAGACACACACACACATAGACACACACACACACACACACACACACACACACTTGAGAAATCCTTTGTTAATCTTCCTCATTCTATAATTAAGGACTTTCTTCCATGATTTCTTAACAGTGTGGCAAGCCTAGGTGGCATATGTTAAACAATTACAAATTTTATTCCATCTGCTTTTACATCTCCAATATGTGATATATTTAGCTTTTGTAAAATAATTTGTATACCACAGATATGGAAGGCCAATTTAATTCATTTACTGATTTGAAAAAGTTTTTTTTTTTTGCCTACTGTTAGCAAGGTTGTAGGATTTAATGTGAAAAATAACAACTAGCATTTATATAGCACTCTAAGGTGTTCAAAGTGCTTTTCAAAATATTAGCTCATTAGATCCTCACAATAATCCTGGGAGATAATTGCTATTGTTATTCCAATTTTACACCTGAGGATATGGAGACTGAAAGAGGTTGATTTATTCTCCCGGGGTCCTGGTTGTTAATTAGGTTATCCTGTTCAAATCTAGTGCTATATAGCTAGATGAGATTGACAGAGTGCTTGGTATAAAAGAAGGCCACAAAATGGTTGGGAGAATTGGAATAGTTCTTTTTTTTTAATAAGCTGCCCCATAGCTGCTCAGAAAAGGTAGAGGGACTAACAAACTTTAATCACAAAGTCCCCTGAAATCATATTTATTTCCTAGTTTACTTAAAAATCATATAGATATTGAAGTAGTTTGTAACAAATTAACATATTCTAAGAAAAGGAGAAGATATCCCATTGAATGCTTAAAAAAGAGGCTAACAAAATAGCAAAACAAAACGGTACATGAGAAGTTCAGTGGTTTGTAAATACAAGGTTGCTTGTTTATAGAATTGTTTCAAACACATACACCCTTGTGGTTTGGCTAAAAATAAAATCCCCATTAAACTAATACTAATCTGCTTTATTCTTAGTTTTGGTCTCCCTAGTCTTTGATTTCCATTGTTTCTAAGAATTAAATGAAATAATTAACAAACTGTTTCGCAATTAAGAAAAGAATGATGGATAAATACCACCTTGATGCTATTATTACAATTGTTTTGCAGTATTGTCCCCTCTCCCCGCCTTTTAAAATAATCTCTTCTCTACCTCTTTCTTTATTCTATATTACATATGATAGATGTATTTCTTCCTGGCATTCTATAGCTCATTATTCCCTAGAGATCCTTTTTGGATGTCAGATGGGTTTAGTTACCACATTAAAAGAAAAGAACAAACCTAAAAATCTCTTCTGAGTTGGGAATGTTGATTATAAGTTATTTCAAACTTCTTGTCATTTATGATTTCTCACATTCCTCAGAGAGTTATGAGATATCTCCTGTAAACACACAGTATGTGTATTAGATAGCACGTCTTTGAGAAGCAATTTAATAACTTTCAGCTTGGAGAAGAAAAAGCTGAGGGGCAATTCAATAATGACTTTCAAGGAGATGAAGGACTTGTACAGAGAGGATGGTGACTAGCTATTCTTCATTTCCACTGAGAATAAAGGGAGAGAAAATGTTTTTAAACTGTAGCATGATAGATATGAGGCTACAGTTTAGGCTAAATATGGGAAAGAAGTTCCTGATAGTGAGAGATGCTAAATACTTCAATGGTTTGTTCAGACAGTTATGTAATATCCTTTTTTAGAGGTCTTTACAATAACTTTCTCATCTCTCTGGATGGTTTCATGTATAGTCCCACATGAAGATCAAAGAAAAGACTCTCAGGTTCCCTGGTAACCTTCCAACCTTGCAATTCTGTGGTGGCTTAGTGTCTTCTAAGCTCATGAAAACCAGGAGTAAAAAGACATCTAATAAATCTGAAACACAGCTTTCAAACTGAAGTATAAAAATGTAAGTGTATTTTAAAACATAATTTAGAAGCCTTTTTTAGTTTAAATATGTAAATGAAAATTATAGTTTAAAAACTGTGTAGGATCCTACATCTAGAGGCCATCTAGACCAAATTCCTCATTTTACAGAGATGGGAATTTAGGACTTGGGGAAAGTAAATGTTTTACTCAAGTAGGAAGTATCAGAGATAGGATTTGAGCCCCGCTCCTTTAACTTCAGAGTCAATGATCTTTCCACTAATTAGTCACCTACCTCATTTTAAGGCACTGCTTTCAGTTTTCAATTTCTGATTTTTCATGGAATACCATTAATGTTTTAAAGAAAACCAATTTTATATGCCAATTTAGAATACTAGAGTATTAGTATTAGTAAGTACTAATTAGCCCTATTTCTAATAAAGGAAAATTATTTAGTAATAAATGGAATAAAGTGAATTCCTAAAACAGTTTTGTTTCCTATTGCTTTGTCATAAAGGACATGAGGGAAAAAATGTTTTGTTAGACTACAAACTAGAAATGTTCTGTATAATGTATTTGGTACCCTTACTTGAGGAGAAGAGACCACAGGGTGGTGCTGTTCAATAAGGAATCATGAGGCCCTGGACATGTTGCTCATAGACTGGTGTCTTTTAATACTGTTAAATCAAAGGATTTAGTTAATTAATATTTGTCAAAATGTTACATTATTAAAATGAACATGGGGATCTTTATTGTACAAGTAAGAAACACTCTATTTTATGAGTATAAATCTACTATGCCCTTTACATAGCAAGGGTCCAATACATGTGATTTGATTTATAGTCATATATGTACATATATATGTATGTATGTATATATATATATATATATATATATGAATAATCTTACTTTTGTATTTGTATCCCCAGCTCCTAGCTCAATATCTGACATTTACTAGGTGCTTAAAAATGTTAGTAGATTGATAATTTATTTTTGAGATCACAGTCAACTGACGTTCTAGGAACTGAGTTTCAAATATTATCTAGAGGTAAGTATTGCCAATGTATTAGGTGTGTGAAGCATTTGGGTAGGGAAAGGTAGGCTTTAAGAATGAGAAGCATTTTAAAACATGTCCAGAGTTTGTACAGTCTGTCCAGAATTGTGAACTGAAATGTATATTTGAGGCAATCTTAAAAATCCTATTCCCTCATCAACCTTTTCCTATCTCTCTTTCTCTACTCCCCCCATCCCATTGAAGTTAAAGAATTTAGTTACTCTACCTTACTTATATTATTTTAGGAATGGACAAAATTCTCCACTTGGCTTTTTGTAGAAAGAGCTGACAACCCATATAAATGACTTTATGCCTCAGAACATTCTAACTTGGGAGCTGGCCCCCACAGAATAATGATATAAATAATACAATTTAGCATTTGTGGCTGCTGTATTTCTCCAAGTTATTCCAAGCATTCTTCAAATGCTTCACTAGTGTTAGGTAATTATATTCAACAAATCTCTAACAGTATTAAAATCTCCACAGGCACAGAACTCATCCCAAATAATAAAAAAAAAAAACCAGCCTAGTGTTCAGGAAGGAAGCTGATACCTTTGTGAGTGATCAAACCAGGAAGATAAAATGTGCTCTCAGTTGGATAGGTAATAAAGAACAGGTTGTAGTGTGATTGGAATAATAAGACATTGAAGAATGAGACACCCATTAATGATGCAGTACCAAGATTTACTTATAAGCGGCTTCCCAAATAGCCCACGGTGTTTTCCATCCAGAGAGATTCATCTGGGCGAGGGTCCCAAGGACTCTATCCCTTTTGTCTGCAGAGAGGTACTAGAGTGGGGATACCTCTCAGAGGCAGGGATATTTTTTTGACAAGGAGGAAATAGAAGGGAAATATGACTGCTTTTTGTTGGGAAACAAATCCCAGTGCAGGGTTGTTTCACATCACTCAGGTTTTGGGACATCAAAGGTTTCACTTTTTTCCTTGTGATAGTGACTTCATTAACTGAGAGAGTATCCATGTCTTGAGAACAAGTTTTATTTCCTCCCTCATACCTGGAAAAACTTTGACTCCAAACATAGGTATGAACTGACCATCCTGAATAAACTCTGTCTCTCTTTCTCTTGCTTTTTTCCTGTCTCTCTCATAACAAGAATTTACTTGCTCTCCCTTCTGTCTTCCCCTCCATTAAAAAAAGAGAAAAACAAAACCTTTTTTTAACAAATATACATGCACAAGCAAAGCAAAATCCCCACACAGTCCATGTTTAAAATGGATGCCTCATTCTGGACCTTGAGTCCAGCAATTTGAGCTCTGTTCGGAGCTCAGGTATAGCATGCTTCATCACCAATCCTCTGGAATCCTGACTGGTCACTCACTGCATGGATCAAAGTTCTCAAGTCTTACAGAACGGTTTGAGCAAACTTGGAGAACATCTTTCCTGGAGTCCTGGCATGGTATGAGCAGAAGTCATTTTCAGTAAGGAAAACTGCCTTTCTAGGGAAATGGGTGAGCCATTATGCCAGAGTTTCCGACTAACCTAGATTGGGCACTGTACTGACAGTGAGTAGTGGGGCCAAGGCTGGGATGGACTTGCACCCGGAGGGAATGGAAAGTGGCTCAGTTTTCACCATGGTTGCTGAGAGTGTTTGCTGTCAATGTCTTTTCCTGATTTAAACATGGCTTTTCTATTTTTAAGAAATTATCCTTTTTTGCCACTACCCTATGATATCACCCAATTGGTCATCTTTCCAGGCAGTAATTTCTGCCTTAATTTAGCAGACTGACTCCAAACCAGGTTTTAAAAACTTAGAAGCAGCTGGGAAGAAAGGGATGTGCCTCGAATATTTTTTTTGACCTTTTGAGGCAGAAATTCAGAGGATTTGGGGATTCATTAGTATTAACTGAGCAAACTGAATCCATTTTCAAAAGCTTGCAAAATAGCTGTGGAGGGGGGTGCGAGAAAAAGTTGGAGATGTGTTTTTAATAGTTTCAAATAGAAAGGTTGGGAATAGGGGCTAGATGTGAGATTTCATTGGTAAAAGGAAGCTCTAAAGTCAGAAAATTCCATCTAGTAATGTTTTCACTCAAATTTATAGTCTTATATATATATATTATATATATAATTATATATATAATTATAGTTGCCTGTAATACTCAGAGGTTTAAGTGGGACTTGAACCCAGATTCTGGTGCCTTCAAAGCTGACTCCCTATGAATTCTGCTGTGTTGCCTTTCAATCAAATAGTCTAAAATCAAGAAGGTTGGAATACATTTGGAGTTGTTATTACCTTTATCATCCAGAAGCATTTATTAAATCTATACCATATGCAAGGCACTCTGTTAAATCTTGGGAATGCAAGGATACATGAGAAACAGAGAGAGCAGAGAAAAACAATGAAATTATCTCCACATTAGGAATCAAAAGACTTGCATCCCACACCTGGCTCTGTCACTGTTTATTTGCTAACTATAGAAAAATCTAATAGAAGCAGGTAGGAGGTGCAGTGGTTAGTGAGATGGAGTTGGAGTTAGGAAGATCTGAGTTCAAATCCAGCCTCAGACACTTACTCTTTGATATTGGGCAAGTCAGTTGAACTGTCTGTCTCAATTTCCTCCTCTGTAAAATGAGGATAATAATAGAACCTACTTTCTGAGGTGATTGGCAGGATAAAATGAAATAATATTTGTAAAGCACTTTATATATGCTAACTATTAAAATCTCATTACTTCCCCAGATTTCCATTTTCTTATCTTGAAATGAGAAGGGTTGTCTGGATAATCTTTAAAATCTATTTTCACTCTAATAATCTAGGAACTTTGAGTCTAGTTAAGAGAGAGTAAGACTTTACTTAAAAAATACACACCATACTATAAGGTGGAACATGCTATTTCTTAAAAGAGTGGTACAGAAAGATGACCCCCCAGTTTGTTTGTTTTTGTGATGAGTAAGAACCATCCTCCTTACCAAAATCTATGACTTTTGAGATGATGAGAAATGGGAGATGTTAATGCCTGGGT